>NC_084487.1:66655985-67011485 GCF_030035675.1 Rhineura floridana | reverse complement strand
TTCTAATGTTGCCAGGTGCTGCTTCTCCTAAGACCAGATACTAGTGTATCTCATTACTTTTTTTAGTATTTTTTCTTGTTATTCAAGCTTCTTTTAAGATGCCTTTTGTTGCCATGTAATCTCCACATGGGATTTTAATGCAGTACATTCTTCCATTATTATTTTTAAAACAACATGCAATACTATATAAAATAGGAGTAAAACATGCCCTTGTTCAAAGTTACACTCAGCAAATCTGTCTGGGAACATGGTAAGTACACAGCGATTGTAAAATAATAATAATGCCTAACTCAATTTAATATTTATAGCCTTTTCAGAACTGTACTATATTGCACAGGAGAGAAAATTAAAATCTGAATGATAATAAATACGTCCCTCTCCAGTACTCTTGTTCAATATGAACGGAATTTCCATTTTGAGTGGAATGGGCGAACTGTCCATTACTGATTTAATCTGAAAAATGCTTTCAGGTATTAAAAAGCTAACTATCTGTGTGTGACTCTCCCACTGAGAATAAAAAGTTATTTCCTGTTGTCCGTTGTTCACATCAACATATTGGAAAAACAAAGAACACCCGGGGCCAATCACTCTGTGCAATTGTGCGTGGTGTGCTCTTCTGATGCGAAGCATCATTTCACATAACTGTGCAGTGATATAGAGTTTCTATTTATATGCAGCAGCATTCCACAGAAACATAAGACTTGGAAGAAACCTCAAAGGTCATCTAGTCCAATCCTTTGCCAATGCAGGAAACCCACTCCTACACCATCCCCAACAGATGATCATCCAGCCTTTGTTTGAAACATCTAAAGAAGGAAAGTACACCACCTTCCAGCATAATTTGTTCCACTGCTGAACAGCTTGCACCATCAGGAAGTCCTTCCTAATGTTTAGTCTAAATCCTTTTTCTTTTTATTGGTTTGAGTTCTACTCTCTAGAGCAAGAAAAATTAATTCAACCTGTCAAATATTTGAAGATGACTAATAAATATTTGAAGGTAACCCTTTAATAAGCTTTCCCCAGGCTGAACATATCCAGGTCCTTCGAACCTTCATCATATGGTTTGATCTCTAAGCCCAAACACCATCTTTGTCACCGTCCTGTGGACATGCTCCAGTTTGTTGATATCCATCTAAAACTAGACAGAGTACTGACCAAAGGAGATCTTGCGATCTGGACACTAACAATTATGTTGATGCAACCTAGAATTGTATTAAATGCAGAACTTCACATTTATATATACTAGAAATTTTTGCTCAGTTCTCCATTCTGTCAAGATAGTCTTGGATCCTGCATCTGTTTTCTAGTGTATTAGCTGTGCCACCCAGTTTGTGTCACCTGCAAATTTGATAAAAATCTCTGCCATTCCATGCTATTTATAATGCTACATTCTTCAGCACCCCATATGCCATTTCAACTCTAGGTTGATGAGGAGTCATTGATTAGCACTCTTTGGGCCATCAACCAAACCAAAAATCCACCTATTAGTAGAATCATCTAGTTCACATTTTACCACCGTGTTAAGAATATGAGGGACTTTACTGAAAACCTTGTTTAAGTGAAGACATGCTATGTCCACAGAATTCTCTTGATCAGCCTGGCTAGTAACTCTGTCAAAAAGGTTAGACAAGGTTAGACTAGCATGACTTATTCATAAGAAAACTTGCTGGTGCCTAGTCATCAGTAGCTTCCAATGTCCGTATATGCCTTCATAACCTCACTTTTAAGAAACCCCCACCAATCTTGAACTCCCTTCTTCTTCTGTATCTCTCCTAACAGGATCATTTCTTTAAATTTTTAAGACACATCACTGATCCCATGTAAAGAGAGGTGTCCTTTTGCAGTTAGAAATGACCTTCCCAGTTTCCAAGTATTAAGATGTACACAGAGATGGGAAAAGTAAATCTTTATTGGTGGAGTGAGATATAACTGCATACTGAAAACTCTAGATAGGCTGGCTTGAACAACTCTGTTCTTATACTAATTCCTTGTCATTAGATGTTGCATGTTAATTTTAAATAGTTAGAAATTGATAGATCTTTAGACACCGTTGGATAGCACATTACAATGACAAATCCTTCCATTGCACCCTTCTTTTGTTTTGTTTTTTACTTAAACAAGCAAGTGCCTAGAGAGCTTTCATATCATGCAGCTATTCAGAGTACATCATCTTCCCTGCTGTTTATGTAATTGGTAGTTTAACTCATGAACTCCTGACGCACAAGAGAGGAAAAAATTGTGTATGTTACTGAAAATGAAAAAGACCAAAAATGTCATTAACAGACCTTCTTTTTGAAAGCATTCCTCATTACATTTCACAGTAAAATTATCCAAATGTTCAGTTGCATGATGTAAAATATTCTGATGCCTTATTGCATAGGCAGCAACACAAGAGAGGAAAAAGCAAACATCACATTTGTCTGTCTTGTTAGAATGGGGTAGCATTTATTTTTCTATTTGTCTGACATTTAACACTCTTTCCCCTGAATATAACTAACTAACTTCAATGATGTATAAAATGCTGCACTGGTTTGGTGTCATGGAAATGGAAACACTTAAATAAAAAAATGGGGTTCAGTATCTATAATTTGTAACATTATCCACAGCATGGGAACAATGATACTATAGCATCTAAATGCAATGCCCAATTTCTGTCTATATTATTTACATATGTGTTCATACAAGATAAAACAGTTTTATTCATATAGCCTGGTAAAGATTCAAAACATCTGAGTGATTTGTGACATGAACAAATATGAGTGCTGATTGCAAAAGATCATGAATTGCACAGGGTGCAACTAATGAAAAGTGAGTAAATAGAGGACTTTTGAAAAAATGACGTCTAGAAATATAAAGGTCTTGTACTTCCTTTGAAATATTTCTTCATATTTTAAATATGTCCATTTAAAAATGAATAATTTAGTTTTCCATTGTAATAGTATCCTTAAGCAGGACTTAATTTTAAGTTTGCACTCAGCAATGTGGGGGTGTGAGCACATGCATGTGTTTTAATGTACATGTTACACTGATATAGTTTCAGCAGCATATGAACCAAGGTGAAGGTCAATAAAATCTAAAAAGCAGCAGACCACAATGAATCAATAAAACAGTACCGAAAACTAAGAAAATAAAATAAAGGGATCCCATTTAAAGCCTGAGTAAACAGGAGGGACTTAACATGTACCTGAAAGATAACAAGGAAGGCATCTGGTAAAGAAGTCCATGATTTGGGTGTCACCACAAGAAAGGCCATTCCTCCAGTAGGTACCTATGAGGCATAGAGGACATTTGATTATGTTCTCACTTGTCAAAAATGTCCACGTAGGATATGGTGGTTCTTTACTATATATTGCCCATTAGATGCAGTTACACTGTAGTTGGCAACTAAAGTGTTGAAAACACTTTCATGCTCAGGGATTCTCCAGTTTCTTCCATAAAAGAAAATACTTTGTGTACATATAGGGATTCTTTATCACTTGTTGATTATTTTTTTTTAAGATTCAGAGAAGACAATGGAAAAGCCATTGAACACAAGAATTGATCATGAGGATCAGGGCCAAGGTGGCAAGGCTAGGTGTACTCAATATTCACCTGCCAATGTTTGGGAGGGGGGCAAAGGAAAGTGCTTTCAAAGGGAAGAAGACACAATGGTGTGGAAAAACAGGAGAGAAAGTCCGTATTTCTTGGTAGTGGGACATCCCTGAAATACGTGTGTGCTCTTTTCATCCCCCTCCTGAAATGTATACAGAAGGAGGGTGCGCCTTTATTTCATATTTTATCACACAGATGGCTCCATTGTGTCTTTCAGAAAATAACCTGGATCCAGCTGGACAGAGCAATCCTAGGGGGGCGGGAGAGGAAGAACCCTCCCTCTCTAACAATACCAGTACTCTGGGCCATCCAAGGAAGAGTGATTAGAAGATTCAGAATGGACAAAAGAAAATACTTTTTCATGTAGCTCACAGTTGTATTTGCTCTCACAAGATGTAGTGATGGCCACCAACTTGGACAGCCTTAAAAGAGGATTTGACAAATTCTTAGAGTATATGGCTATCAATAGCACTAGCCGCAGTGACTGCATTCTACCTCCACTGTTGGAGGCAGCATGCCGCTGAATGCCAGCTGCTGGGAATCACAGGTAAGGAGAGTGCTGTTGCATTCAGATCTTCCTTGCAGGCTACTCATGGGCATCTGGCTGGCCATGTGAGAACAGGCTGCTGAGCTACATGGGCCTTTGGTCTGATTCAGCAGGGCTTTTCTTATGGCAAAGGAATCACCAAATCCAAAGTCTCGCTGGGCGACTGGAAAGAAAATGGTCAACTGGACTCACCTGAAGGGTGATTTTCACAGGTACGCCTGCCATCACTTTGGGCTTTACTGCCATCTAGCGTCCGAAGGCAAGAATGCACTCGAGTTAAAACCTGGGCCCCCGGCCCCTCCCACTCCAGTTTCATTCGCGACGAGTCCGAAGTGGCAAATCTGAAAGGAACAGAGGGCTGCAGGCCCAAACAGCAAGGAAAACAGAGGAAGAAGTATGGAAACATGGAGAACACAGAACTTGCAACCTAAGAGTAGAGGTTTTAACCGAGGGAAACAGAGCAAGGCACAACAACTTACAGCAAATATACTATAAAGGTGGAACCAGTCCACCAGAGACCCCCACAAGGGAGGGACGTGATGGCAGGCGTACCTGTGAAAATCACCCTTCAGGTTAGTCCAATGGACCATTTTCCACAGGTAGCCTGCCATCATTTTGGGATGTACCAAAGCAGCCCCTTTAATAGGGAGGGACTACAAACAGTTTACTATTCAGAGAGGACATGTTGGAGGACACGTCTCCCGAAGGAGGCGTCAGCAGAAGCATATCGGTCGATTTTATAATGCTTCACAAATGAGTTAAGGGTAGACCAAACCGCAGCTCTACATATGTCTGCAAGGGGTGCATTAGATACAAATGCAGCCGAAGTGGCCGCTGATCTGGTGAAATGGGCCGTGATGTTAGCCGGCACTGGAAGGTTAAGGGACTGATAAGCCAAGGCAATGCAGGCCCTTAACCAGCAGGACAATGTGGATTTGGAGACCTTTTCCCCCAAGGTCCTAGGGTGAAAGGATACGAATAAGGATTCTGTCTGCCTAATGTCTTGGGTGCTAGAGAGATAAAGTTTGAGGGCTCTCCGAACATCCAGCGAATGCCAGGCCTTTTCCATGGGATGTACTGGCTTTGGGCAGAATGACGGAAGCACAATGTCCTGGCTACAGTGGAATAGGGAGTTGACCTTGGGGCAGAAGGGTGGGTCTGGTCTCAAGACCACAGAATCCTTATGAAAAATGCAGAGATGACGGGCTGAAGACAAGGTGTGTAGTTCTGATATCCGTCTCACGGAGGTAATGGCAACGAGGAACAGGACCTTGAAAGATAACAGTCTGAGAGGCACTGAGGCAAGGGGTTCAAACGGAGGGTGCTGTAAGGCGTGCAGGACCTTCGAGAGGCTCCAGGAAGGAAAGTAGTGGTGCACAACTGGTGAAAGGCGGGCGCCTCCTCTTAAAAAACATTTGATGAGTGGATGAGCGCCCACGGGGGGGGTCGATGAGGAGATGGACAGTATTAAAGAGATGGTGGAGGCATGGTGACGCAGGGTGTTCGGCCGCAGTCCCCTAGTCAGTCCTCTGTATGAGAACTGGAGAACATGCTGTACATTGGCTTGAGAAGCTGGGAAGCCCTTAGAGGTGCACCATTTGGAAAATGCGCACCACGTACTCCGATAAATGCGATTTGTCAACGGTCGTCTTGTTGCTAGGACAGTATCCACTACCCCCTGGGAAAGTCCCGCAGCAGTCAGCTGCCGCCGTTCAAAAGCCAGGCCGTCAGATTCAGCCAGGCTGGGTCCAGATGCCAAATTGGTCCCTGAGCGAGAAGATCTGGCCTGACAGGGAGGGTCCAGGGATCCGCGTCTGACAGTTCTAGAAGATCCAAGAACCAAGGTCGGTGAGGCCAGTACGGGGCTATCAGAAGAATCTGAGCCCCCTTATGACGGAGTTTCATCAGTGTCCTGCCCAGTAGGGAGATTGGGGGGAAGGCATACAGAAGGCACCTGGCTAAGGTGCCATCAACGCATCCACTGCTTCCGCTGTCGGCTCTAGGTACCTCGAGAAGTAGCGAGGCAGCTGGCAGTTGTGTCTCGATGCAAAGAGGTCCACCAACAGGGCGCTGAACCGGAACTGGAGAAGATCGAACACTGCCGGATGAAGCTTCCACTCTCCCGGGCATACATGCTGTCTGCTGAGCCAATCGGCGGTGACATTCAGCAGCCCACTGAGATGTTCCACCCGTATAGATAGTAGATGTTTTTCGGCCCAGTGGAAGATTTGGGCCGCCTCTGCCTGAAGAGCTCTGGACCTGGTCCCCCCCTGCCTGTTGAGATGAGATTTCATGCAAACGTTGTCCGTTCAGATCAGCACGTGCTGCAGGGAGAACAGTGGCTGGAAATGTTGAAGGGCCAGATGAACCGCCCTAAGCTCCAACCAGTTTATGTTGTGAGTTAGTTCTGCTGGGGACCACACTCCCTGGACAAAGCTGGCGTTGCAGTGGGCTCTCCAGCCTGATAGGCTGGCATCTGTAGTGATGATGACCCTGACAGGCTCCCGGAAGGGCGTACCCTTGCTGAGGTGTGCCGTCACTGCCCACCAGCAGAATGAAGCCCTCAGCGAGGGTTCCAGCGGAATCACGTGGTGGTTGGACTTGGCAATGT
Organism: Rhineura floridana; assembly: GCF_030035675.1. Lineage (NCBI taxonomy): Eukaryota > Metazoa > Chordata > Lepidosauria > Squamata > Rhineuridae > Rhineura > Rhineura floridana. The sequence continues at coordinate 67,004,736 of NC_084487.1, read as the reverse complement.
CTGCCTGAAAGGGTAGGAGGGCCCATTGTAAAGGTCTCGTGTGATGTCGGACCCACGGAACAATATGAATGGTGGAGACCAGCGTCCCCAGCATCTGTGCCAGAAACATGAGATCTGCCCTTGAGCGATGAGTGAGGAAAGTTGCCATGGCTGTGATGGAGGCAATACGGTCTGGCGACAGGAAGATCATGGCTAGAGACGTGTCCAGTATGGCTCCCAGGTTCAGGAGGCGCTGGGTTGGCTGAAGATGACTCTTTTTGATGTTGACCAGCCAGCCGTGAGAAGTTAGGGCATCTAGAGTGAACTGGAGCTGTCTGTCGGCTAGGTCCCGGGAGCAAGCTCGGAGGAGAAGGTCGTCCAAGTAGGGGTAAATATGCACCCCCTGTAGGCGGAGAAAGGCTACCATGGTGGCCATCACTTTGGTAAAGACTCGGGGAGCCGATGTAAGGCCGAACGGCATGGCGCGGTACTGGAAGTGGTGTTGGCCGAGAGAAAATCTCAGGAAATGTCTGTGAGCCGGGCAGATTGGAATGTGTAAGTAGGCGTCCTTCAGGTCGATGGATGCTAGGAAGTCCCCCTGTTGCACAGCTTCCACAATTGAGGCCAGCGACTCCATCTTGAAGCGGCGGTACTTCATGAAGCGGTTGACAAACTTGAGGTCTAAGACCGCCCTCCATGACGAGTCTCGCTTGGGAACAGCGAAGAGAACAGAGTAGACGCCTTGCAACTTTTCGGATGGTGGTACTGGCTCTACAGCGGCTATGCTGAGTAGATGACGTAGAGCATCCTGCATAACTATCCTGCGTGAGTTGGAAATGGGGGAGGGGCAGAATCTGTCCGGGGGGTTCCGCCAAAATTCTATATTGTAACCCTGTGTGAAGATGATCCTGACCCAGGAGATGTGAGTCAGGGCCAGCCAGGAACTTGCGTAAAGAGACAGTCTGCCTCCTATGGGGATGGCGTCAGAACTGCCTATGCTGACGGGCTCCTCTACCATAAGAAGAGGAGGAAGCTTGCCTGCTTTGGTATTGGGGTCTGACCTGGAAGTGCTGTCTGGGCCAGAGTGCCCTGGAGGAGTGAAAATCTGTGGACCTGGCATCTCATCCCCGCCCACCAGGCTGCGCCCCCCAAAAGGGCTGGAAGGACCGGTAAGGGGTAAATCGCAGAAAGGGTCTGTGGTCATCTCTTTTGACTGTGGCTAAGGTAGGTTTTTGATTGTCCTTGGGGTCAACCAAGACCACTTTAAGGGCATCGTCACCAAAAAGCATAGAGCCCGAGTATGGGGCCATGGACAGGTTAGTTCTGGTGGTAGTGTCGGCATCCCAATGTCGGAGCCATAGGGTTCGTCGAGCGACTATTTCAGCAGCAAGGGCCCGTGCTCCTTGGTGGGTCACGTCCAAAGTGGCATCAGCCACAAAGGCAGCAGCTTTGTGCAATTTGAGTAGGCTTTCACGCAACTTGGCTGGGTCAGGATTGGGATCGTCCAACAGGTCATCGAGCCACATCATGGAGGGACGTGAGAAGATGGAGGCGGCAGCGGAGGCCCAGATGGAATGAGCGGATGCCTCGTGGTTTTTCCGTAGTACGAAGTCAAGCTGCCTCTCAGAGGGGTCTCTGAGCTGTGAGTCTCCCTCTTTAGGAAGGAGAGATCGAGAAACTAAATTGGAGATTAGTTGGTCCACCCCAGGGACATTCAGGAAAGACATAAATTCCGGGGCCAATGGGTACAGTCTGTTGGCCAATTGTGAGAAGCGACATGGGCGCAAGGGACGGGCCCATTCTTCCCTGGCTAGATTGTTAATGGGATCTGGCACAGGGATAAAATGCTCCACTGATCTGGGGGACTTAGAACTCTAGCGCCCTTGACTGGGGGGGCGGTAGGTTGCGTCTGAGCAGGTTGAATGCCCAGGGTGTCCATTACTCTGTGTGAAAGCGGGGGATAATCAGCCGAGTCGAAGAGGCGATAGGAGAAGTCCTTGTCTAGATCAGATTCTCCACTCCACTCATCAGGATCAGCCTGCAGGAAAGGTAAGTAGCCCTGCATCTCTGGGGGCTCACCGCCAAGTCTGCCCCTAGAAACATCGAATGGATTAGGCGAGGAGGGAGGGACATCATCATAGCAACCCGGTTGCCGTGCAGAGCTGGACTGCTGTGAAACTCCGGGCTGAGGTGACAGCTGTGCTTGAGGCTGAGGTTGAGCTTGTGAGAGACACCCGAGTACCTCACGCAGCTGTAAAAGAAATTTCGGAGTCAACTGTAGCCCTGAAGAGGGAGCAGAGGGCACAGAATGGTCTTGTGTAGGCAAAAGAGGCTGCACTGGAGAAGGAATCAGATGAACATCGGAGCGTGGAGTTTGACTGGGGAAGCCTTCAAATTTGTCCTCTGACGACCCAGAAGGGGATTGAAAAAGAGTGGATACTGTTTCTTGTGCAGACTTCTCTAAAGTCGGAGCTGAAACATAACAGGCCCTCTTGGGAGTGCCGTGGTCAGATAAATGTTTTGTCTTGGCTAAGGCCTTAGAGTGTTTATGCTTAGAAGGTTTGTGTTGAGGTAAGGCGATGACTTGGCCCTGCAGATTGTGCCCCCTGCGGCTGCTGATCTGCCATGGTGGAGTCTAGATACATGCACACAATGGGGAAGGTGCGGTAACACTCGTATGCTGTGAGGTGATGAGAAGTATGCTGTGCAATAGAGTGCCAGGTGCCAAGAGAAAAATTGACTGGTTCACTATGGCACTGAAAAAATGGGTGGGGGGTGGGAACCCTTCCACAGGAGAGGTACTAATATTGCCCTGAACAGTCAGGGAGCCAAGAAAAGTAAGTCAAGCTGCAATATTGGCCACAAGCTAAATACACTTACACAATGGGGAAGGTGCGAGACCGCTACAATACACTGCCAGGAAAAATTGCTTCGGACGGAGGCAAGAATGGAACTGGAGTGGGAGGGGCCGGGGGCCCAGGTTTTAACTCGAGTGCATTCTTGCCTTCGGACGCTAGATGGCAGTAAAGCCCAAAGTGATGGCAGGCTACCTGTGGAAAATATGTGAACTTCAGGGCTGAGGTAGTGTTCTGGGAGCAGGCTGTTACTGCTGTCAGAGCACCAAAGGCAGAGCAGCAAGGGCAGCAGAAGTTTCTACTTGTGTAGCAGGAAGGCTTGCGACAGCAGACCTCCATCTCTGCCTGCAGACCTCTCTGTTCACAGGCGGAGAGAGAGAGATTTTCTCTATCATAAGGCCCCTGGGACATCCTGCCATGTGCCATTGTGACAAGCTAATTGCACTTAAGTTCCAACCATTTCAATGGGACTGAAGTTGTAGCTATGTTGTCCCAATGATTTCAATGGAAATTAAGCGCAACTAATGGTTTGAATCCAACTAACGGTGTAAGCAGCTTCTCCCACTTGCCTTCTGTGCTAAGTCACCTCTTTGTCTTTTCTAACACCAAAATGGACAAATTCTAAGACACACATTTATCAAATCCAGGAGTTATAGCTGTTGCCAGATCAGCAATATTGACCTACTACTCTATTGTTCTGGCATTCTTTCTCTCCTCTGACTGCTTGTTCTATGGTTTATGGATTCATCTTGTTGCCACAGACAAGTGGCAAATGAGTTATATTCAAAGCAACCAAATGTACAGAATATCAATTTCATCTGAGTGTTTCAACAGCCCTTTCACTTACAGAAAATATCCTTGTAAACAATTGAAGAAACGCTACTTAATCATCATGGTTTTTGAGACAAACCTTCTTGGCATCCAGACTCCAGTGAAGTGTTGCACTGTCAGATGTATTTTTTTCTTTTAATAAACTGGATAGATTCAGAAGAAGTAGAATACAAACACACACATATATAAAGTTTTTGATTTGGGAAGCATGGCTCTGATATTTATATGTGGAGCTTTCTAGCAGATATCATCCAGAACTTGCTCTTCAAAACAGCTGTGAAGCAAAGCTCTCTTACTGCTCTAAGCAAAGGATGGAATTAAAAAAAAATTCCTTCAAAAGTATTCTGCACTACTTATAGATCTCTAAATTCTTTCCAGTCTAGCGGTATGGTATCATACAATATGAGAGAGAAAGTTTCCCCTGGGAATAGTTATGAACAGGTTACACTAAGGCAAGAATTAGCTAAGTAAAAAGCAACCTTACTTGCCATGTAATGCACTTTTATGCACTTTTTTTGACCTCTCATGTATGAGTTTCCTAGAGATCTTAACCTGTTTGACTGAACAGAAATGAATGTCAGTTAAATAATTTTAATCCTTTTTCATTGTATTAATGAATTTACAAAAATCTGATAAATTTCTAATTAACATTGGTTGTGGCAGCTTGCTAATGCAATAGCAAAATGTTTTGTTTTAATTAGTAATTTTTAAAATATCACATGTAACAAAGAAGAAAAACAAAGATAGATTAAAAAGAGAGAAAGGGGGGAAAATGACCAAAACACACACACTGTCAGCTCACATTAAGAATACAATGACTGTCACTACTTCCATCTAGGTATCAGCACAACTTTGGTGTTTATAGAAAATGTGTTCAAATGTAGCAAGGATGGCAAGGTCCTCATACCCTTGTGTAATAGATGGTGGGTTAATCCTTCCAGGTTTGAAGTATAAGTCTCTTGGTGGCCATAAGGGCTTACAAAAACAACTTTTGCTGTCCTGTCATTAATCCCAATACTACAGGAATATAATTTAAAACTACATGAACATCTGCAAATATCAAAGATTTTGCCAGTACAAAATTGACACCAGCTTCAGACCAAAAAGAATGTATCACAGGGCACGCCCACATCATCTGCTTTAATGAGGCATTTTCAGCATTACATCTCCATAATCTATCTATATTAGACAGTGCCTTCCTGTAAAAACTTTGTGGAGCCCAATAGAGCCTCAACATACGTTAACACTTTTCAATACTATCATATACTGTTTTATACCATTACACTACTTCAACTTGTGCAATGAAAATAGCTTGCACAATACCACTAACTCTCCCACTTCTTGCACTAACATTACATTTGATCTCAATATCAATACACAATTTATGGATAAATCCTAACAACCTACCCTAAAATCTCTCTCTCTCTCTCTCTCTCTCCACACACACACACACTTACTCTGTAAAATATGGGTGCCAGCTTTCCTTTTCCAGTTCAAATTCTGTTACTTTTGTAACATGTTTTACACTACGTAAATTCACTTCTTGACCTCCTGTCATTTCCTCCCTTCTCTAAATCCTTCAGCTGTGGTTCTGTTCAGTTCTGTTTTGACATGAATATTGTTATGAGCATGGGGGTTGGAATGGATGATCCCTATGAGTCCCCTTTCCAGCCCCTGATTTGGAAACCTATGCCTTGGAATGAGGAACTCACTCTGCTGGTCAGATGAGTCTCTCCTTTGTTAAACAAATAGAGTGGCCAGGTAAGATAATGGGCCTATCAGTTGCCCAGCAACGGTGAATGGGCCAGGAAGACCCTTTTGTCATTGAAACTCTTCAAGAGAGCATCCCCCCCACTTCCTGGAGCCCAGGAGAGGCTTGTAGTTTTTGAGTTGTGTTCTAAAAAATGGCTGGGGCTGCAGGCAGGCAGGCAGGCGATCCCTCTGCACCATGGCTTTAGGATGCCTCCTGCAACCCAGATGGAAAAGCTGGATATTGGTCTGCTGATGCCTTGAACCCCCTCCATCTTAAGCTCAGGTTGGAATGTGTGTAAATAAATAAACCATATTTCTTAAAGACACTGCAGTCTCCGCTGACCTTCTTCCCAAAGGAAACCAAACCCTGGAGGAGCACAGGGACCCCTGAAATCTCACCGCTCGGAGATTGGGGAGGCGTGCAACAATATAATAAGACAACTGCACAGTTTTAATTAATCAATACTAAAAAGAAAATATGGGGTAACTTGTCTTCTTAAAATGCCAGCCTGATAAATACGGCTCACTAGGATTTTTGAGTCTTGCTGAGAACTGTGTACTTGTCCCACATGAAATATTTAATCTTCAAAGACCAATTGTTGCAACAGCTTTAAAATAGTCTCTAAACCCCCTATTTGCTAAGTTCCATAAAAAGTTATTTTATGAAGATATTAAACTGATAGTTCATCAAACACAGATGGGAGATGGGGGAGCGAGATGCCAGAGTATACACACAAAAAAGGAGAGAGAAAAAGAGATCTTACATGCATTGAACAATGGTCATGATTCTCTCCCCCCCAATCTTTTTTTCAGTTCCTTCCAAAACAGGCTGTGAACCACAGTCAAGAACATGTGCTCTGTCTCCTAGGCCTCCAGAAATTGTTTGAATTTCTGCCTGTGATCCCTGTTAAGGAGTTGCCTCTTAGCTTTGCTATTTCAGTAATCAACATAATGTGGTCACTGAGAATGTGTTGTGTTTATTTTATTAAACACCCACCTTTTATCTTAATAGATCAGAAGGCATGATACAAGACACAAATTACAAAAATGTACTAAAAACACTAATAAAATTATAAACCGACATAAACAAGAAGAGCAGTTATAAAAGTACAGCTGACTAATTAAATGCAGAGTGGACTACTCACTCTCACAATACCCTACAAATACTTTCAAAAACAGACGTCTTTATTTGATGCTGAAATGACACAAATGGTGTTGCCAAGCACGTTTCCAAGGGGAAGACACTGGGATATCCAAACACTTGGATATTCTTTTGTATCCTTTTCCTAATCTATGCATTTGTATTACATTATCTCTCACTTCTATAGAAGTGCAGCTTCGCTTACCTGCGCGAAACTCTGGGGAGCGGAGCATAGTTGCGGCCGAGGGTGAAGCCGCAGAAGCCATTTTAAGGAAGGGAACGTTGCGCGTCGCTTTGAGATAAAGCGCGACGTTCTGCATGGAGGAGGCGGAGCTAAAGTGCTATTTAAGCCCATGCCGCCGCCTCTGACTTCCTCTTGGCTCGCGACACCCACCCCGCCCTCCCTCTTTTACGGTGTGCCCACGGTCGCATTTTTATCGACTTTTTATCCTGCCCACCCTTGTTGGCAGGCAGGTTTTTTGCCTGCTCCAGACTTTGGGAGATGGAGGGAGCTGGGTTAGGGGTTGTTGTGATTAATAGGTTGTATTTTGGCTAATTTGTTTCAAATCAAAATCTTAATGTGGACATTTGAGACACGGATTCGGTAAAGTGCGGGAGGGGAACTAGGTAACGACAGCTAGGTGGCCCCCTTAGGCACCTTTCAAGGTGATTGGTGGTTCCGGAGGCCTGTCTCTCAGGGTTTTATGGCCCGAGGGCAGGATATGGGCTGCTTTTGGGGCCAACTTACCTCATCCACCCGAGGGTTCTACGGCCCCGGGGGGTGGTGACGTGGGAAGGCCTCCCTACTCACCTATAAGGTGTGGCCGGGCCAAGGGGTAAGCAAAAGGGGCTTGCCCTTTGCCCCAGCAGGGGCTGGTCGCCCGAGAGCTGTAGGGCAAGCTGCTTGCCTATAGTTAGTTCCCGCACTTAGGTTTCACCTCTGCAGGTCGCTTTAAACGTTCTTGTTTGTTATTTAATAAAGTGGCCCTTTATTCAACCATAGCTGCTGTTGTCTGCGTATTATTTCACCCGTCGACCGCAATGCTCTTTGGTCTTCATTTTCCTTCAGATCCACAGCCTGACCAATGATCCTTCAACAGTGGGGTTTTAGCTTGACAATGTGACAGCAACTTTAATGGTTCACAGGTGGAGGCCAATGGTAAGGTAACTGTGTCCTCAACAGGGCAATTTCTTTCATCTGTGTAACCTGGGAACTTCCACAGCACAGGGGTTGAATACTTATGCAAACAACATGTTTCAGTTTTTTATGTTTCTTACAAACATTTTCCAACATAAAACCAATGTCACCTTACAATAATTGATTTTGAGTTTCAGTGTTTCAGAATAAAGTATCATACAGAACAAAATTACAATGTACCATTTAGTAATATGAGCACATTGATCAGGGGTCTGATTACTTTTGCAAGACGCTGTATGTATTTCCTGGGCCCCTTGAAAACAGGTGTGGGAATCGTCCTTGACTTGCAATACACAACTCTGCTGGGTATATGCAAACAAACTTTCAATGGGACCTCAGTCTTCAAGATAGATATCACATTATGTTGTATGACTTTCCTGGTCCCTTTTGAAAATGAGTATAGGAAATGAGCTGGGAGTTTGTAACTGAAGTATAGAATTATGCCCTGAACTGCACACCTACATTCATTCTAATTTTCAATTCAAAGAAGATTTTACATCTTCCCCCCATTCTTTGATAATGGGCTGAACTAGTATTTGAATCTGAAACATAGGATAGTACCCTCAACTTAGGTACCACATTTATTTATTTCTGTTATCTTTATAATTCCATTGAACATTATGTTTACAAAGACACTTTCAACAAATCTGAAATGTTCGGTAATTAAACCAAAAGCCACACTATGCACTCAGCAAGTAAACCCCTTGGTTGTTGCAAGATAAAACCCTGTCTGCTGGTCAAATGAAGCCTCACTGAAAATACATAAAAACAATAGCATTGTTTCTGACAACAACAGGGGGCACTGTATCCAAGTCATCCTAACAAATATCTTGCCTATTACCATTTATATTTTATATTGCTTGCATCATTTTAACATGATTAAAACAATTAATATTCATGTGGTATTTGCAGTCTGGTGAAGAAACTGTTTTTCAAAGCAATCTATATGCATAGAAATTGTGTCATTTGGATGTTGCAATTACCATCTTATTTGTAACGTAAGATCAAGTCTGATCCTGTAATGTCTCTCTTGTCGATTTTCCAAGGAAATAATCTACCACTGCACTATAAGGATCTAATAGTAACCTTACTAGTGGCAGCAAGAATTGTAATTGCTCGCCATTGGAAAAAGATTGATTACAATTTAATAGATTTATGGTACTCTCAGGTATGGAACATAGCTTTAATGGAAAAATTAACACAACAAAGATTGGCGAGGCAGGATCCAAATAAAAAAGACAACTTTCATATAACAACTTTCATATAAAATGGTTTATGTTTATAGGCTATGTAGCAGTGGGAGAGTGCGATTTCTATAAGCCATCAACTCATGCCTCATTATGGAGGGATGTCTTCGGGTAGTCTATGTAGTTTATTGCACTAAATCCACCTACAAAAAGGAAATTCCTAGATCTTTATGGTGTTCCGTGTATAAAATGTTATGCTTTTTAAAGTTTACATTAATCTCAGTAACTCTCTTCTCCATCTCTTTTTTATTTATTGATTTCTTATTTTTATTATTATTATAATTTAAAATGTTCATTTCTAGGGGAACTTGGCTCTGAATCCTGCACCTTGGCCAATTAGCCACAGACTACTGTGAATTTGGATATTTTGCCTTAAGGCTCCAAGACAAGGAGTGTATCTTTGGCTCTTGTCTCTATACTGTTGTAGATCTAGTGTCTACTTATGGCATTTTGGGTTTCCCCTTGGCCCAGAGTGGGTAACCAGTTTTAAGGGGTGGTAGCAATCTAACTACCTTACGGGGTTGTTGTTGGTTTACTCAGCCCTGGTAAGGAAGGCACGGGTTGTACCTGGCTGGGATCAATTGCCCTGGGTTTGGGAATTGAGTCCTGGTGTCACGGTCAGATCACTATCTGGTAAATATAGATCTCTCATTGCCGCACACCCTCCGCAGGGGACAGGGACCTATTAGAATGGTCTGTCCCAGGCGCCTGATGAAGCCTAAGGGATTCCTGAAGGCACTGGGGAATTTGGAGTTGTCTGAAGGTCGCCCGGTCGAAACCCTGGTGATGGAGTGGAATAGGGAGATCACCAGGGCAATTGACCGAGTGGCTCCGAAACGTCCTCTCCCCCTGAATAGAACTCAGACTGCGCCCTGGTATACTCCACGGTTGCGGGGTCTGAGACAGGAGGTGAGACGACTAGAGCGCCGGTGGCGGAAATCGCACTCTGAAGATGATCGGACACTGGTTAGAGCAGCAATTGCAGCCTACCAAGTGGCAACGAAGGCAGCAAAGAGGGAATTCTTTGCTGCCTCTATTGCATCCGCAGAGTGTTGTCCCAGGAGGTTGTTCCAAGTGGTCCGAAGCCTGGTCGGTCCACTTGTGCAGGAACCCATGGAACTTTCTAAAGCCTCCTGTGACATATTTGCTAAACACTTTGCTGATAAAATTGAGCGCCTAAAGAGTGCGATTCCGTATGCTGTGGATACAGGAAGTGTGCCAGAGTTGGCCAGTTGCATTCCTGTCTGGTGGGATCGGTTTCAGCCTCTTCTCTCTGAGGAAGTGGACAAGGTGCTCTCTACTGTGAAGCCAACCACTTGCTTGTTTGATCCTTGCCCTACATGGCTCATTGTGGGCTGTAAAGAGAAACTGAGCGAAGGGATCAAGGCAGTGGTGAATGCTTCTTTAGAAGAAGGTGTGGTGCCATTAGCCCTCAAGGAAGCGGTAATAAAGCCCATTCTGAAAAAGTCCTCCTTCTATCCCCAAGATTTAAACAACTTTCACCCAGTTTCTAATCTTCCATTCTTGGGCAAGGTCATCGAGCGAGTGGTGGCCGAACAGCTAAAGACACACTTGGATGAAGCAGATTATCTGGATCCATTCCAGTCTGGCTTCAGGACTGGTCATGGAACTGAAACAGCTTTGGTCGCTATGGTGGATGATTTAAGAGGGCGTTGGATAAAGGAGAACATGCATTCCTCATCCTCCTGGATCTCTCAATGGCTTTCGATACTGTCGACCACGGTATCCTTTTAGATCGTCTGGAGAGAATGGGAATAGGGGGCACTGTTCTATGGTGGTTCCGTTCCTATCTCTCAGACAGACATCAACGGGTGACATTGGGGGATAAGGTCTCGGACCCTTGGCCTCTCAATTGTGGTGTGCCACAGGGTTCTATCCTTGCCCCCATGCTATTCAACATCTATGTAAAGCCGCTGGGAGCCATCATCAGGAGATTTGGGCTGCGGTGCCACCAATATGCGGATGACACCCAGCTCTATCTCTCATTTAAGTCCTCACCAGAATTGGCTGTGGAGACCATTTCCAAGTGCCTGGAGTCAGTAAGTGAATGGATGGGAGGAAATAGGCTGAAGCTAAACCCTGACAAGACCGAGGTACTGCTCGTGGGAGACAGGAAAAGATTAGGAGCTTTAGACCTGGTGCTCAGTGGGGTAAAACTGCCCCTGAAGGACCAGGTCCGCAGCCTCGGGGTCATCTTTGATTCCCAGCTGTCCATGGAGGCTCAGGTTTTGGCAGTGAGATGGGCAGCTTGGTTTCAATTACATCTAATACAGAGGCTGCGACCCTATCTGCCTGTCCATCTTCTTCCACGGGTAGTACATGCCCTGGTCTCCTCTCGCTTAGACTACTGTAATGCGCTCTACATTGGGTTACCCTTGAAAACGGTCCGGAAACTGCAGCTGGTACAGAATGCGGCGGCACGTTTGATTACGAACAGCCGTCGCCGCGATCACATCACTCCGGTGTTACAAGATCTCCACTGGTTACCAGTTGTCTACCGGGCCCAATTCAAGCTGTAGGTACTAACCTTTAAAGCCCTATACGGTCTTGGCCCAGCTTATCTGAAGGAATGCCTCCAGCATCAACAAATATGCCGCCTGACTAGATCAGCCACTCAAGACCTTCTCTCGGTCCCACCAGTCAAAACAGCTAGACTGGTGCGGACCAGAGAGAGGGCATTTTCAATCGTGGCCCCCACCCTCTGGAACTCTCTCCCTTATGATCTTCGCCCCCTCCCTGCCAAGTTTTCGCCAAGCCTTGAAAACCTGGCTATTCAGACAGGCCTACAAGATCCCTGGGGTAGCCTAATTTTATTGGTTTTAGCTATGGGTGGGTTCGGTTTCATTTTATATTGTAGTTCTTGGGTTTTTATGTAGTTTGTATGTTGTATTTTACTTGATCTTGTACGCCGCCTAGAGTGGCCGCTTGTGCGGCCAGATAGGCGGCCTAGAAATAAAATTTATTATTTATTATTATTATTAAATAGCAGCAGTTCTTGACAATGATTTATTATGTTAGTTATTTTAGGTTATATTAATGTTTTAAGATTTTTTAAAAAGTTTTGTATTGTTTTAAATGTGTAATTTGGTTCTTATGATTATTGCTAATGTTTAAGATGGTTTCTTTTAAACGTTTTGTATTGTTTTAAATGTGTAATTTGGTTTGACTTTTTCAACACTGTAAACTGTTTAGAGGCTTCTTTTCAAGTATGAAGCAGTATACAAATTAATAAATAAATAAATCTGACAAAACTACAAGCTTCTTGCAGATCTGCAATTCTAAACCAGGAGGGTGGAAAATAGCAGCCTCATGCACAGCCACACTGTACCATCAGCAGGATATCAGCTTTTCCAGTGGCACCTTATGATGCCATTGGCTCCTTCCCCAAGACAAACTTTGGATGAAGTTTGAATTATTCCTATCCAATTCATACACATTTTATTAATAAAACTGGCCAATTACTTTCTATGCCGGCTACAATTGTGATGTTATATGCTCATGCTATTGCTCCATCCTGAACAGAAACCAGTTGGAAGGACTATAGCTCAGTGGTAGAACATCTGTTTTACATGCAGCAGGTCTCAGTTTCAATCCTCAGCACCCCCAGGTAGGGCTGCGAATGACCCTTCTCCAAAACCTGGACGGACACCACCAGTAAGCATAGACAATACTTGATCTAGATGGACCAATGACAGATTCCTGTGTTCACAGCCCTCAATCACAAAATGAGATAAGATTAGTCTGACAGAATTTGTTCTTGACAAATCCATGTTGGCGTCTAGTAATCACCACATTGTTTTCAAGGTGCTTAAAGCTCAACTTCTTTTTAATCTATTCCAGAACGCTTCCAGGGATTGATGTCTGACTGACTGGTCTGTAATTCCCAGGTTCTTCTTTTTTGAAGGTACCACATTAGTGACAGTAAGCTTATCTCTGGATTCATATGGTAGAAACTGATCCCTTTGGTGTTCCTTCCTTTCATGTATGCACTCTCCTCCACAATTCCATATAACTCAATGAGACCCAAAACACATTTAAAAGGAAGGTTTTGCCAGGATTATATCCCCCCCCCTTGGAATTAAGTGGATTTTTCACCCACCCTAGCCTGCAGCTTGTTGCTTGCCCCACAGTGTGGCACATTCTTTCTGTTCCTCCTTTGTGGTCTGTCCCTGCTCTGTGAGGCTTTTGTCATGACAGCCACTCTGTCCTTCCACTCATGGACAGCCCTTTCTTTCCTGCCTCCTCCTACTTTGTGTAAGTGGGGCAGAGTAAATCAGCAGGGGGTGAATCCCATCCCTAATCATGGGACATGCTTGGAAGTTGTTTAAAAACACTATATTAGAAGCTCAACTGGAGTGCATACCGCAGATCAGAAAAGGTACCGCCAGGGCCAAGAAGATGCCAGCATGGTTAACGAGCAAAGTCAAGGAAGCTCTTAGAGGCAAAAAGTCTTCCTTCAGAAAATGGAAGTCTTGTCCGAATGAAGAAAATAAAAAAGAACACAAACTCTGGCAAAAGAAATGCAAGAAGACAACAAGGGATGCTAAAAAAGAATTTGAGGAGCACATTGCTAAGAACATAAAAACCAACAACAAAAAATTCTATAAATACATTCAAAGCAGGAGACCATCTAGGGAGGCGATTGGACCCTTGGATGATAAGGGAGTCAAAGGTGTACTAAAGAACGATAAGGAGATTGCAGAGAAGCTAAATGAATTCTTTGCATCTGTCTTCACAGTGGAAGATATAGGGCAAATCCCTGAACCTGAACTAACATTTGCAGGAAGGGATTCTGAGGAACTGAGACAAATAGTGGTAATGAGAGAGGAAGTTCTAAGCTTAATGGACAATATAAAAACTGACAAATCACCGGGCCCGGATGGCATCCACCCGAGAGTTCTCAAAGAACTCAAATGTGAAATTGCTGATCTGCTAACTAAAATATGTAACTTGTCCCTCGGGTCCTCCTCCGTGCCTGAGGACTGGAAAGTGGCAAATGTAATGCCAATCTTCAAAAAGGGATCCAGAGGGGATCCCGGAAATTACAGGCCAGTTAGCTTAACTTCTGTCCCTGGAAAACTGGTAGAAAGTATTCTTAAAGCTAGATTAACTAAGCACATAGAAGAACAAGCCTTGCTGAAGCAGAGCCAGCATGGCTTCTGCAAGGGAAAGTCCTGTCTCAGTAACCTATTAGAATTCTTTGAGAGTGTCAACAAGCATATAGATAGAGGTGATCCAGTGGACATAATGTACTTAGACTTTGAAAAAGCGTTTGACAAGATACCTCACCAAAGGCTTCTGAGGAAGCTTAGCAGTCATGGAATAAGAGGAGAGGTCCTCTTGTGGATAAGGAATTGGTTAAGAAGCAGAAAGCAGAGAGTAGGAATCAACGGACAGTTCTCCCAATGGAGGGCTGTAGAAAGTGGAGTCCCTCAAGGATCGGTATTGGGACCTGTACTTTTCAACTTGTTCATTAATGACCTAGAATTAGGAGTGAGCAGTGAAGTGGCCAAGTTTGCTGACGACACTAAATTGTTCAGGGTTGTTAAAACAAAAAGGGATTGTAAAGAGCTCCAAAAAGATATCTCCAAACTGAGTGAATGGGCGGAAAAATGGCAAATGCAATTCAATATAAACAAGTGTAAAATTATGCATATTGGAGCAAAAAATCTTAATTTCACATATACGCTCATGGGGTCCGAACTGGCGGTGACCGACCAGGAGAGAGACCTTGGGGTTGTAGTGGACAGCACAATGAAAATGTCGACCCAGTGTGCGGCAGCTGTGAAAAAGGCAAATTCCATGCTAGCGATAATTAGGAAAGGTATTGAAAATAAAACAGCCGATATCATAATGCCGTTGTATAAATCTATGGTGCGGCCGCATTTGGAATACTGTGTACAGTTCTGGTCGCCTCATCTCAAAAAGGATATTATAGAGTTGGAAAAGGTTCAGAAGAGGGCAACCAGAATGATCAAGGGGATGGAGCGACTCCCTTACGAGGAAAGGTTGCAGCATTTGGGGCTTTTTAGTTTAGAGAAAAGGCAGGTCAGAGGAGACATGATAGAAGGGTATAAAATTATGCATGGCATTGAGAAAGTGGATAGAGAAAAGTTCTTCTCCCTCTCTCATAATACTAGAACTCGTGGACATTCAAAGAAGCTGAATGTTGGAAGATTCAGGACAGACAAAAGGAAGTACTTCTTTACTCAGCGCATAGTTAAACTATGGAATTTGCTCCCACAAGATGCAGTAATGGCCACCAGCTTGGACAGCTTTAAAAGAAGATTAGACCAATTCATGGAGGACAGGGCTATCAATGGCTACTAGCCGTGATGGCTGTGCTGTGCCACTCTAGTCAGAGGCATCATGCTTCTGAAAACCAGTTGCCGGAAGCCTCAGGAGGGGAGAGTGTTCTTGCACTCGGGTCCTGCTTGCGGGCTTCCCCCAGGCACCTGGTTGGCCACTGTGAGAACAGGATGCTGGACTAGATGGGCCACTGGCCTGATCCAGCAGGCTCTTCTTATGTTCTTATGACACAGAAACAAGGAAAGGGTGAGAATTGTATGCATGGCAATATCTAGAAGGGGAGAGTTTACTCTAACCAGGCACACAACACTTTATCCTGACTTTCTTCAGGAAAGGTATATTCTTCAACCATCCTTTTTCCTTTCTTTGTCTCTGAAGTGAGTCTGTGTGCTCACTATCTTGGGTTTGAGTGTTTGTAAGACATCTCTATACTCTTGTAGATCTAGTGTGACGTGTATTAGGTAGACCACTGCCTGTAGACATAATTATAATTTTGGTGTTATTTTTTTCCTTTTCCTTACAATAAATCAATCTTTTGTTCATATCTTTCTGTGTGTTCATATTGGCGGTATTAAGTATAAGGTATATACATTTAGAGCAATATGCGAGGGTTTTTAGAATCCTTCAAAAGGTTCTACTGTGTTCTTGGTGTATGTTTGAGTCTTATGAGGGGTGTACATGTATAGTGGGGTTCAGACATTCACATATAACATGTTGGACTCTGATTCAAATTGGCCCCAGCCAGCATAGCTAATGGTCAGGGATTATGGGAGTCTAACAACATCTGGAGGATTACAGGTTCCCCACGCTTGTCCTATTCCCCATGGAAATCCCTTTTTTAAAATAGCAGGTAATATACAATATTAGTCAGACTCAGAGTATTTTATTTATTTTTGTTATAAAACAGTATAATAAAACAGTAAAATACAAGTTATGGATAGTAAACAGTTAAAGCAGCAGCAAAGAAATCAGGAACAGGCCCACTGAAATGGGTGTGTTTTTAATTGATCTACTCTAAGTATAACCAACACTGGATAGTACCCATACTGTTTTCAGGAAAGCAATTTTACCGAAGATGAGTCCCTTGTGATTTCTGTGCCAGAAGAACAATGCATTCCTTTAGGATACCTTTTTTTTATGCCTTCCCCTTCTTGTGGCTTCAAAAGAAAGTGTGACTGTCATACTTCTCTTGCATTCATGGTGGATTTTCTGTCAGAGAAAAGGTAAATGGGGCTGTCTCCAGTCAGTGTGAGCTGACAGGAGCAGCATACTGGAACAATGAACAACATGTTATGAAACTCCAAGGGAACTGGAGAAAATCTGTTCAGCTTCCACTGCTGGCAAGAGGTTTAGGGTAAAAGAATCAATTTACCCCACATCAACTTACACTACTGTCCTTCCAAGGACTAACATGATTGTAGCGGATGGGAGAAATGAGGTGTCACTAATCCTATTGCTACTTTCAATGGACAGTCAAAAAACGTAAATTTTTTAAAAAGCTTTCCAAAAGTTTGCAGCTTCCTCTGCCCCCAACACACACCCTTAAATCTAATTATTGTGTGCTAAGTAAATAGAAATCCAGCTACCCACTTTTCTCTTTTTTTGGGGGGGGGAGAGAGAAGTTGGCTGAGCTGGGGGATAAAAGATAAATGTCCTTGTGTGATGGGGATAAAGGATTTTTTTAAAAAAAATCTGTGTGAACAATAAAGGTTTATGGGATCAGCAAAAAAAAAAAATATATCAGGAAGAAAATAGACCAGCAGGAGATGAAATGCAAACAGGGAAACTGAATGCTTCACCTAGGAATGGGGAAACGATCCAGTGTCTGCATCATCATTATTCTAATCCACACAAATGCTGATTACGCAAGACTGTACATTTATGTCCCCTTGGCTTTGAGAAGCTTAAACTGCAGCCTATAATTTTTCAGCTTCTTCTACATGTTGGACTTTATTGCTTTATTTCTTTGGGAAAATGCCATAATGTGACTAAAAATATCTGGGACACCATAAGCTAAAATGGCTTTATTCATTGTAAGTGCTTAGGGGATCTTTGGCCTCTTTTCTGTTCAGCGTGGATGGCAGGAAGTGAACTGACCACATAGACCTACAGAGGATTCCTCCTTCATTTAGAGTGTGTGTCCTGCCTTTCCCCTTGCCCTGCCCCAAAGAAAGAGTAAAGAAAGGCTTCCTGCTTTTTGGATTTATTTCAGATGGCTCAGATTTATATTTGAACTGGTTTAGTGAAAGAGAGATCTGGCTTTGAGCAACGTGGGATTCTACAGAGAAAATTCATGCAGCTCCCAGAAAATGCCATCTTAATAAAAGTGGACTGATCCCTGCCTGCAGGCAAATTGACCCTTATTCTTTGTCAACCAAACATATTTTCCCATCAATTAAAATTCCTCCTTTGCAATCCCATAAAAAATGATATGCATTCAAAAAGGGCAGCTTCTGACATCTGATCACTTAAGAAACTATGAGTAAACACAAAATAAAAATTAGGATGTACAAGGGTTACATGCATCAGCTGTCTGGGCCATGTACATAACAGTTTCTAGGCCTGACTTCATCTGCCTCTAGCAAATGTATGCTATATCTGTATTTTCTAAAAAATATCCATGTACAGAAGATCAGTTTGTTGGTACATTTTAACATTTTACCCTCCAAGATCCTATACAACAGATCTGCTAAAGTTCTCTTCAAGAATAGGTGCTTTCCTTGTAACAATGTAGAGCATGAAATAATGTCTCATGTGTTTACAGTAGATTTTATCACAAGGTTAGAAAATGCATACTTTATCAGCTTATGAGGCAGTTTCCTGGTTGATCCCTAGAGATACTTTTATCTTCCTTGAGAGGTCTAATATTGAACAGCAGGCAATAGATCTGAATGGTATAATATCTCTTAGACTGCTATGATTGTTAGTTACTAACTTGTCGCCTTTGTTCATCTGAGACTGTGATTCATATTTTTTTACTTGTACTTTCTTTAATGGTTGGTTGACCACAAGACATATTTGATTGATTGACAAGAACATTAAAAGAGCCCTGCTGGATCAAGCCAAAGGCCCACCTAGACCAGCATCCTGTTGTCACAGTGGCCAGATGTCTATGGGAAGTCCAGAAGCAGAGTCTCAGTGAAACAGCATTCTCCCCACTTGCAGTTCCCAGCAACTGGTATTGCAAATGTCCTTCTTTGAGACCCCCTTCTTCAATGAAAGGACTAGAAAAATCAGCTTCTAGTAAAGCTAAGAGCTGCTGTTTACTCATCCTCTTTCCAAGGTGAAGTAACAATAAAACTTTCTTCTTCCTCCCTTCCCAATGACCCGTTGTTCAGGAAGGCCTCTCTTAACTCTCTTTAAGAAAATTGATTGTATTTCAATTTGACTGGCTGAACTGGGAAACTGGAGGGAAGGGCCCCCTCACATTTCATTGTGTCCTTCAATGGTACTGTTAATCCAATAGATTAGGAACCATTGAGGTTTAGATAAATTGCTTTCCCCTCTATAGGGCTCCCTGTTACTGGCAACAATCTTCTAGCTTGTCTGTTCATCCCATGATGGCATCCTCACCTATCTTGCTCGGTGCTGGAAGCAGTTTCTAGGTTATCAGGCTGAATGCCAGTTATTTCGCAGGAACATCTATATTTCTGGCCAACTCATTCACTTGTTTACATAACAAATGACTACCAGGGCCAGGGCCGGTTCTAAAGGGCAGCCAGGTGGGGCACTGGCCCAAGGGCCCCTGGAGCTACAGGGTAACAGGGGGGCCCCCAGCGGCCCCTCCGCTCCCCTTCCGTGATCTGCAGCAATCTACGCCCCCCCCACGCCCCTACTTACCTGTCTCCTGCCTTTTAGTATTGCCCTTAACAAAGATGGCGGCCACAGTTTCCCTAAAGTACTGAAGCCCCTGCTGCCATCTTAGTTGATGGCAGAGATGCGCACGCGTAGTACGCATGCATGCCATCAACAAAGATGGCGGTGGAGGCTTCATCCCCTTAGGGAAACCGCAGTGGCCATCTTGGTTAATGGCAATAGTAAAAGACAGGAGACAAGTAGGTGGGGGGGCGCTCCTGCACACGAACGCGAATGCGCACACATGCTGGGACTTAGGGCAAGCTGATACCCAAGGGCCCTGGCATGCCTGGAGTCGGCCCTGACCAGGGCAAAACAACCAAACCTACATAATGGGCCAGCCCAAATATTGGCTTAAAATGTGCATAGATTATTGCTGAAATAGCTTCCATTTGCTTATGATTGCTTATTTATTATTTGATTTATATCCCACCCTTCCTCCCAGTAGGACCCCTATAGCTTATTGATGCATAATTTGCAAAATAGCCAAAGAGTAAAAAAAAGTTCATTTTACAAAATGGGTTTCTAAGCCCTCCCTTCTGAACAAAGTAGCATTTTGCATGAGACTGTTGACACACAATATAAAATAAGACATCTGAGCAGACGGTCAATGTGTTCTGGCAAATGTCAACATAAAGTAAGAGGAAGCTCCTTATGTGGCATGGATGACACCAGCAGATAGTTAAGTTGCCTAGTTGTTGATACTATTTAACAGGAGAAGGCATAGAGAGGCAACACAGGAGAGGCATAACAGAAAAGGCAGCAACTGATAAGGCCATGGGAACATGCCCCCTCTTGGATACAAAAGTGTATAAAAGGTCAGGTTTTGTAGCACTCATTACCCTCCACTCTGATTGGAGTGAGGGTCAAACAGAAAGCAGGAGAACCATCCATCTATTCCATCCATATCATCTGATGAGTGATGTTTTATGACATGTATTTCCATGTACTTTGTAACTTTGGCACTTTAGCGTGACATAGACTTTAACTCAGTCCTTCTATTATAACTTGTTTTCACTAAGATGTGCTTTCAAAGTCTTATACTTTGATGTTAAATGGATATTCAGCAACTCTTTTCTTGCTGATATCTCTATTTTTCTGTTTCTGCAGTGTTGGCTAAGGCCACCGAGAATGCGTTATATTAGTTGTAGTGTGCAAGATATGAATAAACAACATATATTATAAAGATTATTCTGCTGTCTGAAGTCTGACTCCCAAATAGAAAGTTTCTGGTAACTCCCAAGGCTCAAGATGACTGCTACAGATAACATGTGAACTTAGGTGAACTAATGTTTGACATAAAAGGACTCTAAGTAGACACAGAGGAAGGGGAAAAGCAAGAACGCTTGACCCTGTCCATTCACTAGAAGGGGACTGCCCTTGCCAGTATCACCTACATGCTCAATAGGGATTCCAAAGGCACCAGTCAGTCCATTTGCTTAAATTGTAACCATTTTGACCTGTTTTGATAACATTCCTACAGTTGTTATGAGATAAAACAAAGTGACCACAAAGTGGTAAGTAGTGATGGTGTCCTCTTTCTTCACTTGATGAAAACTGCAGGATGAAAATAAGAGATCTGCTGACAAGCTCTTACCCATCTTGCATGTCATCTTTCACTTTTATTCAACTCTCCATAATTAGGGAACAAACCTCTGAAGCAGGGAGCCCCCTGTACATATGGAGGCTTCTCCCAGTGTTGAACTCTGATTATGCAGGGATCTGCAGCATTCATGAAGCCTCCCACTTCAGAAGTTTGTCCTCCAACTTTTATAGGGTTCATAAGAGGGTGAAGGTGACATGCCAGAGGGGGCAGGACTCACCAGCGTGTCTCCAATTTTCCCTCATGTGATTTTCACTGTGTGAAAAAAACACTACACCCAAAATGGGCTTTAATCTTTAATATACTTAGAATGTGGTCTTTGAAACCTTACTGGCGTTTGAAGTGGCATCGCTCTGTGTAAGAGGATAGACAGCATCAGAAATCATGGTGGCTTCCAAATTTGCATCTGGACTTGAAACTGAATGTTTAATAAACTCTAGTAGGTCATAACATCTATAGCTGCTTGAGCCTTTAACAGCTGTGTGCAAGAAGAAACTCCATAAGAGTTTTCCCCAGTGTGTTATGTCCATCAATGGTATCCCTTCAAAACACAATCTGAAGACCAGACTCCAGATCAGAAGTTGTCATTGCTAACAAAACCTGGTCTCTTAACATTGTGTATATTCCAAACCTTAGCTTTCCTACTGGAATAAATGTGTTTATACCAGAAGAGTACCTGTTATAGTTAGTTATGCTTGAGGCGATCTGGCAACTAGATACCTTCACCAATCTCAAGCTACCTTACTGGACATTGTTTCTCTAGGCAACTGCCTTGCCTGCCAATTGGAGTTAGTTCCAAACCCCAAAGCAGACATTCTAGAGAGATAGATATCATTTGTCCTGGTTGTGGTACAGACCTCTTCTTGAATGCCAGTAGCTTATGTGAGATAGGTTTGATCTGTTCAGAACACGGGCCACTTTTTGAGTGAAAATAAAGGACTATCTTCATTGTTTCGACACACATATTACCAAATCTTTCTCACTGATTACTAAGCTGTTGCCTAGACTCACAGTTCCAGGCATTTACCAGGACCTTCTGAGCTGTCTGCTGCTGAAAACAAGATATTGGACCTAGTCCACTTCCAGGATTTTGCTGTTTTCCAGGTGAGATTTAGTTGCATACTGGCAAACTCAAATTGTGCAATTAAAGGGGATTTGAGCTATTGCACATCAAAGCCACCTTTTGAAATAGACTTCTTGCAGTAAGGAAAGTAACAGAAAACTGCACTGGAAAGTATGAAATAACAGTTGCTTGACACAACAGTGTATAACTTCCCACAAACAGGCCACACTCCTCAATTAAGAGTGGATATTGTATAAACTCCTTGTAAACTGTGCAAAAACTCAGGACAAATGCTTAATGCACAGATGATCAGCAAACCTAGATTGATCTTTGGTCTGATTCAGCAAGGGAAATCTTATGTTAAATTAAGAACACGCTGAAATGAAATAGCAGCATCAAAATGCAGCATTAAAACCACCTGTGAATATTTGCTTGTCAACCAGAACAACAAGCAGCCAACCTCAGGGCACTCAGAAGCCCAACTAATGTAAACTCAACTCAGACTCTGCTTGCTCTTGAACATTTTGTCCTCACCTGCTCCAGAGTGTTTTCAAGCAACTGTGAGGTACAGTCATGGCTACAACCAGGGCTAGGAAAACATTTCTTCATGAAAGAAAGTACTCAGAAATATAACAAGCTGGATTGTCATATTGCATCTACATGTTTTTGCGATAATGCTATTTGCATCATTTTATCAAAATGCTAATCTGAGTCATACCTGCTTGAAAACTTAATGTTGGGCTTTCCCCACAAGAATCACACACTGACATTATCTCTCTCAAGCATGATAAAATACTAAAGTGTTGCTTGATGTTTTAAGATTTGAAAAACATAATTATGTTGTTCTATTTTCACTTGCTTTCTAATATTCAGCAGGAAAAAAATAATCTGAATAAGTCTAAGGGGTAAATGGGAAAAATTCAAATAGCAGTTAGTTTATATTACAAAGGGAAAACTAAGGCTTGGAGGACTGCAAATTGAACAAAGCCACAGACTGATTCATAGCTAAATAAGGTATTCCTGAAAAGAAAGAACAGGAAGGAACCAGTGCAGGAAGCCTCCAAGTACCCAGAAGTATGTTTGTTGAGCCCAATCCCTTTCAAATATAGATATTTCTGCAGGGGAACTATACAACATATAAAACAGAAAGCAATATTA
Organism: Rhineura floridana; assembly: GCF_030035675.1. NCBI lineage: Eukaryota > Metazoa > Chordata > Lepidosauria > Squamata > Rhineuridae > Rhineura > Rhineura floridana. Next base: position 66,981,724 of record NC_084487.1, on the reverse strand, counting down.
CAAGTTATTTATATGAAACATGGCAATAAAACGGAAAAATGTTTGCTTTCATAATGAATTAAAATAATGGAAAAGGGCAACCAGTTACACTTTGCAATTTGATATTTTAAAGTTACACAGTGTTAAAACTCAAAACTCAAAACCACCTACATAATTGATATCAATGGCATCAGTATAAAGAGATAAAAAAAGTCAAACAACCCAGCTTAATGATATGAATTACAGAATGCTCGCAAAAAGGATTCCAGCTCAACTTTGAATCGTATTGCACAATTCAACACCTTTTGTTCCTTTATAGGAAAGAATAAAATAAATGGACCTTTATTAGGCATAATTCAGCTGAGGTTTGAGTTTCCAAATCTGTTGCAAAAATATTCTGAAAGATGCCACCAGGGTGATCTTCCCTCTCTGGATGAAGAAAAACTATACTAGAATCTATGGTGCCCCTGGTATGAAAAGCACCAGGAGGAAGCACAGGTGTGGTTCATGTCAAGAAGCTATAAGCCTCCCAAACCCACCTTTGCCTGCAAGGAAAGGAATATTAATCCCTTAGTGGCACTGTGAGGCTTCAAAGAATCAAGTAGATAAACAAGGCAGGGATATGTCTATTGATAATAAGCCAGATATGGGTTTTGTCCTACCCTATTTTTCAGGCCGTTTCTCAGTATATCACTGCTTGTTACTTCCACTTCTCTAGCTAACTCCTCCCCTCAGCTGACTTAAGGATGCCTGCTCCAGGAAACTACTCCATCCATTTCTCCCTGCAGACTAACATGGAAGTTTCCCCCTGCACTGGAGGCTGGTGACTCTGATGTCAGTGTGGCGGTGAATCTGCTCTGAGTTTTAGTCCAAATTTCAAGGAGCTGTCCAATGTGCTGAAAGTTTGGACTAAAACCTGGAGTGGATTCACTGCCCCACTGACATCAGAGCCATCAGCCTCCGTTGCCCTCCTGAATATGCATGTTGTGCCACATGCTGAGAACCCACTTTTTCCTTATGGTCCACACTCCCCACTGTAATCAAACACATATTGTAGCAGTTGCCCACATTCTTCACTCCCTACCCTACTGTTGTTTCCCTACTGTTTATTTTACACTGCAGGCTCTTTTGGTGGGATTAGAAACTTGTCTATAGCTCCCTTCAGGCACATGATGTCTACTGTGCTATCAGTGAATGTAGCAGCGTAAGAAGCTGCCTTATACCAAACCAGATGATCACTGATCCATCTAGCTCAATATTGTTTACACTGACTGGCAGCAGCTGTCCAGAATTTCAGGCAGGGATTACTCCCAGATCTATTTTATTTATTTATTTATTTATTTATTCAATCAATCAATTAGATTTATATCCCACCCTTCCTCCCCGTAGGAGCCCAGGGGAGCAGATACCTGGAGATGCTGAGGATAGAACCTGAGACCTTCTGCATGCAAAGCAGGTGTTCTGCTACTGAGCTAGAGTTGTTCACCATACTGAGCTGTACAGAATTATGTAGGCAACTCTAGCCCTCTTCAGATATTTATACAGTAATACCTCCAGGAAATCCTCCAGGAAAGAAACTCCTTTTAACAAAGTCTTTTTTGGGTGTGGGGGGCAGGGGGCACTCAGAATGTGGCTCCTTGTCTACTAGATTGCAGCTGCTGCAGGCAGCATTCTCATGTGTGGCTGGAATGGTACTCCTTGTCAAGTGGCACAGGAACCTCCACAGTAAACAGTGCTTCAGGTGCCCTGGAAGCATTGTTTACTGCAGACACCTCTGCTCGAGTGTAAGGGAGGATGGCACGCAGAGAGAGATACCAAGCACGGGGCAGTGGTGGTGGCTGCCCCTTGCCTGCCTGCTCAAGTGTACTGAGAGAACTGTGCTCAAAGCTTGAGATTGCTATAGCAAGACACTACATGATAAACGAAAAAAGGCAATGCAGGCATCCCTGGATGCATTTTGGAAGAATCCTTCAAGTGGTCTGTGTGCAAAGCTTATGTAACCTGGTTGTTTCATTTCAGACATGTCTATTATTAGTTTTGAATAAAACATTATCTGAAATATATTGAACTGCTCCTTTTTGTGGTGTAGGAACTTATCCCTATTCTTTCCATGTTATATTCCTACCTCTGGTACCAAAGTTTCTGCTAAAGAAATAATGTCCAGGAACACATGTACTTTGTTAACTGAGGTATTACTGTACTTAAGAATGAACATATGAGGGATCATTATGGACAGGTATACTAGATCTGTCATCACCCCACCCCAGTTGCTGTTCCTGTTACCTTCCAACTCATGCTAGGCAAAGGGAATAATTTTTTCACACTAGTTCTTTTCCAGGTTTCTAAAATATGCAGGGATGCTTTACAAGTAGAGGATGCTTCCCACTTCAGAAGATTACCCGTCCATCTCATGAACAGCATCTACTTTACCTTTAAGTGTAATGTCTGATGAGAGCTAGTATTGCCTGTGTAATTCTGAAAGACACACTGAATATTGATGGCAAACTATTATTATTTATTGATGATGATGTATTTGTCCCATATTGCTAAAATCTTTTAGCAGGCTTGGGCAGTATGGAATCCTTCAGAGCCAGTCATGGCTCATTGTCAGAATTCATTGCTCATTGTCAGAACTTTTCTCCAAGAAATCAGATCAACCAAAAAATGTTACCTTCAGAGAGAAGGAGGGCAAGGATCCTGTTGTTTTGAAGTGCTGGAAATAAGTACCTTTTTTTACTCCTACAGCAAAGTGTGGAGCAGTTTCTTCTGATATCTAAAAGCTGTTTAACAGCTACATCCCATTTTGCAAAGGGACCCCTGAACAGTCAGCTTGAGACTAGTACAGGGGAACTAAGCAAAACTGTTTGCTTTGGAAGAGAGAGCTCATGACTTCTTGATCAGTGAGCCAAATGGGAGTTTGTCAGCCCTCTGCTAGGGGGAGGAAGAGAACTCTTGTTTACAGGACTTTTATATCCAGCAAAATAAATGCAGTCTATAACGAATGCAACAATGAGCTCAGTAGGATATCAAGAGATAAGGGTATGGTAATTTCTGCATTATTATTTGTTATGAGTTTCAAAAGACTGCAGGGCTGGAGGAGCCAGAGGCATTTTTAGCTGGGTTCAGCAAATCACCTCTGCTCTTGTTTACTGTTATATTCCCTGTGCAAAGAGGAAATAATACCGTATTTTCAAGAGATGAGATGAAATTCACTATAGGGGGCTTAGCTTGCTACTAAATGTCAGAAACATGAAAAAGGCAAGACTTATGCCTTTGGAAGCAGGGGTGGAGAGGAATCCTCCTCTGTCTAAATGGAATATAGTTTAGAAGGAGCATATAAAAGCAGGCTCTGTGTATGTGTTTGTGTGGGTATTTGTGTTGTGAATGTTGGCTTGTCAGCCTGAAGCTTAGCTGTTGGCTTTTCATCCCCCAGATGGCAGTGCTGCATTCCAAGATCGTAATTTTCGGTGGCTCTCAGTGAGGAAAGCTGCGAGGCTCTGGCAGGCTTATGGTCCATGTTTCTTCGTTTCAGAGGAAATATGGTACAATTTGCATGTAACAAGACTTGTGTAATCAGGAACAAGGAGCTCATTCCAAGGCTAACACAACAGTTATCTCCCTATGCGGATATGTACAATATCATATACATCAATAATAAATAGATCAGATGCTAGGATTTTTTTTCTATTTCCAAAGTTTTATTTGGCTTAGAAAAGTAATGTTCCCTATTTGAAATAAGCCAAATTATCTTCCTCTCACCCCCCTTCACCCCAACGCTGAGGAACAGAAGCAAGGAGGTGTCTCACACTCTGTTAACAAGCCTTTAATTGATTTAGCCTGGAGCAAAGCTACTGTTGCTGTTAGTGTGCTAGATACAGGATGCCGACAATGGACACTGTTGTACCCTCGAGACTGCTCTGTGTTGGAATGGATAGTCTCAATATTCCTTAACTTCAGCTATCTGGAGTAACTAAAAAAAGGGCTATAGGCTCAAGAAGGCAGCAGAGCCTAAATCCCTCAGAGGAAGTGAAAAGCTACACAGTAGGGATCAAGCCCTCCTCATATCTCCTAACTATAAAATAATTTGAGTCTTTAATGCAAATGGTCCCAACTTTGCTTTAAATGAGATGAAAAAATGGGGCTTCTGACTCAACCTCATAACTAATAAACACATTCCCTAATATATTTTATATGGTAGGTTGCCATGGAGATTAGGAAATTTTAAATTTACTATCAATATATAAATTTTGTTGACTAAAAGTATACATACACTCTTAACACACAGCAAATCATGGGAAAAAGAAAAAAATGATGCCAGAATTACAGATATTGCTGCCAACTTATATCTGTGTTGCTGGATCACACTGTATTTCTTCACATGGCTTTGTGAACATTCAGAGCTGGTCGCATGTAGGTATAAATTCACTAATAGGCAAAAAAACTTGCAGTTTAAGAACATACCTATAGCCAACAGATATTTCTATCAAACTTTAAAAAGCAGGGAAATTGGGCAGCTATAGTGAATGTACCAGGGGAGCAGGAGACCTGACCTCCTCTCTGAGATACTGTACTGCCCTACAAATTTGTCAAAATGCAAACACAATTTGGGTTGGTCTTTCACAGCATATAAGGATATGGTGAGTGGTGGCAACAACTGCCATCTCCATTAATGGAGAATGACATTTTTGCATGTTTGTTGGTGTTCTTCTTACTTTGCTTCGTTCCTGTGTTACTACTGTTTCTACAGAGAACCTAATCTAGAAAATTTTATTTCCCTCCTTATTCATCTGTGTCAAATTTATTTTTATTAATTTCAAAGCCTTCTTATTGGTCAATGTCATATGATGGTGAAGACAGCCTTTTGTGTTTCAAATTGGAGGTTATGTTCTATTTCTATTTTGGGTGCATTAACAGTTGAATCTGCAACTGCAGTTTAATGTAAAATCAGACATTACAATATGTTGCTACTTCAGCAATGACTCTAGCTGTTGGAGAAAAGAGGATGCATGTTTTCAGCCTGCTATGTTTAAACCACTTCATTTAAGGCAAAGTGGGCATGGTCAATTAAAAACATAGAATACCTATTCTCCAGGGACGCGCCGTGAGCCGCATGATGGATACCGGTAGTAAACGATATGGGAAGACATCTCCACCAGGCTCAGTCTAGTAGATATTTGACATTGAACACGCCTGCGTGCGGGGGGACCTGAGATCTCAGAGGAAAAAAAAAGAGAACCAGCCGCCAGGACGCGCGGGGTAGCTATGAGTATGAGGAGACGGGTAATGAATCCGGTAACCAGAGGCCTCTTAAAAGGTGAGGAGGGGTGATTGAGGGTATTTATGTCCCTGACCTAACAACCAGAGGCCTCTTAAAAAGTGATATGGGTTGCAACGTATGTTTATGGACGTGACACTGGGGGTGGTATGCGTAACATTCAAGGATTGGTTATTTCTCTGGGTGTGCTAGATTATGACACAATACGCTATCTTTCATAGGTATTCAGACGTTCGAGATTAGAGACGCTTCGACTTTATGGGCCTAGACTAGAGGCGGGATGGGGTCCTGGCTATGGGTGTTATGGTGATGTCCAGCGAAATGTTAACTAAGAACTGTTTAATATTTGAGAATATTCCTGTTGGTAATCAGTAAATGTACAATATATTGTATTTGATCTTAAGTAAAATAAGTGTTTATAGTACTGTTCATTAGGCATGTGGTGAAGCGTTTTAGTGAAAGTGAAGTGTTATGTCTTATTACATACATTCATAATTCTTTCGAGAATATTCATGGTTTAGATACTGTTATGGTTATTATACATAATATGTCTTAGAGAATTATAGTATGTATTATAATAATATTCATGATGTAAGAATTTTACACCTAGAATTTTGCTAGAACATATTTCACCTCCCACTGTTTTATCTTATGCAAACTGAGACACTCCTGATGTCCACCGGAGACTATTCTGCAGAATAGTCAGTGTCTTTATTCCACAGTTATTTTTGGAGTTTTTTAGTGTAAATTTTGCAAAGTGTTGCCGTACTTCACATATTCACAGAAATAGAAGTAAAATAAAATGATTTCCTATAGGAAACTTCACTAAAATTGCGAAGTAAATCAAACATATTTAAAGTGACCATCTGAACTATATCAACTGACTTAATAATGTTGCTTCCTCCCTGCTAAAACAAGGTCAGCACAGGACATTTCTTTCTATTATTTGGGCTGATTGCAGGTGTTGCCACCACTCACCATATGCTCAGAGGCACATGTTACCAAATTCTTCCAAGCTACACAGGAGTGGATTGGACTGTGAAAGACCAACCCAAATTGTGTTTGCATTTTGACAAATTTGTAAGGCAGTACAATATCTCAGAGAGGAGGTCAGGTCTCCTGCTCCCCTGGTGCATTCAGTATACCTGCCCAATATATCTGCTTTTTAAAGTTTGATTGAACTATCTGTGGGCTATAGGTTCGTTCTTAAACAGTGAGATTTTTTGTCTATTAGTAAATTTCTCTGCTTTTTAATCCAGGAGGTAAGAAATGAGATCCTGTGCAAGTTTGCTGAGAATGGGTCGATTATTTGCATGCTTATTGAGTTCAGTGGGATTTACTCCCCTGCAATCATGCTTAGGATAGGTGAAACTGACCATGGGGGATGGGGAAGGGACAGGGAGGTAGGGAAGGAAGAGCAGAGGGGAGAAGGGGGATGGGAGCAGGCAGGAGGGGGAAGGGAGGAGGACAGGTTTGATCATTTGCATGCTTACTGAGTTCAGTGGGATTTACTCCTATGCAATCATGGTTAGGATAGGTAAAACTGACCATGGGGGAGGAGGAGGGGAGGGGGAAGGGGAAGGGGAAGGAGCATATTGGAGGGGGACAAAGGAAGGGGGAGGGCAGGTTTGATCATTTACATGCTTATAGAGTTCAATGGTATTTACTCCTGTGCAATCATGCTTACATTAGGCAAAACTGACCATGGGGAGGAGGAAGGAGAGGGGGAGGAGGGGCAAGGGGAAGGAGGGGATTCAAAGGGGAGGGAGATGGGGAGGGAGGGGCAAAGGAAGGGGGAGGGAAAGAGCAAGAGGGAGGGGATAGGAGGGACGAGAAGGGAGGGTGGGTTTGATCAGTTGCATACTTTTTGAGTTCAATGGGATTTATTTCTGTGCAATCATATTTGAAAATGGAGATGGGCTGCTGTGGCGTGTCCTTCCCTGGCTCTCCCTGTCAGGTTCCTACCTGCTTGTGGTTACTGCCTGTCTCTAGGCACCACCAGGGACTCTCTTTGGTTCGTATCTGGATTCTCTGTTGTTCGTATCCCACTCCTACCACCACGTGTGAGGCGTCCTTCCCTGGCTCTCCCTGTCAGGTTCCTACCTGCTCGTGGTTACTGCCTGTCTCTAGGCACCACCAGGGACTCCACCAGTCTGGACCGCACTCTCTTATGGTTTACCTATCCGCTCTAGCACAGATCTCAACAGATCCCCCTGCTAGGCAACCACCAGTAACATCCCAATACTAGTATTCCCAGAGACTCTGAATACTGGTATTGTTATTCTCTTCACCGCTGCCACCATTTGTTACAGTTCCCCTTCAACCTTGGTCATTACCTTACCCTCCCTTCTGGTCTGTGAAACCCCAGCCAAGGATCAGGCCTTTGGTAAACCAAATTAAGTATTTATTACAGATAACAAAGCTAACAAGATTAACAAGATTTCTTCTTAAGGCACATAAGCATATGGTTTTACTCAATACTAATCCGAACTCCACCTCCCTCCTGGCAAACAACTCTCTAAACCCCACCAAGCAACCCACTCAGTTCTCTTCTCCCCCCCGATTCCACTCTCACTCTTCCTTTTATACATTCAGCCATTTTAAACACTCAGCCAATCATCTCGCATTCTACTGCCCATTCACTCCCCCTCCTCTTTCACTCCACTTACCATGTATCTTCTAAAACAACAACACTTACCATATATACATTAATATAGGAACATCACAGCTGCCTTCAAGTCGATCCTGACTTATGGTGACCCTATGAATAGGGTTTTCATGGTAAATGGTATTCAGAGGTGGTTTTACCATTACCTTCCTCTGAGGCTGAGAGGCAGTGACTGGCCCAAGGTCACCCAGTGAGCTTCATGGCTGTGTGGGGATTTGAACCCTGGTCTCCCAGGTCGTAGTCCAACACTGACCTGGGGGAGGGGCAGTGAGGGGAGGAGATTGGTTGGGTGGGAGGGCACTGGGCAGAGGGGAAGCCCCTTTCCTTTCCAAAAGGAAAACATTGTGAACACTACCATTGCTTTTCATCATTTCCCCCACCTTTATGTTCTACAGCAGGCACATGTAGCCTCCAACCCAAATTTAAACCAAAGCTGTCCCTGGCCACATCCACACCAGGCCTTCATTTCACTTTGGACAGTCATGGCTTCTCTCAAAGTATCCTGCAGAATGTAGTTAGTGAAGGGTGCTGAGACATCCTGTTCCCCTCACAGACCTTCAATCAGAGTGGCTGACTATTAAACCTGTCTGGCCACTGGAGCTCTGTCAGTGGAATAGGAGTCTCCTCTCAGCACCCTTCACAAACTACACTTCCTAGGATTCTTTGGTGTGGGTATAGTCCCCTGATTAGCCAAGCCAAACAGCGGTGAGTCTGGCTTTTAGAACACTGACAGTTGGTTCTTATTGAGCAAGCCCGACATTATCATTCAGTTCAATGCAAAATTTATTAAATTAATTAAAAATCAGCCAGGCATTTTTTAAACTTTCAGCTGCAGAAGATGAATGTCAGAGTATGGAGCATGGTCTGTAATAGGATTACAGGTACTCTGTGAACATGGCTGATTTTTAATGAATTTCAACAGATTATGAGAACTCTCAGAAAAAAGTCCAAAAGGGCTCTGGGTCCCCCCCCCTCTTTTTAGACTTTGAACTCTCTATTCTCTCTGACTGTTTTGTGTATCGCCATGAAAATTTAGAAGGTTGTTAAGCAAGTGTTTTTGAGTTCAGGACTATAAGTTTTGTAAGGTTTTGTTTTGAAATGAGCTTATGGGAAGGATCAGAATGGCATGGGGGTATTTTCAGTTTAACATTGTGGAAGGCAAAAAATCCACTCTGTCTATAGTATACAGCCACTCTCGTGGCTGTATAACTACCAGCTCTCAGTGGTTGTGGCAGCAGTGCAGAGAAATGTGTAAAACACTCCCACATCCTGGTCTAACTCCTGAAAAAGACTGCCCAGAACTCTTGTTATATTGATATTACAGTCTATGCATGAAGGTTTCAATTTTGTATCAAGCCCTGTTCAGGCATTATACTTGTGTATACAACCAACACCCGAGCAGGACCATGCTGAGTAGTCATAGAATCATAAAATTGCACAGTTGTAAGGGGCCTATATGGCCATCAAAACCAACCCCCTGCTCAATTGAGGAATCAAAGCATACTCGAAAGGTGGCTGCTCAGCTGCCTCTTGAATGACTCCAGTGTTGGTGACCCCACCATCTTCCTAGGTAATTGGTTCCATTGTTGTACCGATCTAAGAGTTAGGACGTTTTTCCTGACGTTCAGCTGAAATCTGGCTTCCTGTAACTTGAGACCATTATTCCATGTCCTGCATTTTGGGATGATCGAGAAGAGATCCTGGCCCACCTCTATGTGGCAACCTTTCAAGTACTTGAAGAGTGCTATCATATCTCCCCTCAGTCTTCTCTTCTCAAGGCTAAACATGCTCAGTTCATTTAGTCTCTCCTCATAGGGCTTTGTTTCCAGTCCCCTGATCGTTGCTCTCCTCTGAACCTGTTCTAGTTTGTCTGCATCCTTCTTAAAGTGCGGTGTCCAGAACTGGAAGCAGTATTCAAGATGAGGCCTAACCAGTGCTGAACAGAGTGGAACAAGTACTTCAGGTAATTTGGAAACTATACTTCTCTTAATGCAGCCTAAAACAGCATTTGCCTTTTTTGCAGCCACATTACACTGTTGGCTCATATTCAGCTTGTGATCAACAGCAATTCCAAGATTCTTTTCACATACAGTATTGCTGAGCCAAGTATCCTCCATCTTATAACTGTGCATTTGGTTTCTTTTTTCTAGGTGTAGAACTTTGCACTTATCCCTGTTAAATTTCATTCTGTTGTTTTCAGCCCAGTGCTGCAGCCTAACAAGATTACTCTGCATTTTGTTTCCTTCTTCTGTTATCATTTTGCCATCCTTATCGAATAGCTGAACAACTATTTCTTTTCTCTGTCTTTCTTTTACCATGCCTGAAGAAAGCCTTTTTGTTGGTTTTAGCATCCCTTGCTAATCTCAGCTCATTTCCAACTTTAGCCTTCCTGATGCCACCCCTGCAGTTTTGTGCTACCTGTCTGTATTCTTCCTTTGTGGCCTGGCCTTCCTTCTCCTTCCTATATATGTCCTTTTTTGTTTTCAGGTCATCTTTAAGCTTTTTGTGATGCCACATTGGCTCCATCTGCTGTCTTCCACCTTTTTTCGTTGTTGGAATTGTTTGCTATTTGCCATAAGAATTTCCTTTTTTAGAAACTCCTACTCATCTTGGGCTCTTTTTCTCATTACAAGTGCTTGCCATGAGACCTTACTTATCATTGTCCTAAGTTTATTAAAATCTGCTTTCCTGAAGTGCAGGGTACCCATATGGCTAACTTAGCTTTTGCTTACTTTAAAATCTCCAGTATAACAATGGTCACTTTCTACCAGAGTTCCCGTAACTGCCACTTCATCCACTAAGTCATTTCTATTGTTTAGAATCAAGTCAAGGATAGCCGATCCTCTAGTTCCACTTTCTGTAGGAGAAAGTTATCAGCGACACAAGTCAGGAATTTCTTGGAGGGATTGTGTTTGTTAAAATTTGTTTCCCAACAGATATCAGGCTAACTGAAGTCCCCCATTACTACTACATCATGTCTCCTTGAAACATTGGCAATTTGCTTTTCAAAAGTTTCATTTTCATCTTCTCCTTGATTGGGTGGTCAGTAGCAGATTTCAACCACCATGTTTCTTTTATTCCTTGCTCCATTTATTTTAATCCAGATACTCTCAGTAGGGCTACCAAGCTCATCCTCCTGTATTTCTGCACAGGGATATATATTATTAACATACATTGTGACTCTGCCTCCCTTTCTATTCCTTCTATTATATCCTTCAGTTGCTGTATTCCAGTCATGAGTCACCCCACCAAATTTCAAATCATATTTAGCCTCCTGTATTAACAGTTCAAGTTTGTTTACCATATTCTGAGCTCTGGGCATTAGTATATAGACATCAAAGACCATGAGATTTATGGTCTGGCTTCCTTCCTATATTTTTATGAAGACTATTATTGGGCCCCATTAGAGTTGTCTCTCCATTCCTGTTACTGTGTATAAGCCTTCATCAATCGTTACCTCCAAGTTTAGGTCTTCCTCTCCCTTAGGATTCAGTTTAAAACCCTCCAGATGAAGTTCTCCATGCTTTGGTTACTTGTGAGGCAAAATCCATCACTTGCCAGCAATCCATCTTCCAGGAAGGGTCCAAATCTCTCATGTCGGCACCACCTTTATAGCCAATCATCCACCTGGAGTGTTTTTATTTCCGATCCTGCTCCTTTTCAAAGTGCTGGAAGGATGAATGAGAAAACTATCTAGATCCCAAAGTCATTCATTCCCAGGGCTTCAAAGTCTGACATGATTTCTTTGTAGCTCTGCTTGGCAGTATCATTTGTTCCCACATGGATAAGAAAGGAATACATGTCTGTGGGCTTTATGAGTGTTGGCAACCCTTCACTCACATTTGTAATCTATCGTCCAAGGAGATAGTAGATCTGGTGAGTCCATGGGTCTTCCCAACATACTTGGGTTTCAATCCCACCCAGTAGGGAGTCTCCCACTCCTCCTCCTTCTTTTTCTTGTTATAGGGCATGGTTTGATTGCCTCTGTTTGACTGTTTCAGCCTCCCACTCGCTGTCCCTGACATGGTGACTCTGCTCCAGCTGCCATTTATAAAGTGTGAAGGGGATGGGCTGTCGTTCAGTGACAGAGCATCTGCTTTGCATGCAGAAGGTTGTGTTCATTTCCTGGCAGCTCCAGGTAGGGCTGGGAATGTCTTCTATCTGAAACCTTGCAGAGCCACTGTCAGTCAGTGTGGACAATGCCGAGCTAGATAGACCAGTGGTTATAAGGCAGCTTCCTATGTTTGCAGGGTGGGAGCCTTTGAGTGTACAGCTATCAATACAAAGACTTTTGTGTCACCTGTAACCCTTGGTGATTGGCATTCCTCTGCCACTGTTTTGTGGAACAGCATTCCTATTGAAATGTGACTGGCACCCCACTACCTGTGCTTTCTGGAAACAACTGAATACATTTTTGTTTCAATAAGCTTTTCCAGCTGGATGTAATGGTCTCTTTCTTAGGTGTTTATTTTGCATTGTCTCTAGCTGCTTTTTGTATTGGTTTTTAAAGCTATTTTAGCTGTTTTTCTGATATATTTAATAACAATAATTCCAGATTGCGCTGAAGGCTTCTTATGGTACAGTTGTACCTGCCAAAATCCCCTCCCCTCCTGCAATTGTTCACACTGCATGCCAGGTCAGCCCAACCCCATACCTTGCTCATGGGTTGGTTTTACATACAAGTAGAATGCCTGAATGTGGCTTCTACCTTTCCTGATTCTGTGTTAGTGGCTCTTCCATTCCTGTTCCTATATAACACTGTAAATCTGCAAAAGTGTTTTTACAAGCCTTGCATTGTACATTCTCATAAAAATGCTTTAAGGTAGGACATCATTTTAGTGGGAAGCATACTCTGGCCCCATGCTTTGGCCAGGGTGCTAAGGAACACTCAGAGGCTCCACAGCCCTGCTTCCCAGGAGAAACATCACAAGAAGGGGAAGACCAGCCTGGTCCTATTCAGCTGCTAGAGAAGGAGCATCTGCAGCTAATTTTCTCCTCCACCCCCACCCCACCCTGAAATAACATTTGGTCCCAACTGCCAGTTGCTCTGGAATTGCAGAAGTGAGGGATAGCCCTCTCTGACAGCATCCATCAGTCACAGCGCTAAGGGATGTGGGGTTGTTTGTTTTGCTTGGTGTTCTTCCAAACTGCTGAAAGCCACCTTGAGGATTTTTTTGATTGAGGAGCAGAAGGGAAGGATCCTCTGGCCTCTACTATTGTTCTGCAGGTCAAGGGGAGGTTGTACCCCTTTGCCTCTTCAGGAATGGAATCTCAGAAAATGGAAGACCAGCCTGGTCCCATCCACCAGCCAGAGAATCAGCTGCAGGAAGCTTGCTTCCCCCCTCCCATCCAGAAATAACAGTCCAACTGCCAATTGCCCAGGGATGGGAGGATGATGATTGCAGGAGGATGGGAGAAGTAGACTCTAGCCTCTGCCACTAGCCAGAGTATGTCAGGATTCTGGCTTGTGCATTTGTATTGCATTGGACTACACTGCCTTCCAGCACTTTCTCCCACCAGTCAACACTTCCTTCAGTCCCATCTGGGAAATCCCTCCTATAATAGGAAAGCATTCTTTCTTTGCCCAAGGTAGGGATGGGCAAATCTTGGTTTCAGTTTCTCACAGTTTCTCATTTTTCCATTCTTAAGTTCAGGACTCCCCATTTCCACATCAGTTTGCAATAATAACAACAACAACAACAACAATAATAAAAGTCCCTCATGAAAACTCATCATTTTAGTGCAAATTTCTCCTTATATACACATTTTAAATGCAATTTTGCCTAATGTAGTCATTTTTTGCAAAGCAGATTTCTCTAATATGATGTATTTTTCTATGCTATTTTCATTAATACATAATGCATCTCTATGACACTTTACCCTAGTATATGCATGTTTGTATATTTCTTGGCGGGAGAAATGCATTGCAAAATTAGGAGAAGTGCGAATTTCGAAGGATGGTTGTGTTCTGGTTCAAGTATTGTTTTGGAAATTGTGACTTAGGTAGGTTCATCTTTAAATGCAAACTGAATCAAATTTTCTCCCTCCCCCTGCTGCCAAGATCTCAATAATTCCAACAGGTCATGATCCACAATCCCCAAGACAGTTTCCTCATATAATGCTTCTTAATATGTGCCACAGCTGCACATCCCTAAAATGAATGGCTATTCGTAAGCAAAGTACACAGTCTTAGTTCTGCCACTGCATGCTGTTTCTATCCTCTCTCACCTATGGAAAGGCATACAAATCATCACAGGCAATAGTCTTCTCCCCTCAGTGATCAGAACTATTCAGTACTTCAGCTAATCCCCAAGTCCATGACCTGCTCCCATTTCTCCAATGCTATTCATTCCTTCCAATTCAGAAGAAGCAAGAATAATAAATATATTTTTAATAAAAAGCAAAATAGGGACTGCATTTCAGAATCTGGTGAGAAGGGGATCTGTCCTCCTTTAATAGTTTTTCGGCACAAAAAATTGCCGCCTTAGCTGAATACTCTTAGTCATTCTAGGCATAGTAGTAAAGATGAAAAAAGGAACCCTTGGATGTAAATAATATTCAAGAGCAGAACTTAATTGAATCTTTAAATTACCTCATTTGTTTTAAAAGGTGGGGTTTTTTACCTGTAATTGTAAAGAAAAAGGAGGAGGAACTAAACCAGCTACAAGACACAGCTGCCCATTCCCAGTATCTGATTTCAGCTGTCACCAGCTTACCTGAAATGATTATATAGGAAGCCAAGCTTATCAACTCCAGCTTTCCATATCTGGCGATTATAACATGAATGTCTAATCTTCTTTGCCTACAGAATACACCAGGAGGAAAAAGAAACTGCTTTGGTATTTAATGCTACCCACTCTGTTCTGTTTGTTAAGAACAATATATAATTTTTGTAAATTCAGTTTCTGAAGTATAAAACATGGCCCATAGTTGCAAATATCACAAAAAGGGAATGCTTTAAAGTGCTACAAGATTCTTTGTTGAGAGAACGTTGAGATATAGTTATGTTTTTGTTTTTTATGTGTGTTTTTAATGTGTTACAAGTTACTTGGAGACCTTCAGGTAACAAGTGACTAACATGTCTAATAATAATAATAATAATAATAATAGTCACCCAGATGATGCTGGATACCAGCACTTCCATTATCCCTGATGCTGGCTAGGGTTGATAGGAATTCTTGTCCAACAACATCCGGAGGGCACCATTCTCACTACCCAGAGATAATGCACATGAAGTGATTTGAGTACTCAGAAAGAGTATTATATAAACTGTAGTTGTTATTTACTAGCTGTTGTTCTTGTCATGTGAATCTCCCCTGGTTAACTTATCCTTAATTTAAAGGGGGGTATTCCTAATATCCATCCCAAACATGCTATATTTTTCACTGTGCGGTGACTGACCCTTCCTAAACCTAGCACCTTCCAGTTATTGTACTACAACTGCCATCAGCTTCAGCCAGCGTGGCCAATGGTCAGGGATAATAGGAATTGCAGTCCATGGCATCTGGAAGGCACCAGGTTGAGGAAGGCTGTCAATTTTTCTGTCCCAGTGCCATACAAATTCAAAGTAAGTAAAAAAAGGTAGATGTTTAAAACAAGAGTCCTCCCTAGAGTGAACCTTGTGATTTGTTCCTGTAGGGTTAATTATAAGTGTACTTTTCAGTAAAATTCCAAATATAGCTTCCACCTTGAAGAAAGTTATCATTGCACTACTTAGAGCTGAACTGGTCTAAGGAGTTTCAGATTCTCACCTTTGCTAATTAAAAATAGGTTTCATCAAGAGTGATAAAAAGGCACAAACATTGCAGTGAACTCTGTTTCTAGACTTCATGAATTTTAGAGTACGTACTTCATTATTCAACTGCTTTATTGCTGTGTTCATTTCTCAGGAGGTAAAAAGAGGAAATAAAATTAAAATGAATGGACCATTTGAATGTATTAAATATATATAAGACAGGTAAACTAGCAAAAGTAAGAATAAAGTGAGCTGCAGAAACGTTACAAGATTGTCTAGATGCTTAAACAAATTTGGGTGTGCATACACCATACAGTTAAAGCCCATGACTTCCCCCAAATAATCATGGAAACTGTGATTTGTTAAGGATGCTGGGAATTGTAGCTCTATGAGGATAAACTATAGTTCCCAGGATTCTTCGGGGGCAAGTCATGCACTTTAAATGTTTGGTGGGTACTCAGACTTATTCTCTAGTTTCACTAATGTGCTAGGAATAAATATCGTACAGTAGGGCTCCACTTTACGGCGCTTCGCCTTACAGCAATTCGCTAATACAGCGGTTTCAGTTAAGATGCAATTAGACTAAAGCCCCAATCATACTGTGCTTGTTCCGCTTTTACGGAGGTTTTCGGGCATCGTGCACCATTCTATTCAATGAGTTCCACTTTACAGCGGTTTTCGCTTTACAGCGGGAGTCTGGAAAGTAACCTGCCGTATGAGTGGGGCCCTACTGTATAGTGAAATATATGTAGCTATAGATTAGCTACAGTGTTTTCCCTTATTGTCCATAAGATTCTATGTTTAGAGACTTAAATGTGGTACCCATGTTAGTGCCTGCAGAAGCTCCAGTCCCTTCTAATTGTTTTTAACAGCTGGGGTCATGGGGTTTTTGTTTTGTTTGTTTGCTTGGGTGATGCGTGGGCTACCTAGAAAATAATTGCTGGCATCCCAATCATTTTCCTAGAATGCCTGTTTGTGTGCATTGCCCATTTGTGACTAGGAAGGCTTCTCATAGCAGGCATTTTGTGGTGGTGTGCACAAGCGCTCATCAGATTTCCAGATGTGCACTTGGGCCCACAGATACTGGGCACTCCTTTTCTGTATACACTCAGGAGACAGGCTGCAATCCTATACCCACTTACCTGGGACTAAGCAGACATAAATTGCATTGTCAGGGTCTCAGGGGTAAGATGGTGAATATCACAGAAGATTACATTTGTTTTACAATTTGAGAACAGAATATTTTGCAATAAATATCTTGTAGGAAATGCATCTGCACAGGGTCTCATAAAGGCATTTGGACTCCATTTTCCTGTATGATTTCCCTGTCCTACATGGTTTCAATTAAATACGTTATAGCTAACAACCATTTCTTGGGGCTTGAGTGATGAAGAAAAAAATGACCTGTTGGAAGTTTAGGCTCACACGTGGTTATGCTTCATGTTTTTTGTCCTCGGGTTATTTATGGCTTTATTCTTCCATTGTTCTAATCTTTACTTTACAGAACACTGATAGGGAATTTTTGGCCCTCCAGATGTTACTGGACTACAGCTTCCATCATCCTTGACCACTGCCCCTGCTGGTCTGAGCTGATGGAAGTTGGATTCCACAGGATTTCCATCCCTGTTATATAGCAAAGGAAGACCTTATAAAGTTTACACTTGTTAATAAAAAAGAGAAGAGATTCTAGAAATTCTCTCTACTCTGACATGCTGCTTTTCATTTATTGTACTAATCTATTCATCAAACATTTCACATCTCACTGTGCAATAAACTGCCAGAAACAGAACAATCAGCAAGATGTTAGATTGTTGCATTAGTGTTATAAGAATTTCAGCATTTCTCAGCATTTCAACAATGCCTGCTGACGAGTGGGGTAGGGTGGAGAAATGATCAGAATTCTGATAAACTATAGCTTTGCTTTTAAAAAAAAGTAATTCATGTCCTAGTTGTGGGCAAAATATTTTTAGGAACATATTCATCACAGGTGTTTCACCTGGCAATCCTATTTCTAATTCTTTTACTACCCTCAGTAAATGAAGTAGCTTCTTGATAAAAGACTTATGGTATAGGGTTAGCTTCTCTGATTAATGTGGGCATCTATTCTTAAATAAGAATGACTTGTTTCAGATTTGCATTTTTTTGTTTTAAACTCGGAAGATGGCCGACGGCATCAGACGCATATCGACCAAGCTCCCTCTCTGATAAGTATTTTTCCTTGGGTTATCTTTTTTTAACTCATGCAGTCGAAGAATCTTTTCTGCACTGGAGAGTAGTAATAGCACCTATCTCATTTCAAAGGAATTTCTTCCTTTTTAATCGTTTTACTCTCTCTCCTAAACAAAGTACTTCTCAACCTTGAGAAAGCGGACTTACAGCACTGCTAGGAAATCCTGCCTTCTCTCTTTTTCCCATGTTATTACTGACACAGCTGAACCTACCGTGGGTGGCGACAGTCAAGGGATGATTCCAGGGCTAAGCCTGCCAAGGTCACAAGATAAGACAAGATAAGGAAGCAAGGAAATGAAAGGAAGAAAACCAGGGTTTTTAAGGTCTCCCACACGGCCCCTTTAACCCTGCAACTCCTTAACTTGGTAACAAGCACAGATTAGCTCCTGTTGTTTCTTGCTTCACTCCTTGCATAATCCTCCCCTGTTACGAGCCTTAATTGCCATAATAAACATGGTACTAACAAGGAAAATGGCTACTAGCCATGATGGCTGTGCTCTGCCACCCTAGTCAGAGGCAGCATGCTTCTGAAAACCAGTTGCCGGAAGCCTCAGGAGGGGAGAGTGTTCTTGCACTCGGGTCCTGCTTGCGGGCTTCCCCCAGGCACCTGGTTGGCCACTGTGAGAACAGGATGCTGGACTAGATGGGCCACTGGCCTGATCCAGCAGGCTCTTCTTATGTTCTTATGAAAAGACTTAAAGACCTTCAAGCGTCTGAAGCGTCTGAAGTCCCTGCATCAGAGCAACAACTCAAGATCACCCACTTTTTCTCGCCTGAGACTGTTGATCTGAACGAAGATGTTTATTCCCATTTTCCGCCTTTGAACCCTTCCACTTTATTGGATTGGTCCTTGGATCATACAAATTCTATCTACAAGTTGAATGATGGGAATCCTTCTTTACCAAATTTAGCCAAAGAATTTGAAGAGGCTGATACGCATCATATACTTGAGCCAATCCCATCCAATTTAACCCTTGATCCTACTCAAGCCTTTTTATCTGAGTCTGATTCAGAGCCCATCAGACCTCCAAAGCAGCCACAAAATTCCCCTTTGGTTCTAAATAAATCCTGCGATACAACGAAAGGAAACATTAACTACGAGATAGCTTGGTTTCTTCTAATTTTAGAAGAACTTGGTCTTATTAAGAACTTTATCTCTGAATGTAATGAGTTACTAAATACTCTGGTTGGAGCTGTTAAGGACGTACAGCAAGGAAAAGACACTGTAGAGACTAATTCTACTTATACGGATTTAAAGAGAACTTCTTCTTCACTGAACAGGATATCAAATCAACCTTATCGGTCTCGGAAACGAACATATAAGCGAAAACGTAACGTTGGCCGAATAGGGAAAACTACACATACCCCAAAGAAGTCTAAGAACATTAAAAACTCCAAACATTCGACTTCCGGGAAGGGTGATTTCGCCTGTGCTGCCTCTGAGACAAGCTCTTGTCTCAGAAGAAGCTTTTTCAGCTTTAATCAGTCAGAATGTTTTTTTTTTGACTGGTTAAGATTTTCTCCCGCTCAGGGAGAAACGTGAGATTAACCACAAAGCCTGTTTTTGTTGGGAGGACTGGATTTCATTAATTTATGAGAGCAAGTTCAGCCAGCGAATGCCGGACGGACTTCCATCAAAGCTCTTGCTGATTAAGCGACACGTTTATCTTTTATTCAAAGAAAAATGAACTAACAGGCAAGCATCCTTCTTTCCATTTTTTTTTACTTGGTTTAAATTGTTGCACCAAAAAGAGATTTGTCAATGAATCAGCTATAAAGAACTGCTGGGTGAGTTAAAAATTTTCTCTTTCACTCACGAAACTAAGGAGGAAAGAAATCGAAAAAAGCTTATCTTTGTTTTTATTGCAAAAAGCGGGCCTGGAAGTGCATTCTAAAGATATTAACGGAAGAGGGATTTTTATTTCGAGGAGGGAAAAAAAATAAATAAATTTGATTTATGAACTTTGGAGTATTATGTCTGGAACTATTTTTTTTTTTTGGTCTATTTCATTTTGACGAATCTGCTTACTCACGACGCCACTAACTGTTTGAAGCTGGGAACTAAACTTGTTTTGTTTTCCTGAATATATAAGAGATAAGGCAGGCTGTATTGATGTCTGCAAGCCTGAAACATTAACCCAATTGTGGCTGAAATAATTTTTTGTTTTTGTGGTTTTAAGAATGACAACCAGGAAAGTGACTGAGACCATGGAAGAAATTATGTTTCAGAAAATAATGAGTGAGATTGAGATAATGAAACAAACCCTGAGACAGGGCAGACAGGAGATGAAAATTGAACTTAGCAAAATGATGCAGGAGTTTAAAAAAATAGGGGATTCTGTGAAAGAGGATTTTGATGGGATTAGAGATGAGAAAAGAAAAATTAAAGGGAAGATACAAGCCATGGAGACTGGAACAAATGAGGAATTGGAAAAAGATCTGGAGTTTATGGATGTTAGAAATAAAGTTTACTGTTTGGAATTCAACGTTGTCTCTGAAGAAACTAATGAAGATATTAGTGATAAAGTTATCAACGTCTTGGATAATTTTCTTGACTGGAATGATGTGATGGAGCTTGACATAGAAAAAATCTATGGAATTAATTACAAATATGTGACAATGGAAAAACTCTTAAGAGATGAGCCAGTGCATTTTGTAAAAAAGAAGAGCAGAGAAGTGACTTTACAACAATATTTCAGCAACATATTCAGAATTGATGGCAAGGACATATTTGTGAAGGGGGAAATTCCCATCAGACTCTTGTTATATGACTATGGCTATGACAGCAAGATCATCATGAGATACTGATAATGGATGAATGGATACTGAAACCACTGGATTTAACAGGACTATTGAAGATGGAAGATAGAATTAATATTGATAATGGAAGAATGGTTATGGAAATTATTGGACCTAATAGATTTGACGAGATGGATTAATCGATATGTTTATTTGGATTATGGCTACGGCAACAAGATTATTATGGGATACTGATAATGGAAGAATGGCTACTGAAATTACTGGACTTAACAGGATTATTGAAGATGGAAGATGGAATTAATATAGATAATGGAGGAATGGCTATTGAAATTATTGGACCTAACAGATTTGAATCAGATGGATTAAGCGACATGTTTATTTGGAGAAAAATTGAAAGACATATTTCTCAAGGAATTGAAATCTCTTTTGGACTTTTTGTGGAAAGAATAAAGTAATGTTTATGAGATTTGATGATTAATTAAGATAACTACTGGAGGAAAGTGATTTTGTAATATAATTTTAGAGACAGGATTGTTATATATTGTAGACCTATGGTTGATCTGCGACAAATCGGAAGTCAACATTTTATTTTTTTTGTATAATTGTTTTTGTTTTGTGTTGTTTTTTGTTTTTGAAAATTTGAATAAAAATTAATAATAAAAAAAAACTCCAAACATTCAAAAAATAATAAGCTAAATTTTAAACCACTTTTTGATTTACTTGATGCCTGCCCAAATACATCTTCCAAGTCGACTGTGGAGACAAAATCATCAAAAAAAAACAAAGGAAAAACCCTCTCCTGAGTCTGGCCCTTTAACTCAGCCCCGTCAAACGAAGGATATATCTCCTCTACCGACGACGCAACACGCTTGTGATACAAGATCCCCCTGTTCTTCTTCCCTCTCAGATACGAGGAAAACAGAATTGCGGCCTCCCTTGCCAAAGGTGCCTTGGAACTTGACTTTGATCCAAAATAAACTGGTTCTGTTCCCCCTTCCCAAGCCGCCACAATACTTACAGCAATACCAACGCAGGCAGTTTCTTTTGAAACTCCTAGACTCTTTATTTCCTGGTTATTATCACCCTGCCGACATTCTCCACATTGCCTACCTACCATATGGCTCCAGGTCCTCGCGTGCTATTATTTCCTTTACAAAGCCACAGTATGTAAATAAGCTGTATCACCATAGAAACTTACTAGCTAGCTCTGGAATTCATATCACAAGGTATTTTACAAACATGTGCCCCCCTCAACCTTTGTTTAACTTTCGTTCATTTCGCCCTGCCCATGTCCAAAAACCTGTTGCAGACATAGTCGAACTACATATTGAGCCAGTAATACCTTTCCCCTCTACCAATTTGGCAACACGTGAGGAAATCCAACCTCACCAACGTGGCCCCTCTCTAACCTCTTTGGAGGAGTCCTTGGAGTCAGAAGACATCCAACTCCTGGAATCCTTTTGCGATCTCCCTAAGTCTGAACAATCTGCAATTATTAGGAGATTGGATTGTCTGAAAGCGAGCCTATTCCACCTCCTACCTGAAAATAATAAACAAGCTGAAAATGGTGTGATGATCCAATCGCCTAGACATATTGACAAGGTTCCAAGTGTATCCATCCCACTTCCTTCTTTAAACGCTCACCTCCAGCGATGTCTCACCCGACAAGTTACAGCTGAAACATCTAGCCCCCTTCCATCAAATCAAACCCCTACATGTGGACCTATGATTATTGATAACCATCCAAACAATATACCTTCACCTTTAAATGGCACAACGTGGACAGCCTCCCGATACCTCGACCCGGATGAATTGGGCTCTCCATCAAAGCAGGGATGCCCATCTGAGAATTTATCATATATCCCCAGTCAAATAATTAAAAATGGCTGTATTCAGCATTCCAATTTAGACCGAATTACCTACTTGGATAAACCCTCAACCTGACCACTTACAAATTCTATAGGCTCTACTGTAATTGCGATAGTGCCACCAGCCTTGCCTGCCTCTCCAACCCCTCATATAATGCCAAACCCACCGGTTCCAGAGATTCTTCACCTAACAAATTTAATATCTTGGAATATAGCAGGATGGAAGAATAAATTGAGCGACCCAGAGTTTATTAATTATCTTAAAACTTTTGATATCATCTGCCTTCAAGAGACTTGGCTCCTTAGTGATGAACTACTTTTTCTTGAGGGCTTTACGATCTGGGCTAAGCCGGCAAAGAGAACGTCTAATAAAGGTCGAGGTAGTGGGGGTATAGCCACTTTGATTGCGACTTCTTTAGATAATTCAATCAAAGGATTGAATTATTAGACACTGAGCTGGATACTTGTCTGGCCCTTAAGTTAACAACCCCAGGTAATCCGTCTTTTATTTGTATTAATGTATATTTTCCCCTTCTCCACTCTAACCCAGCCACCCAAATTTGGTTAGATTTTAATGATTTTATTGACAATTTAATGAGCAACTATCCCTTGAGTCTTTTCCTTTTTAGTGGCGATTTTAACGCAAGAATGGGAACAAACTACCCCAAAATTTATAATAATCTCTCTTTTACTTCGAGCGATATAATTTTACCTCCCCAGTCTTCGAGAGACAAAGTCATTAATAAAAACGGCCAACCCCTTTTTCAATTTATAATTAAGTTCCAATTGTTCTGCTTTAATGGCATCTACTTAGATTCCTCCCAGGGCTATTTTACTTTTCTCTCAGACAAAGGAGCCAGTGTGGTAGACTACATTTTGGGTTCGCCCTACCTATCCTCCCTTGTAAAGGAGCTCACAGTGGAGGATAGGACAGACAGTGATCATCTCCCTTTAAAACTCTCTCTTCAGGGGCTTTTTTACACCACTAATGCGTGCCCGCACGTGTCTCCGATAAAAAATTTCCCTGGGCTCAAACGGCTTAGATGGTCAGAAAAAATGGCATTCAAAGTTAGCTGCCTACTAAATTCTCCCGAGATGTCTGAGCTTCGTCAACTGGCTCTCACTTCCCCAGAGAATATATATAATATATATGAGGACATTGTCGTTGCTCTCAAACCAATAATGACCACTTCAGTTGGAAATAGAGCTCGTAAGGGCCACAATCTTTGGTATGATAAGGACTGTGAGCTTAGCAAAAGGGCCCTTTCTGTTCAGATTAGGGCTTTAAAGTGTGATCACTCTGAAACTGCTCTGTCCCGTTTGCCTCTCCAAAAAAAATCCCATAAAAATTTACTTAAGGAGAAAAAGAACTCTTTCTTTGCAAACAGCTGGCGTGAACTGGGATTGGCTGTTCTTCAAAAAAATGACCCAGAGTTCTGGAGACTGGTACAAAGTGGCATGACTCGCAACCCTATTGCCTTAGGTTTCCCAATCCCCTCGGCTTCTTGGGTTGCTCACTTCCATAAAATTTTTGAAAAACAAGATAGTCTCAATTTACCCACTGATCATTCTCCCCTTCCAGTTTGGCCACCTGTTAGCTGCGTGGAAGTTAAAGAACTAATATCCACGCTCCGCCCAAGCAAAGTCTCTGGAGAGGACTTGTTACCCCCAGAATTATTTTTGGCTGATCCCGATTGGTGGAGTCCAATCCTGGCTGCATTATTTTCCAAAATAAATACCACAGGCATTACCCCTTCAGGGTGGGGCACCAGTATTGTGGTGCCTATTCATAAGAAAGGTGACCCTGCTAATCTATCAAACTATAGACCAATCAGTTTGTTAGATGTAACATCCAAATTATACGGCCGTTTTCTGTTGAATAAATTAACAGATTGGGATACAAATCACTCCCTAATCCACGCCGAACAAGCTGGTTTTAGGAAAGGCAGAAATACCCTTGACCATGCCTTTGTTTTACTGCATCTTATAAACAAAGTTAAAACCAGGGCTTATAAATCCCTTTACTTGGCTTTTATAGATTTTTCATCGGCCTTTGACTTAATTGACAGAGACCTCCTGTGGCAGAAACTATCTCTCGCAAATATAGATACGAGGTTATTGCATCAGATTCAATCTCTTCACCAAGGAAATAAGTTGAGGGTCCGCCTTGGTAACAATGGTGCACTCTCTCATGAAATTCCAGTCGGCCGGGGCGTTAAACAGGGATGCATTTTGCCCCCATTCCTGTTTAACTTTTTTTATCAACGACCTAGTCCCCAAAATGGCCGCTCCCAATTTTTTTCCCCCTTCAGTGGGTAATAGAAAGATAGCATCTCTGCTTTACGTGGATGATTTGGTATTGCTGTCTCTAAATAAAGTCGGATTGAAGAGAATGCTCTTCCGGTTGGAACAATATTGTGAGGCCTGCCATCTACAAGTAAATTATGCTAAAACTAAAACAATGGTCTGCGGGAGGTATAGTAGGACGAAATCCATCTGGTCCCTGAATGGCCATCAATTAGAACAAGTTAATACCTTTAAATATCTAGGTATTTGTATTAACAATAATCTTTCCTGGACCCCGCAATTTGAAATGACTAAGCTGACAACATTAAGATCAAATGGCCAATTGAAGAAATTTTTTTATTCTCGTGGCGGTCAACTTTTAGGTCCAATGTTAAAAATCTATACAGCTAAACTCCTCCCAAAAATCTTATATGGCATAGAGCTTTGGGGACAGTAAATGAAAAATCGGCTTGAAGCCCTTCAAAACCAACTCATGAAGCAAATCTTGGGTCTTCCCAGGAATACCCCCTCAGCCCATTTAAGGGCAGAATTGGGCCTTCCGTACATGGCTGCCAGGACTGATCTGGCTCTCCTAAGATTTTGGAAAAGATTCAGATCTTTGGATGATTCCTCCCTTATAAAACTTTGCTGGAATGATCCCCAGGGAACGCATGAATGGGAGAGAAAAAATATGGAGTTATTAGCACTTTATGATCTCACCTTAGCTAAATTTTCAAGCTTTATATCCTCCGATCTTCAAAACTGGATCTTTGACCAAGATGCATATCAGGATAGAGCCTCAATCGTGTCAGCCACTTATTCTCGGTGGTTCCCCCAAATAAAACACAGTCATGTTTCTCCACATTACTTCACTACCTTGACCTGTGCACCTTTACGTAAAGCTTTTACGGAGCTGAGGTTCCAAGCCATGCCTTCTGCTGTCTTGGAAGGACGATACAAGGGAGTTCCATTTCCAAATAGCTTTTGTATCTTTGGATGTAAGGTCCCTGAGGACCTAGTCCATTATATGTTACTGTGCCCTCTTTATTCCCATCCTAGAGAAAAGTTTTTGTTTCCCCTCCCTTGTTACGCCAGTGGTCTTTCCTCAAATGAATTGATAATCGCTCTTTTATCGGATAGTAATAACCAAATCACTATTGCAGTGGCAAACTTTGCTTTTGCCGCCAGAAAGATTAGAGAAAGATATGTTATTTCGCAGTGTAAATAAATTGTTGCTCTATATATCCTTCTTAAATGTACTTTTAGAACAAATGTTTTACTGTATCGTTATACTGTTTTATGTTGCAACGGCCTATGGCCATAAGCAAATAAAGATTTGTTGTTGTTGTTTTAAACATCTATAATACCCTCATTACACCTTACATTTAAAAAGGGCATTGTGTCACAAATGGTTATTATGTAATTGTATCTAATCTAAATGGAATTTCTCAGATTTATACTATTTCCCCCCTCTGCAATATGGTGGGTGGGTGGTAAACCAACAATTGCCCATTCATTCCACTGCCCACGTTATGTTGTCAATTCACTTTATTGATCAAACAATGACTGCTAAACTTGGATTATACTTGTGCTGCAAAGTTAACTGAACTATAAATAATAAACTCTCCACCCTAATATATTAATTAGCCTCATTAATTTATTACTTGAGAGAGCTTCAAGCTTCACTAGTCAGATGATGGATTGCAGCAAGGGTCATATTTATTCAGAGCCAAAGGCAAGGCATGCAATAAGTGGCACTGAAGTGTCCATGTGATGAAATTTTGCAGCAGGAATATGCAGCGAAGGACACTATTAGAAGTATGTGACAAGTTAGTCAAGGATGTTTTGCTCTCTTTTGTTTTGATAAGGCTTCTAGAACAAATAATAATTTTTTTAATTGTTCAATGGCTGGAAAGTCTGCACCCTAAGGGTATGTAATAAATTAGACAATGCTATCTGGAGCAAATTCCATGCTACTTCTACTGTTCACATATCAAAACAATCTTTGTCCTTGCAAGAAGCTCATGTTTGCAAAAACTGGACACTTGTCTCTGTGATTATCAAAAGCAGAGGGAGATGCTGGGTAACAACTCAAGGCATGAATTAAGGAGAAAAAAAATTATGTTGTCTTACCTATATTGGCATTACTTGATTCCAAAAACTTCAAACTCAGATTTGCAAATCTATTTTTGGTCCCAGAATTGCCTTTCCAGGCTCTGAAACATATATTAAAATGGCTGCTAGGCCTCACATGGATGCAAAGAAGTGTCAGCTTCAATGGGGTGAAAGCTGGGCCATAAACTCATTAGCCAGCAGCTGGCTGGGTTGTAAATCTGCCAAGGCCAGCAAAATAATGGGGCAGAGATGAGGGAAGATCAGAGGAGTCTTTCTGAGTGCACGTACCAAGTCAGTGTCCAAGAGGCGAAATCACTGAGGAATTCCGGATCCAGTTAGCCAAGGGTCTGGGTTCTGGAATATGGGTTTAGCGTGGAGGTCACAACCGATGTTGTAATCAGCAGCCCACTGCTGCTTTTTAAATCCCACTCCCTAAGAAAGGTGCAGGTAATCAGCCCTCCGGCTCCCAAGAGCTTGCTGTCTTAAACAGCCAGACCAGCGGTGTCGTTGCATTACTCGCTGGTGTCTTCGCTCCGCAGGGAGGAGGGGAGCCTCCTGTTCACTCTCTGAAACTGACTGAGGGGCTTGTTTCTTCTCCTGGGTCTGCCGCTGCTGCCCTCCAGTCTTCCTCCTCTGAGGACTCATCCAAAGGGGGCATGACAAAAAGCCTCATAAACTGCATGTGTGTAAGATGAGTGCATCCTAAACTTATAGAAACATACGAAGCTGCCTTGTAGAGTCAGACCACTGGTCCATCTAGCTCAGTATTGTCTACACTGACAGGCAGCAGCTCTCCAAGATTTCAGACAGGATATTCTCTGATCCCTATCAGGAGATGTTGGGGGCTGAACCTGGGACCTTCTGCATACAAAGCAGATGCTATTGCAGTAAGCTACTGATCCTCCCCCATAATCCTCCTCATTCTATGCCATGTATTCACCGAGACATTTTGCTCCTAGCACTGAACTTGTACATGAAACAAGGACAAATGTGAAATGTTGCCAGAAGTCCCAAGAACCATGTGTGTACTCTTGTAAGTGCTCAATCGGAGCATTTCAGAAATGTTCTCTCCCTCCTCCCCCTAACCTCACCCACCAAATCTGTTCTGGGGTTTCCCCTAACCGTTCTGAGCAGATTTGGGGATGATGTCACCCACAGGAATTATGGAGCAGCCTTTGCCAACCTGACACCCTCAAGATGTTTTGGACTGCAACTCTTAACAGTCCCAGCCAGCGCTGCTTGTGGAGAATTATGAAGATCCTTGACAGCTGAGAGACACAGTCTGTAACTTCAAGAAAGTTACACTGCATCAGGACCCTGATTTGAGTATAGCTTGCTCAGCATAACATGTTCCCTATACATAAGCTGAGTTTGTGAGACATATTTTTGACCCCTGGGGCACTCTTCAGCATCATCAAGCACATTCTGGTACCTCTATGAACACCCCAACCAAGAGTTATATCGAATGTTAATCATACTCAGATGAGATCCATTGAAATTAATAGGCACAACTAACTTAGGAACATTAACTTCAATGGATCTTCTCTGAGTATGACTAACATTGGATACAACAAACCCAAATATTGCAATTGGAAGAAATTATGCAAATCAAATATGTGCACTTTTTCAGAATATGACTGAATAATCTGGCTCACTCTGGTGCAATTTTTTAAACATATCTGGTGCATAGCATTCCAAGGCCTGCATCTCAAAATGAGAGTGTGGCTTCAGAATGTGCTTGGCTACTTTCTTCCTGTTTTGAGAGGATCATTCAAACAGTTCTGAAGGGAAATGCTTTGCTCTTACTAACCATACTAGCTAGATTTGTCGACAGACAGGACAGATAAGGGAAGATTTGATAAAATGTATTGATGAATCCCTACACCCCCAAATATCCTGTGCTTACTAATTGAAATGAATGTATCTGTACTCGTCTTTCTATGGTTCGGGCCATTTATTATTAATAAATTTGGGAAGGGCACACAGAATATAAAAGTGAGGCAAAGGGGCAGCAGAGGACACTGAGAAATACAAAGGCATAAAAGCACATAATGCTCTCAGACTGCCAAAACATTATAAAACAGCTACTTTCATCTGTCAAAGGGGTTACTATTGATTTTTTTCTATTCCCACTATATGCTTTCATTGACACTCCAAATGGAGTCTCCATTTCATCCATTGAACCAACATGTCTGGGGGGAATGACACCCTTTTTTGTAGCCAGAGTTTTGAGCAAAGTACTTACAAGTCCAGTGTGGTGTAGTGGTTAAGGTGTTGAACTACGACCTGGGAGACCAGGGTTCGAATCCCCACACAGCCCTGAAGCTCACGGGTGACCTTGGACCAATCACTGCCTCACAGCCTCATCAAAACCCTATTCATAGGGTCGCCATAAGTCGGAATCGACTTGAAGGCAGTACAGTACTTACAAGGTAGTAATGCTTCCAGCAGTACTACTGGTGATTTTTTTATATTGCATTTTTTAGTTCGTAAATGTCCTTACAATCTATATCCCACCCCTATGTTAGTTGTGTTTTGCTGATAGGGGACTAAGTCTAAGACAATGTTCTGCACCAAAACAAAGCTACACAGAAAATCTATTGTAAAGATAGGATTTAAATAAGTCACTAGGATCAAACACAGTGATCTTAGAATACTTTCTGTTCTATGTGCCAAATTGATAAATACTTCTCTAATACCAAACATTCTGCATTCAAATTAAAACAGACTATGGTTGCAATCCCAAGTATATTTTCAAGAAATAATTTCAAATGAAAATGTATTTATGGAACATATTTCTTCCTATACTATATTTTTGTAAGATATTATGCTATCAAGCTGTCATGACATCACACAGATATCAGTGGCTACTAGCTATGATGGCTGTGCTCCGCCATCATAGTCAGAGGCAGTATGCTTCTGAAAAACAGTTGCCAGAAGCCGCAGGAGGGGAGAGTGCTTTTGCACTCAGGTCCTGTTTGCAGGCTTCCCATGGGCATCTGGTTGGCCACAGTGAGTACAGGATGCTGGCCTATGTAGGTCTTTGGTCTGATCCTGCAGGCTCATCTTATGCTCTTATGTGTAGGTGCAGTGGCAAAGTGTCTTACAAAAAATAAAAAGATTAGGCCTAGAGTGTGGCAGCAGCAGGTCTGGAGTTGGCGGTGGTGGCAGCAGGAAGAGAAGGAGGCCCAGAGTGTGACAGTGGCAGGGCCATGTGAGAAGGCCCGGAGCATGGCAGCAGGGGGTCTGAACCTCGGTGGGCCAACGCAACAGTGCCTGGACCCGTCTCACCAGGTGGGTGGGAGGCTGGCCAAGGGAGCAGAGTTCTGGCAATCCCTGGGGTGGTGGGGGGGAAGGGAATGGGGGTTCTGGTATCCTCTTGGGGGGTGGTGGTGGGAGGGAAAGGGGAGGGGAGCTCTGGTGACCCCTGGGGGGAAAGGGGGTGAGCTATAGAAAACCATGAGAGGATGGGAGCTTTGGTGACCTGGGAGGAAGGGGGGCTTTGGCAATGGTAGGTGTGGTTGGCGCGTGAAGCGAGAAGGGGTGGAGCCCCTAGTCTAAACAAACATGTTTAGGGCAGAAGAATTAGGCGATGGCAAATACTAATTTTTTTTGTTGCTACTGGATCAGTATTCAGGAGTTTTTCTTTGCACAGTTTCTTTTACTACTTTGGCAAACACAGGGATTGAGAGTAGTCATAACTGTGCTGAGATAATGGATTGAAAATGCAAATCCAATATGTATAACTATTTCAGCCCACAACCGCCACAGTCGTTCCCTCCTAGCTCCCATAAACAGAGACCAGACACAATCCAAGGCGTTATTTTATGTATGGTAAGTAGCTTGGTTTCACTGACTGCCTGTCAACTTAGATGACTTTGGAAGAGCCTTTGACAAATTTATGGTGGATAAAGCTATCAATCGGTACCAGTCATGATGGCTAGGTACTACCTTCAGGATCAGAAGCAGCATGCCTATGAATACCAGTCACTGGAGAACAACAGTGGGAGAGACTATTACCCTCATGTCCTGACATAACATAAGATGACCCCTGCTGGATCAGACCAAAAATCTATCTGAGGGGTCATAGCTCAGTGATAGAGCATCTGTTTTGTATGCAGAAGGTCTAAAGTTCAATCCCCAGAATCTCCAGATACAACTGGGAGAGACTTCCTGCCTGACAGCCTGTGTAGATAATGCTGAGTTAGACGGACCAGGGGTCTGACTCAGTATAAGGCAGTGCCCTCTGTTCCTCATACAGCATCCTGTTCACACAGTTCCCAATTAGAAGACTATGGAAAGCTGCAAGCAGGATAAGAGCACACTCTCCACTTGTGATTTCTAACAACTGGTATTCAGAAACATATTGCCTCCAGTACTAAAGGCAGAACATTACCATCATGACTGGTGGCCACTGATAGCCACAGGCACCTAGTTGGCCACTGGGAAAAACAGAATACTGGACTAGATCTAGCAAGGCTCTTCTTATGTACTCTCAAATGATGACAGCCCAAGGGAACAGGCATTATATAGTCTCATTTTGTACCTCTTGTCCAAGATCTTATGAAACCTTTAGGTTCAAATCTAAACATTACAACACGTACCAAAATAGTTATTCTACCTGTTATGGAGGAGAGGACAAAAATTCAAATACAGAGATGCCTTTTTTAGCAGCAGCAGCCCCATGCCACATTTAATGTGACAGAAGCCCACCACCTCAGCTGTAGGAATAATTGGCTCACAGCTGTGTGTGGGACAGAGGGAACTGAAAGTGGTTTGTGAATGAGTATAATATGTGGGCCAAGAGGCCTGGACAAGTGGATGTTTTGAGCAGGACTAATAAGAAAAAAAGCTGGTAAAAGATTTGGCAAGCAGAACTAGCTTTTAAGACTGCCCACACACTTCCTGACTACTCTGCCTTTACACTTATAAATATGATAAATACTACAGATCATTAAAAGGTTCCTATACTTTCTCCTCACAGAGGAAAGGTATGAAGTTGTCCTAGAACTTCCTCTTGTTAAAGAAAAGCAGAGAGCATGAAACAAAAGGAATAACATTGATTTGAAGCTGTTTTGCTTTTGACATTCATGAAAAGGTGGGGGTGGGGAGTGGATTATGTGGTTCCACTAGAAAAAATGAATTTACAGGAAGGAATCGTACATATTAATTTACTTTTTGGCCTATTAGATTTCATTTGTATTGTTCAAACGTTGTGATTTTCATACAAACAATTTAAAAATATTACTGAAGCATCCCCCGCTGCCTCACCCCCGTCCATCTGACAAAATTAAAAATCCTTGCAGCAAATTAAACATGTGCACCTGACAAAGAACAGCTTTACAAAATATAGTGTGTAATTATGGATGACTCATTCCTTTTCTAAAAGACCCATTTCCTTTAAATATCCTGGCAGGTCTTGTTAAAAACTAGCTATTTTATAGCTCCATTTTCAGAAAGCTATGTATATTACACACAACAGGGAAAATGCATCAATTTGTTTTTAGTATGATGTTCTAGCAGTCAAATTATTATGAATTTGCATACCTAATTCATAATAAAAATGTTTTAACAGTTCTGTTTTCATTGTCTTTGGAAAAACAATTCTGCAGTTCACTGTTAACTGGATCTTGGCACTGTTACGTTTCCTGTTGCTGCAATTTCTACTCCAAGGAGAATTATGTATCGTGACCTGAAGGTGACAGCTCATTAACTATATATAGTAATACAACACACTGAGCATGTTTATGCTGTTTGTGAAGGTCATTACTGAGATGGTGGCTGAAATGCTGGTTATGAACAAGCCAAGAGATCAACTGGATTTAATCTTTACCTATTGCATTGCAACACTTGAAAAAGATTCAGTCTCACATTGTGGCTTATCATTGTAGAGACAAAGACAAGCTTCAACTGGGTCCCAATAATGTTTAATTCTAATACAGACTAGTCCTTTGCCTCCTAAAACTTGTAGAAGAGGCAGACCTATCCCATTGCTCTGCCACACAACCCCCGTTCCGCGCCCGGGACTTACCGGGAGAAGGGACGTGTTTTGCGGCTGCAGCCGAGCTGCCATCTTGGTGAGGGGGCGTGCACGCAGCGCGCTGGCATGCTGACGTAGCACGCAGCTAGGGGGCGGGGCGGCAGACGGCCATTTAAGGCCATACCGCCAGCCGCCCACCCTCACTGCAAATTTTTGGCGGCAATTTTAAACAGTTGGGAGGCCCTCCTGCATCGGCGGCGCGACACGGCTCAGATCGCCCGCCGACGCACGCGTCTTCTCCAGGCCTATAGGCCAGGCCTTGTTGCGGGGCCGGCAGCGAGGAGCGGTTGGCGCAGCTCGATCGTGGAGCGGCACGGCTGGGGCGTGGCGAAGAGCCCCTGGCTCCGAGCTGGGGCAGTGGTGAGCCTAGGCCTCCGGAGGCCCTCCAGCTACAGAGGAGCGGCCTGCAGGAGCAGACCCGGTGGGGCAGTGGGGACAGCTCTAGGCCACCCAGTGGCTGAGGTGCGGCGGCAGCGGCCCTCCAGCGGCCCTCCAGCTGTGGAGGCGCGGCCTGCAGGAGACATCGGCAGGCCCAGTGGGGCAGCGGAGGGAGCCCTAGGCCATCCAGCGGCAGAGGTGTGGCGGCAGTGGCCATCCAATGGTGGAGAGAGCCCTAGGCCTCGGGAGGCCCTCCAGCGCAGCGAAGCTGCACGGCGACGGCAGCACGGCCTAGCGGCAGCGGCGAAATTCAGGCGAGGCGGCCTTGTGGCCGCGTTCTTTTCTCTTTAAATTACTCTTTAAATTACTCTTTAAATTACTCTTTAAATTACTCTTTAAATTACTCTTTAAATTACTATCCAGGGGACCCCTGTGGGAAGGTTCTCAGCCCATAGCAAGGGAGTGGTTCCCAGACCCATCTTGCACACCACCCCATTGGTCGCTTAGCAGCCCAGGGGCCAGGATTGTGGGGGGGAGATAAAGGGGCCCAGGGGCAGGGGACTGGTTTGAGTAGGGGACATGGTCCAG
The DNA here is from genome assembly GCF_030035675.1 of Rhineura floridana. Classification (NCBI taxonomy): domain Eukaryota; kingdom Metazoa; phylum Chordata; class Lepidosauria; order Squamata; family Rhineuridae; genus Rhineura; species Rhineura floridana. The sequence goes on along the minus strand of NC_084487.1, from coordinate 66,947,803 downwards.
CTGGACGGTGAGGGTGCGGGGTCCCCCCTTAGGTATCCCCAGGCTGACCACCTCTCATTACTGCAGAAGGCATCGTCCCCCTACACGCTAGCTCAGGATGCCACCCAAAAAAGGTCAAGGTGGGCCAAAAAGGAAGGGAAGGGCCCCCAGGGCAGAGGGTAGACGCCCACCCCCTGCTGCGGAGGATGGGGGACAGGTGGCAGACATACCATGGACCACTATACTGGCTAGGTTAGAAGCCCTGGAGAGGGGCCCTGCCCAGCCGGCAATGGGGAGAACAAGGGAACCACCCCCCAAGCGGCCCCGGGAGAAAGTGCAGCATCCAGTTGGCGGGGCTAACGCTGCGGCTATTACTTCTATCTTAGCGTGACTGGACGCGCTGGAGGCAGGGCCTAGTGGGGCCACAGCAAGAGTGCCCGGAGCAGAAGCAGGAACAGCGTTGTCTTCACATGCAGCCCCAGGACCACAGCCCATGCATGGGCCTTCAGCAGACAACATAGGGGGTGAGTCTCCCTGGGCAGCACAACAACAGGGGCAGCCCCAGTGGGGCTGGCCGCCGTGGGGGTTTCCATACTGGCCCTTTTCCCCACCAGCTGAAACCGAGCGGTATGGGCAAGCGGGGATCACCATGGGGGCGGGGCATGGCACACCACAACAGCTGCCTCCCCTAGGGGTGGCCTGTGAGCAGGTCTGGCAGGCCACTGCCGGAACAGGGATGGGAGTGGGGCCTCAGCCCTCCTGGTCGGTACCCCCCCCAGCAGAGGACATTGACCCTCTGGGCTCAGCGAGGGAAGGGGCTATACCTTTCGGGGAGACATCAGCCCCACTGGGCTTTCACCTGCTGCCCGCTACAAAAGAAAAAATTTGGAAAGGGGAGTACATCGACTTATTCTCACTTCTGTACAGGGAACCAGTGAGGAGGGAGAAGGATAAGGGTGAAGAGGCAGAACCTGACAAGCCCAAGAGGCGGCACATTGAACGCACTTGGGCTAATTGGTTGCCTGCATTTCTGACATACATGGGGGTGGTGATGCAGAAACAGCCACAGAGGGGCCCTATTCTGATTAAATACCTCGATATCGTATATCGGGGCTACTCCGAGTTCCAGGGGGCAGCATGGCTCGCCTATGATGAAGCGTTTCGTATGAGGGCGGCCTTTGATACCTCCCTTCCCTGGGACAAAAAGGAAGTGGACCTGTGGCTACAGTTTATGTCACACTCCAAGCCCATAGCCGGGTATAGAACAGACAGCGGCCACCTCCTGGTCTGCCAGGCAGCAGCAGCTCCTTCCCGCGGGCCTGCGGGGCAGGGGGTTCAACCCCGCCTGCTCTGCTGGGAGTTCAGCTCCCGAGGCCACTGTGGTCGTAACCCCTGCAGGTTCCGACACGAGTGTGCAATATGCGGGGGCCCGCATTCCTGAGCTGCCTGCCCCAGGGGCCGCCCCTTCAGAGGTGGGAACAGGGACTCACCTGGCGCAAGGAGACCGGGAGCTGCTAGCGCAGCTCAAGGAAAGGGGCCCCAGTCCAGTTAAACTCTCCGAACTCCAGCGCTTGCTCTGCTGTTTGAAAAAGATTCAGTCTCACATTGTGGCTTATCATTGTAGAGACAAAGACAAGCTTCAACTGGGTCCCAATAATGTTTAATTCTAATACAGACTAGTCCTTTGCCTCCTAAAACTTGTAGAAGAGGCAGACCTATCCCATTGCTCTGCCACACAAAATGCCCTTTATGACTCTTATTTCATTCTACAGGTTTCACCAGTCTCTGTAATGCTAATTGGACCAGAGGATACCATGCAAAGGAGACCCTACATCTTACCTGCTAAACTCCACCTCTTCTTCATTTGCAGGAGCAATGTCTGATTGCCATTTCAAATCATCAATGTATTGCACTTGCACTTGAAATACAGAACTGTGGTCAGCCTCCAAAGTGTTGGCAGCATTGCCTATTGTGCTATGCCCTTTGGTACGAGTGAGACCGAGTTCGTGTTGCATTGCGAACGAAGGAAAACAAGACACTTTCTGTTGAGTCCTTTTTACTAACAAGTTTACATACATTAAGACAGTACTTCTCCACTATAAGCTACGTTTACTCTCCCCCCACACACACTTTAGCATTCTTTCGCTAAAGGCTTTATAGCTTCACAGCCGCTTATCTGTGGGTTAATTGCTTGCAGCTGTAGCTACTGTCCAGTGACTCAGTTCTTTCTTTGGTTAACCCTTACTTGGTCATGTCTTCTACAGAAAGTAAAAGATTACTACATCCAACAACCCCCACACTTTCTTTGAAGACATTACGCACCATTATTTATACATGTACATAGTCATACATTGTTTATGGCATTCGTTATTTTATACGTTGCACATACCTAACCTGTTAACGTGTTTGTTATATGATTCCTCACATAGTGGCTTCGTCAACACGTCTGCCGTCATGTTCTTAGTGTTCATATATATTAGTGTTATGAAGCCTTGCTGGATGCATTCCCTGATGTGATGATACTTAACACTTATGTGTTTGGTACGTTTGTGATTTGCTTCTGACACCGCTAACTGAATGCATGTTGGATTGTCTTCATATTCTCTTATGGGTTTATTGACCTCCACATGCACTTCCTTCATTAACTGTTCAAACCATCGCAGCTCGTTGCACGCCATAGATAGACTGATATATTCTGCCTCTGAGCTAGATACGGCCACGACTTTGTTTTCTGCTGCTCCAGTCAATAACAGACCCGTTCAGGAATATGAGAATGCCAGATGTTGACCGACGGCTATTTGGGTCACCAGCATGGTCTGCATCAACAAAACATTCTATGTTTCCCTCCTGTTTCACAGATAGCGCTAACCCCTTGTTAGCCGTGCCTTTGAGATATTGAAGCACCCTTTTAACACCCTGCCAGTCATGTTCTGTGGGTTTTTCTACTTTTCTGCTTAATATGCTGACAGCGTTTGATATGTCAGGACGTGTCGTTTTCACTAAATATTGCAGCTTGCCTAACATTTGTCTATACATTTCTGGGTTACCACATGACATTTCCTCCGTGGTTTGTTGGAATGAGACTGTCATGGGTGTCTTCACTGGCTTACAGTCATTCATTCCACTGTTCTCTAACAAATGCATTATTTTTCCTTTCTGATGCAATAGGAAGCTGCCATCGTCATTACGTATGACATCTATGCCAAGATAATGTTGCACAGGTCCTAAACATTTTGTATCTACATTCCTTTGTAAGTTATTGTGAAATAAGATCTCCTCCCCTTCATTATTGTGTATATACAGAATATCATCTACATATACCAAACAATATGTGCTTATAACCCCATTCTGTTTCACATATACACAAGAGTCAGCTATACATTGTTCAAATCCCATGGCCTTCAAAACTTGATCTAGGCTTTATAGCTTCACAGCCGCTTATCTGCGGGTTAATTGCTTGCAGCTGTAGCTACTGTCCAGTGACTCAGTTCTTTCTTTGGTTAACCCTTACTTGGTCATGTCTTCTACAGAAAGTAAAAGATTACTACATCCAACACAAAGGAGGCTGTTTGATTACAGGGATGAGAGTAACACATTGAGCATTTTAAAAATATGGCATATAATTTGTAAAACTTTATATGGTTGATGAGGATGATAAGGATGATTGATGAGAGTAACTTAAAAAAACCCTTTTCAATGCACCTATCCAGTAATGTTTGGAAGGTTCTAGCAGGGCACACTCCATGTCTTTGGAGCACATGGTGTACTATGATCTAACAATAACTTCTTGTTTAAGGCTGCTTTATGCTGATGATTCAGTTTACAGGTGGCATCCAACCAGTAACTTCGGTAGGGAACTTTTGTGGGCTTGGAGTTCACTTTGTTCTCCAGACCTTGAGCAAAGTGTGACTACAGACGTTGGTCAAATGACAATTTCAAATGTATGCAACTTTGCTCTTTTTGTTTTTAATAACTTGTGGTCAGTGAAACACCAAGTTTTATTTCAAACCATGAACTTGTGTTCTGGATTGTCCTGGGAACTTGTAGGAGACAAACTACATGGCATCTAAAACAGCTTATGGAATAAGCTGCAGTCAAGTCAAGCCACTTAACAGACATTTTTCAGTGAATATACTCATGATTGCTTAAGAAAGCATATTTGTGGCTTCATTGTTAAATGTGAAAAGATCTTTTTAAAAATCAGAGCAGTGTGCTTATTGTGGTGTAGAACTGATAATGGTGTGTCTATAATTTTGCTAGCTATTTGCCATGCCTGAGGTGGACTTTTGCATGCATAGGAATGCACTGTCTGATTTATAGTATGTGGAAGGTGACAGGAGCTGGGGAGTGTCTTGTTCAGCATGACTTATTCCTTAAAGCGGATGGTGTTACAGCCATATCCTTGAAGTGGGTATAGAAGAAACTTGGCAATCAGCAGATAAAAGAAATGACAGCCTTAAAAAGAGCCCAAGAGGCCATAAGAGATATTGGACATGAAAAGGACATTTGGCAAAGGACATGTCTAGGTGTTTTTATGCTGAAAAGGGAAACCTCTGATTCCAAAACATGGGAATTCGAGTGCTTAGTGTAAAGGAAGATGGATGCGTTAGTCATATCAAATATCAGGAACCTCATAGAACAGTGAATATCAGTGACTTTATTTATTTATTTGATTTGTGGCCTGCCCTTCCTCCCAGTAGAAGCCCAGAGTGGCATGATGATTGCCCATATTTGTTTATATACAAGAGGAATGCTCTTAATGTTAGGGTTGGCTCTAATAACAGTAGAGGTTTGCATCCTAAGAGCTGAAGGTTTTGTATCAATTGTTTTGTTTTGTTTTGACATGGTGCCAACTTCTAACATGGCAATGCATGAAGAAATATTAAATGATATACATTTTATAGCTGAGAAAGTGCAGTGCATACAAAGCCAGTCTTGCTAGGATGACTCAGTTTAGCCTACCTTTTATAAGGTCTGTGTTAATTTAACCACTTAGGCTCTTCATCGTGGAGTCACAATTAAATGTCCAGAGCTTTTAAAAAAGAAATAAAACTGATGCTTGAAGGAGAAGAGAAAAAAAACTAGCATGGGTGTTGGTAGGCATGGACCCATAAAGCCCCTTTTCAACCCACAAGGGGCTGACAGTGCTTGCAAAGTATTCCTTTGCTTTTAGAACACCTCATTTTGTTGTTCAGCAGGGAATTTTTTTTCCAATTAATTTTTATTCAAATTTTCAAAACCAAAACAATACAAAAAGAAAAAACACAAATTAATAACTAATACAATAAAAAAAGAAAAAAAATATTAAAATATTGACTTCTGATTTGTCGTAGTTCAGCTATAAGTCTATAATATATAACAAGCCTGACTCTTAATAGATTATAAAATCACCTTCCTCCAGTGGTTATCTTAATTGGTATCAAATCTCATTAACATCATATCATTTTATTCTTCCACAAAAAGTCAAAGAGAAGTTTCCAATCCTTGAGATATATGTCCATCCATTTTTTTTCTAGATAAACATGTCAATTAATCCAACTCATCAAGTCTACTAAGTCCAGTAATTTCAAATCGCTCTTCTTCCATTATCCTTGTTGGTTCCATCTTCCATCTTTACGCACCCAATAATCTTGCTGTCATAGTCATATAATAAGAGTCTGATAGGAATTTCCTTTATCACAGATATTTCCTTGCCATCAATTCCGAACGTATCACTGAAGTATTGTTGCAAAGCCGCATCTCTGTTCCTCTTTTTTACAGAATACACTAGCACATCTCTTGCAGATTTTTCCATTGACACAAAACAAGGATTAATTCTGTTAACTTTCTCCATTTCAAGTTCCATCAAATCCTTCCAGTCCAGGAATTTTTTCAAACCGATAATATCTTTATCTCCAATCTCTTCATCAATTCCTTCAGGGACAGCGCTGAGTTCCAAACCATAATATTTGTCTCCAGGATCCATCACAGCCAGGAAATCCAAATCTTTTTCCAGGTCCATATTTAATCCTATCTCCATAGTTTGAACCTTGCCTTTAATTTTTCTTTCATCCTTTTTTGGTTTTCCAGATCTATCTTTATTCTCCTTTCTCATAGAATCCTGAATTTCTTTCAGCTCCTGTCTCATTTCGTCAAATTCAATTCTCAATGCTTGACTATTATTTCTCAGTTCTTGTTTTATTGACTTAATCCCATTCATTATTTTCTGAAACATATCTAAAGATAAAGTCCCTTCTTGTACATCCATGATCTTCTTAAATGTCATTCTTAAAACCAAAGGAACAAAACTCCTTCAATTTTCAATGTCCCAAGCAAAGAGCAATTTATTTTTTTATCCAGTTATAAAGGAGTTAATCTTTCAAACCAACTGATGTCACACTCTAGACAGCCCTTATCTCTTATATGCCCAGAAGTGCAAAAACAGCTTTAGTTCACAGCATCCAAATAACTAGTAGCAGAAAGTATGAGCAGATTCATCAAAAAAAAAAGTAGACCAGAAAAAATAGTCCCAGACATATATTACACAAAAGTCTTATAAATCAAAAAGATTTTTCTTTTCTCTTCCAATCAGAAACCCCTCATCCGTTGTAATCTTTATAATGCTAATTTCCATGTCAGCTTTTTGCAATAAAAGAAAGATAGGCTATTTTTATTTTCTTCCCCCTTAGTTCCATGAGTAAAAGAGAAAGTTTTGACTCACCCAGGTTTTCTTAATTGCTGGTTCTTTGACAAATCTCTTTAGCTGTATAGATAACAAAATAATAAGCATAGACAGGAGAATGATTGCCTGTTAGACCGTTTTTCTTTGAAGAAAAAAAAAGGCTCACTTATTCAGCTGAGCTAGCTAGAAATCCTAGCTCCATCCGAGCTGCTGGAAGACCTTGTTTCACAGACAATTCTGACGAATTCCAGTCTCCAACAAACACAACAAAGCTGTGTGGGAAATCTCACGTTTCTTCCTTATCTGGAAGAAATTATCCCCAGTCAAAAAAAACCCTTCTGACTGGATTTAAGACTGAAAAAGTTTCATCCAAGACGGGAGCCCGTCTCAGAGGCTGCACAGGCGGAGGGATCCTGGGAAGTCCGTTCAGCAGGGAATTTTCAAGGAAATGTTACTGGGTGTCCTTTTTTCATTCAGATGGCTTGCACATGGAAGTCTCTCTACTATGTACAAGCCCTGACATTTGGACATTTTGAACAAGTGGTTCAAAAAAAAAAAACCCAGGGAGTTAATACAGCCTTCCAAATGCATTTATATAAGTTACTAGCCTAGCAAAATTCTTACTAGCTTGCCCACCTACCAGTAAATATTTTTGAATGCAAGACTTTGTTTCACTGAATGTCATAGGAACTGCTCCTTATGATCCACACCCTAGTGTTGCAGAACTCTTACCAAAAAGAAAAGAAAAAGAATGAACAGAGAACCAGACATTGCAGTATACAGGGAAGAGAGATTCTATGCAGACATTTTTTCAGGAAGACTGGTGGTTTGTAAGAAACCTAAGAACGATTGTGTAATGTGCCCCTATGTTCTAGTGTGTCTAATCAATTTCACTAAAATTTCATACCTCTAGTTAGTGTTCCGGTGACTTCCAGAGTGAATTTGTGTTCTTGGTTCATTGATTAAATTTAATGTGTCCATTTTAGGGATGGGTGAGGAATTCAACTCAGTTTGCATTTCAAGCCAAATTTATCAAACTTCAACTTTGCAAAACAATATAAGAACAGAAACAGGGGCATCCATTGAAATGTGCACTTCACCAACCAAACAATGATTATGAAATGCATAGGTTAGGGGAAGTGGGCATAGAAATGGATATATGAGTGAAAATAACTTACAAAAATGCATGGCATGATAAGACATTTCTTTCAAAAATGTGTATATTAGTCAAAACTGCATACAAAATGTGTTTATTAGGGAAAATTTGCACTAAAATGCTGGAGAATTTTCATGAGGATTTTTTAAATAAAAAATTCTCAAATTGCTGCAGAAATATGAAGAACTGAATGTAAGATTGGAAAAACGAGAAACTGAGAGAGCCAAAATAGACACCCCTAGTCCATTTGTGCACACTGGGTATCCAAAAGCTAGGACTGCATATCCATTTGCTATAGGGAAGCTTTTGCTTACAGCAGACCCTTCCCCGCTCCCAAATTCACAGGTTGTCCCATTCTTGAGCTAATTTTCATGCCTGTTTGGGAGAATTATAAACTCCTAGGCATTATCTGCCTTCTCTCTACCCTTCTGGATAGTAGGGGAGCAGAAACCTCCACAGGACTCAAAGGCATGTTCAGTCCTCAGAATGTATCTGGGCTTCAAAACATCTTCCTATTGGTTAGCAGTGCAGTGATCAGGATACATTTCCACTCACCATGATGACTTAGGAGACTAAAATTGGTCCGCTCAGGTGTGACATATCCGTTGGGGGAGTCACATGTCCCTATTGAGCCAATCCAGAGAGAGACTGGAAACATCTTAGTGATCTAAAACCTCTCCTTATTGGTCCACTGTGGGATCACTGGTCCTTGGGGGGGGGGTCACATGACTTCCATTTCCGGTACCTTAATTTTGGAGTGGGACTTCAGGAAGGGACATCTAAGGCGAGATTTCTGGTGATGTCAGGACCATAAATCATTCTGAGGGGGTGGGGCTTAAGTGATTTGAGAGGGTACACTACTTATACTACAGTATTGTCACTAGATCAGGTGCCCTTAAAATTGAATTAGACATATTAATTGGGGATAACTCTATCTAAACCAGGGATGGAGAATCTGTGGCTCTCCAAATGTTGTTGGATCCCAACTCATTAACCCCAGTCAGCATGGCCAACTGCAGTCCAGCAATGTCTGGAGAGCTACAGTTTCCCCATCCTTGATCTGAACAATGGAGTGTTTAAGCTGTTGTCTTCCTGAGTTTCCTGTGGGCTTCTCAGAAGCATCTGGCTAGCCACTGGTGGAAGCAGGACAGTGATCTTGTTTGACTTTTGTTCTTATCTAGCAATACTCTTCTTATGATTCAAATTATTTTTCTTTTTTCTAGATTCAAGGCTTTAAAAACATTTGATAAATTTACAAAAATGCCTACAGCATGCATTTGGAAAAGTTTTGACACCTGAATATCATTTGTAGGTTGTTGGGGAAAGGTATCTTTTTATCTGCTATTGAAGAGTGACATAATTTAGATCAAAAGTTAAATTATGGAAATTGCAGTGAATCATTGGAGATGTTATTCAATTCTTTAGCACAGTCATTATGTCCATTATTTAAGCTCTGACTGATGTAGTTTTCCATTATCAAAATGTATAATTACTAACATTGCTTGTAGATGCATGTGGGTTTGAAGAGAAGAGGGTGCTGTGCAAATCACATCACCAATTATATATTTTTTATCTCCAGAGAATTTCCAAATTCCTCTCAGGCTCCTAATGATTTTTTGTGTTATGCATTTTTCCATGTGTATTATCCTCTTACAGAAATAATTTGGTAAGAAAAGGCCTAATTAGTATTCACACATTTGGAAGAGAGTATAAATTAAACACATTCAAGTCTGCTTGCCCCCAGATATGTCTCATCTCACCTTCCTAAGCAATAATAGGCAGAGAAAGCTCAACAAGAAAAGTTCTAATATGCATTAGTACATTAGTAGACAATGCTGAGATACATGGACCACTGACTTGGTATAAGACAGTATCCTGAGGAGTAGCTGTGTTAGTCTTTTGCAGCAAAATCAAGAGAGTCATAAAAATACAAGAAGAGCCCTGCTGGAACAGGCGAAGGGCCCATCTAGTCGAATATTCTGTGTTCACAGTGGCCAATCAGATGCTTACGGGAAGCCTGCAAGCAAGACGTGAGTTATATAGCACTCTTTCCACTTGTGATTCTCAGCAACTGGAATTCAGAGACATGTATCTTCTGACAGTAGAGGTAATTTTGTGGCACCTTAAAGCCTAACAAATGTTATTAAGGCATAGGCTTTCTTGGAGTAAAATCCACTTTGTCTGATGTTTCTATTTCCTCTCCCCTCTTCCATCTTGGAGCCTACACACATGCAATAGCAGCAGCCTTTGGGGAGGGGAGGAGACATTTCTCAAGGCCCTCCAGAGCTTTTCCTCCTACACACATGTGTATAATGTACACACTGAAAATGAAAGAAGGGGGATAGGACAGCAGATCTTTCTCTTACAGTGTCTTGAGCACTGCTGCAAATGGAAAAGACCTAAGCAGGCTAGGGAGATCAGGACAGGTTGGGTGGGAATGGTATGGATGAGTGGGTGGGTGATTTAAGAATGTCAGAATGGCTCAGAAAATCATCTGAATTTTATTTATTTATTTGGGGGGAGGGGGAATAACTCAGATAATTTCCAAGTCACTCAGAGGCAAGCATGGGAGATATCTCCCATCTCTAGTAGATATTGTAAGAATATATTGTGGGTTTTTTATTTTGTAAGCATATCAATGAACACTTCAGGATGCAAATGTTCAACAAAAACATGGCAGGTTTCACTACAACAGCCACAAAGTTTAAAGAAGGATTTCGAACTGCCAGAGTAATATTCTAGCTTTGCTAAAAATGATGATTAAAAACTTACAAAGCACTTCCAATTTTCTAAGTGCTGTACAGATATTAAGAGATAAAAGGCTCATAATCTGAGAGTCATTAATCACATGCTTTCCCCTTCAATGCAGCCCATTTGCTCCTTCCCCCATGTAAGTAGCAGACATTGGAGCCGGGGGGGGCAATCTGGATTGGGACCACAGCAGTGGGCAAAGGGATAAACCCAATAACTGCCATGCTAGCATTCTGATCAGGATCAGCCTCCCCCATGTCCCCGACTGCCTCTCTATGAAAGAATGACAATGCACTTAAGGGCAAATAACACAATTAACATAACACGTAGTCTGACCCTAATAGATACAAAAGGGAAAAAAGAAGGGGGTAGGAAGACAAAATCAAGCACTGGAGCAGCTCCTCCTTCAGCAGCCAGGATAGCTAAGGACCAACCTACATGTGCAATTGTTTTAAATGTTTTTATGTATGTTAAAGGTGTCCCCGCACTTATAGTGTGAGTCGTTTCCAACTCTTAGGGTGACGTCTTGCGACATTTACTAGGCAGACCGTATCCAAGGGGTGGGATTGCCAGTTCCTTCCCTGGCCTTTCTTTACCCCCCAGCATATGCCGGGTACTCATTTTACCGACCACGGATGGATGGAAGGCTGAGTGGACCTCGACCCCTTTTACTGGAGATTCGACTTCCTCCTTCTGTTGGAATCGAACTCCGGCCATGAGCAGAGCTTCGGCTCCGTTACTGCTGCTTACCACTCTGCGCCACGGAGGGTCTTTATATATGTTACTCACTTAGGGGTGTCTCATGGGAAACAATACTTAAATGGAATGAATAATAGTACTAACATTATATGGGCAGCCATGTTTCTCTTCCCTGCTCATGTATAAAGCGAGAGTATACTTTTTACATCAAAAGAGATGTGTAGATAAAGGGGTGTCTGGCCATTTCCTCCTGCCCTGCCTGACTCCATCATCCCATGTACTTCCTCCCTCCACTCCAGCATGAGGCTGAGAGCAGAAATGAGTCAGACTGGGAGACAAATGCCTGAAGTGATAGTCTAAAGATGTAAGACTGGATGTCTCAGCTTCCCTTACCTACACAACCCTGTGTTCTGAAGTACAAACAACCCCCTGTGTTCACAGAGGCTCACAGCTGCTGGATCCTTGCCACCTGTGATAACAGTAGTTCACACAGTAGAAGGAAATGTGGTGGCTTTCTTTAGGCCCACACCATACATTTAAGCACATCTGATGCACATTTAAAGCACATGACTCCCCCCCCCTGAAAAATCATGGAAACTGTAGCTTGTTAAAGGTGCTCGGAATTTGTAGCTCTGTGAGGAGAAAACCACAGTTCCCATGATGCTTGAGGGGATGCTAGGTGCTTTAAATGTGTGTTGGATGCACTTAAAATCTGTGGTGTGGATGTGGTGGGCTGACGGAGGCATTTTGCTGTTTTCGTGCATGGTTTGGCTCCATTCACACTGCTGACATGGTAGGAATCAGCTGTGATGGTTTAGACGCTAGGGATGTGACTGGCAGGGTCAATTTCTGTGTTTTCTTGTGGGGGTTGGGAAATAATACTGGCACTTTCTTCACCATTTGTGTCAGGAGTGCCAATTACATTGTACTGACATTGTGCTGAGGTAAACTGGATGCTGGCTTGCTGGAATCATAGAATTGTCCACCCATCATTCAGTATGTTCTTAACAGAAAATTCCAAAAACTACACTTCAACCACGTAAGCAGTATTACCATGCAAAGGTGATACTAGGGATATGACAAGTTGCAGGAGCACTTGGGCCCTGAATTTGACATTTAGGTTAAGCACTGGATTAGAAGATTAGCTCTATAACTTCTAAGCACTAATTAATATCAAGTCACTGAAATTTTATCTCACACAAAGCTCCTAGCATCACATGACATACTGAATCCATCCCAGTTATTGTTCTATTTCAGTACCTCATGTTATGCTATAAATATAGCAACAGATTTGTTTAAGAGGAAAAGTGGGAGACAAAAGCTCTTAGACACGGAGGCTTGATGTTAGATACACATTTTTGGAAAAAGCATGAATATAGGTTTTAAATGTGAAGAATATTGATGGTAAAAATTTCCTGGTGCTACAAGTTCATTCTTGCCACCTTTTCCAAAGTAGAGAAAAAAACAGTGTTTCTCACAATATGTGTATTAATTTTCATGTATGGAAGTGCCAAATGTCTTAATGTGTGTTACTGAGGAGAAAAACACAAAAGGACCAGTCAGCTGCTGAAACTGATATCCCTGACTGACCCCAGTGGATGGGAAGGCTGTGGCCAGATTTGACCAGATGCTGAAATCAGTTTGGAAAATTTATTTTAAATACATCATGGTCCTCCACAAAGAATATCAAAGGAAAATAAAAAATCACATCACACATAGATGAATTATGGGGAAAGAAAAACATAAGGAACAAGATATACAGGCAAGAGTAAAAGTTACATAGGGCAATCAAGTGTAAAATAAACTGTATTAAAACATTGCATAAAGTAGCTATTACATGCAAGGATCACAATGTATAGCATTAAAATTAACTATAATTAAGGGCACAATCCAACTGCTATTTGCACCAGGCTGAGGCGAGCTGGATATGAAGCCCTGCTTACCTGCGCAGCATGGATAAGCAGGGCATAGTTGCAAGGAGGGAGCGATGCTGCTGCGGCCATCTTCGTTAAGGGCAACGTCACGTGTCGCAGCGTTATGTGTGTGTGACGTGCGGCAGGGAGGGGAGGGGCCATGGGCCTATTTAAGGCCAGGCCGCTGCTCCTACCTTCTCTTTCAGAGAGCGACACCCACCCCGCCCTCCCTCTCTTATAGTGTGTTTAATGGTCGCTTCGGGACCAAGTAGGAATTTTTACGCTGCCCACCCTTGTTTGGCGGGCAGGTTTTTTGCCTACTCCACACTGTGAGAGTGGGATGGAATCGGGTTAGGGGGCATTGTGATTAATAGGTGAATTTGGCTAATTTGGCTATTTTGTTATGGTCGAAGTTTAATTGCCCTAGGAGGGCAGTTTATAATTGGGGCACTGGTGTGGGAAGGTGTGGAAAGGGAAATAGGTAAGGACAGCTCGGTGGCCCCCTTAGGCACCTTTGGAGGTGATTGGCGGTTCCAGAGGCCTGTCTGTCAGAGCTTTGCGGCTTGAGGGCAGGATATGGGCTGCTTTTGGGGGCAACTTAACTCATCCACCCGAGGGTTGTGCAGCCCCGGGGGGTGGTGACTTGAGAAGACCCCCCTACTCACCTACTGGGTGTGGCTGGCGGAAGGGGTAAGCAGATGGGGCTTGCCCTTGTCCCCAGCAGGGGCTGGTCGCCTGCGAGCTGTATGGCAAGATGCTTGCTTATAGATAGTTCCGCACCCAGGTTTCCCTCTGCAGGTCACTTTAAAAGGTGTTTTTGTACAGTTTAATAAAGTGGCCCTTGTTCAACCCAAGCTGATGTGTCCTTGTCTTATTTTGCCCCTTCACTCGCAAATGACAGACCTCTAGCTAAACTGGCTGGGTCCAGGCTAAGCCAGGCTATGCTGGCATAAGGCCCTCATCCCAGCTCAGTCAGAGGTCCACCGGGGAAGCCCAGCCCAGTGTATGGGGAGCCAGTGGAAGCCGGCAGAAGGCCTACAAAAGGGGCATTCCAGGGGCATGTTGGAGGAGGGACCAAGGGGGAGGGCTTACACAATATCCATTCCCATTCAACTCCCTCCCACAGCCCTCTGTCCTGGCAGCCGGTACGCTGGAAAAAGGGGTGGCTGAAGGAAACATCTATTTTGTTTTCTTTCACCATGCCCTGCTAGCACAGGATGTCTAAGTGGCAGTTGGACGTGGCAGCCACTTCTGCCAGCTCTGCCTCTGCTGGCTTTGCTTCCAGCAGCCTCCAGCAAGTTGGATTGCTCTGCCCACCATTACTGAACCCTACAGTGGCCCAACTAAATTTGCAACTGAAGTACTTCTAGGGTCTTATCAGGATATATTCTGGGGCCAGAACTAATAAAAGTAACCAACCTTATATTTCTTTACACTGTGGTCCATTGTGGGACAGCTAGGCCAAGGCCTAGGCACCATAGCAACCACTTATCTGAATCCAGATGTCTACTGTACAGTGAAAAAATCTCTGCCCCCTCCATTCCAACTAGGGTTGCCAGGTTGGAACCATTCAAAAACTGGAGAAAATGGGGGCGGGCCTTAGTGACATCATGGGGCGGGCCCTAATTATGTCATTAAGCACGATACATTAAGTATCAACCACAGTTGCTTGGAGCATACCATTCAAACAAAAATTCTCTGATTGGAAATTAAAATAGAAATCTTACCTAAAATAGGGTGTTCCCTGGTCCATCTGAAGTGACAAGGTCATTCCTTCTCACAAGCTAGGGAGCATGGATGCAAAATGGAAATGGACTGCCTTGAAGTTGATCCCAAATAGGGTGTTCATGGTAAGTGGTATTCAGAGGTGGTTTACTATTGCCTTCCTCTGAGTCTGAGAGGCAGTGACTGGCCCAAGGTCACCCAGTGAGCTTCATGGCTGTGTGAGGATTCGAACCCTGGTCTGCCAGGTCACAGTTCAACGCCTTTAGGGGACATTTAATCTAGCTTACTTGCTTTTGGCAAGAAGGGTTTAAGTGCCTTCAGGCCAGTCCAGTCACCGGAAGGCCACTGTAGGAAGAAAGGAACCTAGTGCTTTGGAGATGTTAGATGGGAGCATTCGGGAATAAAGATGGATGCCCCTGAAGGCTGCAATTCTAAACTCACGCACTAGGGGACTAAGCCCCATACAACTCAACAGGACTTACTTCTGAGCAGTTTGGATTGTGCTATTGGTAATTTATTTATTTATTTTATTTATTTAATTAAGCTTATATACCGCCCGACTAGCAACAGCTCTCTGGGCAGTGAACATTAAAAATACAATAAAAATAACACAAAACTGTACACAAAACTGTACAGTCTAAAATCAAAAGATAATAATTTAGAATTAACAGGAATTAAAATGCCTCAGAGAAGAGAAAGGTTTTAACCTGGCACCGAAAAGATGATAGTGTCGGTGCCAGGCGCACCTCCTCAAGGAGACCATTCCATAGTTCGGGGGCCACCACTGAGAAGGCCCTAGATCTTGTCACCACTCTCCAGGCTTCCCTATGAGTCGGAACCCGGAGGAGGGCCTTCGTAGTAGACCGTAGTGTACGGGCCGGTTCATATCGGGAGAGGCGTTCTGACAGATATCGTGGTCCCGCGCCGTATAAGGCTTTATAGGTAAGTACCAACACTTTGAATCTGGCCCGGAAGCATATTGGAAGCCAGTGCAAACGGGCTAGCACAGGTGTTATATGCTCAGACCGCTTAGTTCTTGTTAGCAGTCTGGCCGCCGCATTTTGCACTAGCTGTAGCTTCCGAATTGTCTTCAAAGGTAGCCCTATGTAAAGCGCATTGCAGTAGTCCAGACGCAAGGTTACCATAGCATGTACCACTGATGAGAGGTCCTCCTTACTCAGATAGGGACGTAGCTGGGCTACCAACCGAAGTTGGTAGAACGCATTCCGTGCCACCGAGGCTACATGAGCCTCAAGTGTGAGGGAAGAGTCTAAGATGACTCCCAGACTACGCACCTGTTCCTTTAGGGGGAGTGTAACCCCATCCAGGACAGGGTATATATCCACCATCCGATCAGAGAAACCATCCACCAACAGCATCTCGGTCTTGTCAGGATTGAGTCTCAGTTTGTTAGTTCTCATCCAGTCCATTGTCGCAGCCAGGCAATGGTTCAGCACGTCGACTGCCTCACCTGAAGAAGATGTAAAGGAGAAGTAGAGCTGCGTGTCATCAGCATACTGATGACAACGCACTCCAAAACTCCTGATGACCGCCCCCAGCGGCTTCATATAAATGTTAAAAAGCATGGGAGACAGAACCGAACCCTGCGGGACCCCACATTGGAGAACCCACAGTGTCGAGCAATGTTCCCCAAGCACTATCTTCTGGAGACGACCCGCTAAGTAGGAGCGGAACCACTGCCAAGCAGTGCCTCCAACTCCCAATTCCGCAAGCCTCTCCAGAAAGATACCATGGTCGATGGTATCAAAAGCCGCTGAGAGGTCAAGGAGAATCAACAGAGTTACACTCCCTCTGTCTCTCTCCCGACATAGGTCATCAAACAGGGTGACCAAGGCAGTCTCAGTGCCAAAACCAGGCCTGAACCCCGATTGAAATGGATCTAGATAATCGGTTTCATCCAATAGCGCCTGGAGCTGGTCAGCAACCACACGTTCCAGGATCTTGCCCAGGAACGGAACATTGGCTACTGGTCTGTAGCTGCTGACATCCTCTGGGTCCAAGGAAGGTTTTTTCAGGAGTGGTCTCACTGCCGCCTCTTTCAGACAGCCAGGGACCACTCCCTCTCGTAAAGAGGCATTAATCACTTCCTTGGCCCAGCCAACTGTTCCTTCCTTGCTAGTTTTAATTAGCCAAGAGGGGCAAGGATCCAGTACCGAAGTGGTCGCACGAACCTGTCCAAGCACCTTGTCCACGTCCTCGAACTGAACCAACTGAAACTCATCCAAGTAAAGCTTGACTAGGGATCCTTTGCAAAGAGATCCATATCCAAGCAGGGTTGGCAACCCCCTGCCTGGAATGCCCTGCCCTTATCTTTTAATGTGGCTGCTCCAAACTTCTTTATAGATTTGACCCTTCACTTCAGAAAGAGGTCTGAGAAATGAGTGAGAGTAAGAAGATTCTTACCCTTTCTGTCTACCCTGTGGGCTGCTATAAACTCACTTTGACAGCCAACCCAATTCCAGTGAGTAATAATTGACAGAGAGAAAAGAGGCAGCAGCTTGGGAACAACAACTGCAGTCACACTTTCAAATATGTGAATTCTCTTTTACCACTATTGGGCAAGAAACAAACTGCCATGCAACCGAGAAGGTGCATCATCAGTGGGTTTTAGGGGGTTGAGCTGAGCACATTCAACTACTGCTGTTGCTTCTATGGATGTAAGGGAGTGAGGTTAAAGGTAAATGAAATGCAAACAGAAAATGAAAAACAAAAGACAGTGATGCTTTCCTAAATGCAATACCATACCAACCACAACAAGATTCCTATGAGTAAGGAAGACAACTTAGCATCCCACAACCAGTCAGGATTCCTAACCAAAAACCAAAACTAAAAAAATCCTGGCGTGGCAGCCACTCAGTTAATGCAGAATGCTGGGGCACGATTGCTAACATGAGTGAGATCCTATCAGCACATAATACCTCTGCTCTGAAATCTGCATTGGTTGCTGATTTGCTACCAGGCCAAATTCAAGCTGTGCTTTCCATGTTATGGGTGCCACATAGTACTTGTTCTGCTCTTGTAAGAAATCAGTCCTGTAAAGTGGCAGCATTTTGGATACTCTGTCCATAGGGTTTTCGTGTTAAGAGGTATTCAGAGGTGGTTTACCATTGCCTTCCTCTGACTTTGGGACACATATCATACTTTGGACACATAATAAGAAGACATGATTCATTAGAAAAGACAATACAGAAAAACAGAAGACAGTAGAAAAAGAGGAAGACCAAAAAAAGAGATGGATTGATTCCATAAAGGAAGCCACAGACCTGAACTTACAAGATCTGAACAGGGTGGTTCATGACAGATGCTATTGGAGGTCACTGATTCATAGGGTCGCCATAAGTCAAAATTGACTTGAAGGCGCATAACAACAACAACGAAGTGGCAACACCTAAGCTTTGGAACTCCTTGCCTATTGACATTAGGCAAATGCTCCTTTTCAGCACCTGCTAAAATCATTTTTCTTTAGGCAAGCCTATCCACGTATGTAAAAGCTATTGTGTTTTTAAATCTGTTTTTAACTCATTGTTGGTTTTATTAATTTGAATGTTTTTCAATACGTCTTTGTTTTTGCCAATAATTTTATTGTTTTAATTCTTTCTGTAAACCGCTTTGAGATTTTTTACAATAAAGCAGTATATAACTGTTGTAAATAAAATACATAAATAATTTTTGGAGTTACAGCTTTTAAAAATGTTTTAAATAAGTTTTGTTTTAATATATTTTAAAGTCTGTTTTTATGATTTTTAAAGTGTTTTAGTGCTTTTGTTTGCCACCCTGGCAAAATAAATAATTAAACTTCATTCACCCAACCCAAAATTCAGAATCATGCCACTTTAAGCTGTTTTGCAACTGCTTATACTTGTTTTATGGTTATTGGTTTTTAAAGCGATTTATTTCTTATTGTGAGCTGCCTAGGTTTCCAATCACCAACCCTACCTCACAGGATTGTTGGAAAGAGTCCATACACACACACACTTGTAAAAATACATCCCATATAATAGTTTATTGTCAAACCAGTTGGTCATTGCAGAACATTTTTTTAAAAGATCAGTATTAGTTTCCTACATAATAAAAAATGTGATACCTAGATAAACCCTGCCTAATTGCTTTAAAAATTAGATTTGAGAGAGAGGGAAAGATTAACAACACAAACACAATTCTTTGTTATGTTTACTCAGAAGTCCCATTAATTTACAGCACAATCCTAACCATGTCTACTCAAAAGTAAGTCCTAATGAATTCAATGGGGTTTACTCCAGGTACATGGGATTAGCATGAAAGTATTGGATTAAATACTTTCATATTGCCAAGGTTTTCAAAGCACTGCCCTCTCCAACAGCCCAGGGTCAGCCTGGGGCACACAAGAGAAAAAAAACTTTAAGCCATATTCTTACTTATTACTGAAACTGAAGATTTGAAAACCACCATTTTCTGACGTTGCAATGAAGCCCAAACACTGCCTGGGTCAACAAATCACAACCCTGGCTTCCCTTATTGGCTACAATCCTGAAAGGGTGGGGTTAGAGCCCCAGCTTGGGAAAGTTATTTTTTTGAACTACAACTTCCATCAGCCCAATCCAGTGGTCATGCTGGCTGGGGCTGATGGGAGTTGTAGTTTAAAAAAGTAAATTTTCCAAGCTCTGCTATGAGCGGCTATACAGATCCGTTAATAAACAGATTAAACATTTGCGGGGGGCGGCTGATGTTTTGGTGTATATCTCGGGAACCAGGCCACCTAGAAACTTAATTTTTTTAAAAAATTGAAGCAGAAAGTCCGGAGATTAAGATACGTTAGCCGGAGACCCAGAGGGGACCCCCCCAAAAGCAGAAACTCCTGCTGAAAATTGGACACTTGGTAACCCTACTCCATCTTGCACCCCCTTATTGCACCCCCTTATTGACTACACCCAGGGTGGGCCGCCCCCCATGCCCCCCTTGGGATGCCACTGAGTGGTGGTGCTACTCCTTGGCATCACCTGGGCAGGAAGGAAGGAGGGAGGGGAGGCAGCAAGCAGCAAGCAGAGGATGGCTGACTGGGAAAGGGTGGGCGGCCAAAGCCCTTGGAGTATGCGTGCGTGAATCACGCATGGGTGGCTGGGGGGGCACTGGAAAACTGGAGATCCACATGTTTAAGGAGAATATGGCTGGAGACCGGAGACGGCCCCTTTTGCCGAAGTCTCCGGCTGAAAACCGGAGATCTGGCAACCCTAATTCCAACAGATCAGTTCAAAGCAGCCACAGTTCAAACCAAAGAGTTCTTCTGTTCCATAACTCTGTAGGCCCTGTCTTCAGTTCAGTTCAGTACCCACCCCATCCTAATAACAGCTAACCTACAGCTGCCCATACTTATCACCCACATTTGTGGGAATGAAGGAACGGGAGGTATATTCTGTAGTATATTTGCAACTGTACAAAATCTTACAGTTCTTTTTTATTTATCCTTTTCTCACCCACCCATGCATTACTTTGGACACAGCTACCAGACTATGAGACTCTGCTTGCTTATAGTTTTTTTTTTATCCTGATAACAACCCTGTAATGGCAATCATTCAGCAAAACAACATTCAACACTAACAAACTTATTATTGCATATGTTGTTGTGGGGTACAGTCTGCTTCACCAGATGCATCATTCTTGGCAAACCATGAAAGCTTATTCAATAATGCATTTGCTAGCTGTGGCTTCTTGGCTACCCCTTTGATTGTGTACCAGGGTAATGCACCCAATACCATACAACAAGCTTGTGGTAGAGAAGACGCATTTTAAAATAGGCGTCCACATCTTCTGGTGGGGCAGGCACCCAATGAAAACGTGACACAGCCTAAGGAGTAGAGGAGACATGATTTTAGATTTATGAGCCTCAGAAATTAGTGGCATGAGCATGCATAGCGTACATCTGCCTCGCCAATGAGGAACCTGTTTCTAGTTAATGATTCCACAACAGCCTGAAATATAAACCCTTCATTGCCAATTAGCCACATGCTAAATGCAATAACTGTAATTCTTTTACTAAAATGCCAAGAAAAGAAGAGAGAAGCACATGGCTCTAATCACTGTAACATGAAGGAAATCCAGTTGGTGTTTTATAAGTTTCAAGTCTAAAGCAGTTCCAGTCTAGTTTTTTAAAATAACCACCACAGGAACCTAGGCCCTGAGACAGCTGGAACAGATTTCTGGTAGGCTTTTCTTCTGCCTTATGTGTATTCCAGTTTGCTCTAAAGAAAATGGGCATCCTTTGTGTAATCACCACACAGTATTGTTCTGCACTCAGTCTCACCACATTAAAACTGGCAACAGCGCTCAGTACACTTACAAAACGAAAAATCCCAGGTCAAACCAAGCTGTAAGAACCCGCCCTTTATATGGTATTCATGTTTCAGAACTTTAGCTTTAAATTACTATTCCCATGATGCACCTATATGACAAGTTGCCAGGCTCACAGTACAGGCAAAAAAAAATACATTTCCCAGCATGCCTTTGAATAAAGCAACTCTCCCCTTCACAACTATCCTATTAATTCTATCAGCTTTTAATGAGGGTGAACTGCTGTAGACTGGCAAGAATCAAGGATTTTTTTTTTTAAAGAATCCTACTCAGCCCCTTACAAAGGTAACTTGCACAGCTCACACTGCTGATGGGTGTAGCATCAGTAACGATGGTGGTGACAGAAAGTTGAGTTGGGGCAAGAGCTGGCATAAATAGCTAGCTACCAGCCCCTCCCCATTGGCCTAATCAGCCCCTGTGGTTTCCCACTCTGCCCCTCTCTTAGGGAGTAAATTCCCCAAGGCTTTTCTTTTTCTTTTTTCCTGAAAAGGGTGGTGGGGAATGATGCAAATCACCATCACCATCTAAGACCAAGAACAGCATTGCTCAAAAGTAAGCACTGTGTTCAAAAGGAATGACTCCCTAGTAAGTGTTTAGGATTGTAGCCTCAGTCATTCAGGTTTCACTCAGCACTGTCTCCTGTCCTGGGCTGTCTTTGTGGAATATCTGGCATTATAAGAACATAAGAAGAGCCTGCTGGATCAGGCCAGTGGCCCATCTAGTCCAGCATCCTGTTCTCACAGTGGCCAACCAGGTGCCTGGGGGAAGCCCACAAGCAGGACCCGAGTGCAAGAACACTCTCCCCTCCTGAGGCTTCCGGCAACTGGTTTTCAGAAGCATGCTGCCTCTACAGCTAGTAGCCATTGATAGCCCTGTCCTCCATGAATTTGTCTAATCTTCTTTTAAAGCCATCCAAGCTGGTGGCCATTACTGCATCTTGTGGGAGCAAATTCCATAGTTTAACTATGCGCTGAGTAAAGAAGTATTCTTCTTTATTCTTCTTGAACCCTTTATTATGCAATTATACTTATTCAATGAAGTGGGGGCATTTATATTTGGAGTTTAAGGTCATTTCTGTGTTTACTTAACTATATTTCATGGAATTACGGGATTACAATTTATTTGGGCACATGGGAAAATGTGAGTGGAGTTGAGAGAACTCTCTCTTCAGTGTATTCTACCTATGGTCACATGATAACTGTCTCATTGGTTGTGCATAGTTTAGCCTGGCATGTGAGCCAGAGTCTATAACTATCAGAGTCAATGATAATCACAGAGTACTGTAAGCTTATGAAGCCACATGAAACCTTTTAGAAGGACTTTCATAAGGGGATTTAAGGATTTTTCATTTTTTCTCAAGCTGGCTCAACTTGACAGAGTCTTAGTAGCATAGTCCGCAGATACAACATTGTAAAAAATCTAGCAAACCACTAGAGGGTTGATGTAACACAAACATTAAAGTATTTCCTGTCCTTGATCCCTTGACTTGACCAAACGTGTGTGAAATCTCCAAAGGCCCACCTAATGATCAACACTTGTGTGGGAAAGAAAGAGCTTCTTAATAATCACAAGGCAATTTTCTGAGATGGTTGTTGACCTAATTATTCCTTGGTAGTAACTGTTTTATTGATCAGGACGAGGACGAGGTTAAAACAGATTTTCTTTATTTAATAATTCTTAAACAGGACAACATCTGAACTTGTTCTATGCTAGGCCTTACCCAGCACACACAACACTAACTCCAGTAACTAAATCAGTCTAGCTCCCCCTAAGGTGTGTAATACCCTATAAAGTTAACTCTTTCTTTGCTGTGCATCTAACCTAAAGACACATTTCACTACAGTAACCTAAGGAATTCATGAGTCTTTCTCTCCTTTATACTGTTGGTCATAGGATAAATTATCTAAATAGTAATAATTTCTGGTCATGCCACTAAAGGCCAAGTGAAATAAGTTGAAAAGTGGGCAGCTGCTTCCATGCCTCAATTCATGCTTTGCAACCACCAAAGACACAAAAGAATATCCATTTTAGCAATGATGTTGCCAGGAAGATGTTAATTGGGGCACTTAAATTGTAATAATAATAATAATACATTCCTGACTATGTCACCTGTTTCAAGCTGTTGGTTCACTTGCTAAATGAGAAATGGGAATATGTGTTTTATGGATAAGTATTCATAGTTCTCTCTGTTGTTCAAAGGATGGGAATGGAGGTGAAGAAGCCAGGCTATGAGAAGAATACAGAAGATTCCTGAGCATCTAGTGGGGAGCATCTAGTATAATAAGTGGCATGCTAATTTCCTTTTTGAGTATTACATACTGTGTCCTTGCTAAAATTTATTATCAGCTAAATTAAACTGCAACTTGCTGCCTTGAGTATATTAGTAAGCCAAGTGAACAAGTATGTTTCATTGCTTTTTTGTTTTCAGGTACAGAAAAGAAATTGACTTTATTTCCAGATTAATATTCCACTGGACTAATGCATGCTGTCTAAATTGTGAATTAGGTACTCTATCATGTGATTTCACAAAACTGCATGGAGTTTCTTAGAAGCCAAGACAAATTAGCTAAATAATAAAAAAGGTCCCCATTTTAAAAAGCTTGTCAATTTCACTGTTCCTGTAACAGCTCTTTAAATAATGTGAAGTGATTGAAGCAGAATGAATGATGTCTAACTTTGACCTTTCTTCTGCTGAGCTGAGAATTAGGTTTCGTTATATACTCTGAAGCTTATTGTAATTTTAAAGGCACTTTCCAAATAGGAGGATTTCCAAGCAAGTTGGGCTTCACCTTTAGTAACTTAGCCTACAAATCTGAAATAAACAATATAATGATTTTGTGGTTCCAAAAGAATAGATTGCTTCATTCATTCATTGCCCCTGTAATAAACACTGAGTGATTAAGCATGTGTGTGTGCCCCACAACTATAAATAAAAACAGAATGTTCAGATTAGTTGCCTGTTTGGCCATTCAGATGGACAGCTCCACACCAAAATCCTTTTACCAATCACAGTGATTTCATTGTAATACACGTAATAGACATCTGGATCCCCTAAAATAGGGAATATTGTTTTCTTTTGCAGTAGGCCTCCAATGCCACCACATTCTTTTTAATCTGGGATCCTGACCAACTTTATTGAATTCCTTCCCTTCTACTCATGCTATTTTCTTCTCCTCCCTCTCTCCTTAGACGTAATATGCTTACACTATTCCCACTGTGAGCACGATCCATCCAATGCAGAGGTTGGTCCTGCTTCATCTAGAATTTAAATTGAGAACTAAAGCTATTGTGTGCATTAGTAGATTAGCTAGTGAGTTCCTTTTCCATCTCCATTTGGTTTAAAAACATTATATTGGTTGGTACTGAGAAAACAAGACATTTAAAACTTTGTAAATTGTGTGTGTGAAGATTATACAAATCTAATGGTTAAACTGGGGTGTGAAATCTCATATTAGGACCTGGTCTGAGGGGCGGGGACCCAAATTCATCAGGGCAGCTTATTTAGGGAAGCTGTACCAGTGGACAAAGAAGAGGGATCTAAACAGGATAAGAGAAACCTATCATAGCTGGGCTGAGGAAGAGGCTGACTACACTGTTGTACTGTGGCTCTGGTTTAATATCTCAGAATGTGGATCAGGGCTGAGCAGGAATGCAAAGGAAATTGTGAGGAATAGGTGTGTGTGATCATCACCTGATCCCCCCAAACTCCTGACATGAATATCAATTTTTTTAAATCATGGGCAGTTCTCTTTTTCTAAGTGTTTTAAAGAATGCCCTGCTGCATATTTTACAATCAATTGTATTGATTTTCTGGTTCATTTCCTTTTTCACAATATAAGGAGGTTTTGCAAAATTGACACAGGTCCTTTGAATAATCAAAGGTTATTCAGCAATTATATTGTGGTGCATCTCCCCTCCCTCCATTGGTAACAATACTGAAGGGGAAAGTGTTAGATTGTTTGTTCCATGTGGCACACATCCACTTTTCAGTTGCTACTATGGTGTTCATTCTTTGACAGAAATGGCAAGTCAAGTTGTTTTTATTAAGAGGCTCAAAATGTGTGAGATGTTGCAGTTTGAATCCTGTTTGGAAATATTAAGAAGTTACCAATCTGCTTGGTAAGCTTTGCTAGAGGATTTTTCTGTCATATAACAATTCATGAAAATGTGTAGCACTGTATTACTGCTGTGGTAGGTACTACTTCTCCAATGGAAATTGTTTGCCAGTGCCATTCCTTATGGTGGTGTGTACATGTTCCTTACTTTGGCTATGCAAATCAGAACTCCTGTTAAATATAGGATTGAAAGATAGTAATATTTGGTCCTAACATAAAGACTGTTTTGCTTCTCTTCTGTTCTGTATAACCAGGAAATCTGTGTGCATTGCTTAAGTTTGGGGACAGAGCTGGATAAATGTTGGACTTCATGTTTTAAAAAATTGGAGGTCAGATGGTGATTCTTTGTCCCAGAATTTTTTGTATAACCTGATACCTGCAGCACCTAGTAGAGACTAATTCACTCAGTTTTCAGTCTCTATCCTGACACTAAATGAAGGGTTTGTGGCTAGCCAACTGTTGTTCTCTCTCCCCCTCCCCTGCTCCCTTTCTGCATAGTATCCAGCCTGCTGAAGAGTTCTGGATAATTAACAAGGTTTCACACTGGTTTATGACAACCATTTTGTTTGGTGTTGATAAAGTGTTGCTAAATAGTGCATTCTGGAGTTTTTCTTATGTACCAACTTTGTTTTTAACAAACGTTTATTGAAGGCAATTTTGGTTCATCAACTTTAACTGGGCAACCAGATTGTACACATTTGTACCAGTGTATTGCTATGGTGCTTTGTATAACAAAGATGACAATAAGCCATCTCTTATATGAAGGAGAGCCAGTGTGGTGTAGTGGTTAATGTGTTGGACAAGACCTGGGAGACCAGGGTTCGAATCCCCATATAGCCATGAAGCTCACTGGGTGACCTTGGGCCAGTCATTGCCTCTCAGCCTCATTAAAACCCTATTCATAGGGTCACCATAAGTCGGAAACGACTTGAAGGCAGTACATTTACATTTTTTATATGCAGGAGAAAGCCCTAGACCTGTGTGGTGAATGTGTGGCCCTCCAGATTTTATTGACTCCAGCTGTCATCAACCAATGGTCAGGATGGACAGAAGTTGTAATCCAGCAACATCTGGAGGGCCACAGGTTTCCCACCCCTGACCTAGAATCTTCATCTAGTATTTTCATACAGAGGACACTATAAATTATGTTCTCCATTTTGCCTGTTCATGAGCACATTGATGGAGTGCAATTAACACCTTTCTATATAGTGACAGTAAAACAGAAATCTTCAGCAATGGAATACTGACAAAACTTTTATGTAATTCTTGAAAAATATTTCACATATGTGTAATACTTGGGCATTCTGTCAAAGTCTTCAATCCACTGGCATCTCTGCATGACATCATTGCAATGCTGGTGTGATATCCTTGTACGATAAACAAATAGCAGAGCTGTGAATTGGTACTTTCAAAGAAATTATACAGTAAATCTTAGGATCAGGCAGTCCTAAACCAGCGTATAACCACATATTTTTGCTTCTGGGTAGTAGGCTGGTTTGTCAAAA
Source organism: Rhineura floridana (assembly GCF_030035675.1). Taxonomy (NCBI): domain Eukaryota; kingdom Metazoa; phylum Chordata; class Lepidosauria; order Squamata; family Rhineuridae; genus Rhineura; species Rhineura floridana. Next base: position 66,920,954 of record NC_084487.1, on the reverse strand, counting down.
ATGTGGTTAATATTTTAAAATACTTATAAAATATAGCACTTCCCCTACGTGCTACAAAAGGCTTCACATATAATATCTGAGTAATCCTGACAACCCCCTTTAGGATGCACACCTTAACGTGGTGAGGGGGTTTGAGAGTGTTGAAGAAGCTGAGAGCAAAGCCATCAGGAGTCTAGACCAAGAGGCTAGACTCCTAGCAGGGGCACCCAAGGTGGAATGGTCAAAGCTGAGACACCAGACTAAGATGCATCCAAACTCAGAGGAAGGCAATGGTAAACCACCTATGAATACCTCTTACACTGAAAACTCTATGAACAGAACAGAAGGGAGTAGAAAAAGAGGAAGCCCAAACAAGACATGGATTGATTCCATAAAGGAAGCCACAGACCTGAACTTACAAGATCTGAACGGGGCGGTTAATGACAGATGCTCTTGGAGGCCACTGATTCATAGGGTCGCCATAAGTTGTAATTGACTTGAAGGCACATAACAACAACAACAAAATCCTTACAAGACCCAATTCTTAAAGCAGTTCTTTAAATTGCAGATGGGGGGGCAACTAAGCCTGGCTTAGACTGGCTGCATATGTGTTCCAGTCATAACAAAGAAGCAAAGTTTCTAGATATTCTAAATGACTATTCCCTAGACCAGTTGGTCATGGAACCGACCAGAGGGACGGCAACCCTGGACTTAATCCTCAGTGGGGACCGGGACCTGGTGCGAGATGTAAGTGTTATTGAACCGATTGGGAGCAGTGACCACAGTGCTATTAAATTAAACATACATGTAACTGGCCAATTGCCAAGAAAATCCAACACGGTCACATTTGACTTCAAAAGAGGAAACTTCACAAAAATGAGGGGATTGGTAAAAAGAAAGCTGAAAAACAAAGTCCAGAGGGTCACATCACTCGAAAATGCTTGGAAGTTGTTTAAAAACACTATATTAGAAGCTCAACTGGAGTGCATACCGCAGATCAGAAAAGGTACCGCCAGGGCCAAGAAGATGCCAGCATGGTTAACGAGCAAAGTCAAGGAAGCTCTTAGAGGCAAAAAGTCTTCCTTCAGAAAATGGAAGTCTTGTCCGAATGAAGAAAATAAAAAAGAACACAAACTCTGGCAAAAGAAATGCAAGAAGACAATAAGGGATGCTAAACAAGAATTTGAGGAGCACATTGCTAAGAACATAAAAACCAACAACAAAAAATTCTATAAATACATTCAAAGCAGGAGACCATCTAGGGAGACAATTGGACCCTTGGGTGATAAGGGAGTCAAAGGTGTACTAAAGAACGATCAGGAGATTGCAGAGAAGCTAAATGAATTCTTTGCATCTGTCTTCACAGTGGAAGATATAGGGCAGATCCCTGAACCTGAACTAACATTTGCAGGAAGGGATTCTGAGGAACTAAGACAAATAGTGGTAACGAAAGAGGAAGTTCTAAGCTTAATGGACAATATAAAAACTGACAAATCACCGGGCCCGGATGGCATGCACCCGAGAGTTCTCAAAGAACTCAAAGGTGAAATTGCTGATCTGCTAACTAAAATATGTAACTTGTCCCTCGGGTCCTCCTCCATGCCTGAGGACTGGAAAGTGGCAAATGTAACGCCAATATTCAAAAAGGGATCCAGAGGGGATCCCGGAAATTACAGGCCAGTTAGCTTAACTTCTGTCCCTGGAAAACTGGTAGAAAGTATTATTAAAGCTAGATTAACTAAGCACATAGAAGAACAAGCCTTGCTGAAGCAGAGCCAGCATGGCTTCTGCAAGGGAAAGTCCTGTCTCAGTAACCTATTAGAATTCTTTGAGCGTGTCAACCAGCATATAGATAGAGGTGATCCAGTGGACATAGTGTACTTAGACTTTCAAAAAGCGTTTGACAAGGTACCTCACCAAAGGCTTCTGAGGAAGCTTAGCAGTCATGGAATAAGAGGAGAGGTCCTCTTGTGGATAAGGAATTGGTTAAGAAGCAGAAAGCAGAGAGTAGGAATCAACGGACAGTTCTCCCAATGGAGGGCTGTAGAAAGTGGAGTCCCTCAAGGATCGGTATTGGGACCTGTACTTTTCAACTTGTTCATTAATGACCTAGAATTAGGAGTGAGCAGTGAAGTGGCCAAGTTTGCTGACGACACTAAATTGTTCAGGGTTGTTAAAACAAAAAGGGATTGCGAAGAGCTCCAAAAAGACCTCGCCAAACTGAGTGAATGGGTGGAAAAATGGCAAATGCAATTCAATATAAACAAGTGTAAAATTATGCATATTGGAGCAAAAAATCTTAATTTCACATATACGCTCATGGGGTCCGAACTGGCGGTGACCGACCAGGAGAGAGACCTCGGGGTTGTAGTGGACAGCACGATGAAAATGTCGACCCAGTGTGCGGCAGCTGTGAAAAAGGCAAATTCCATGCTAGCAATAATTAGGAAAGGTATTGAAAATAAAACAGCCGATATCATCATGCCGTTGTATAAATCTATGGTGCGGCTGCATTTGGAATACTGTGTACAGTTCTGGTCGCCTCATCTCAAAAAGGATATTCTAGAGTTGGAAAAGGTTCAGTAGAGGGCAACCAGAATGATCAAGGGGATGGAGCGACTCCCTTACGAGGAAAGGTTGCAGCATTTGGGGCTTTTTAGTTTAGAGAAAAGGCGGGTCAGAGGAGACATGATAGAAGTGTATAAAATTATGCATGGCATTGAGAAAGTGGATAGAGAAAAGTTCTTCTCCCTCTCTCATAATACTAGAACTCGTGGACATTCAAAGAAGCTGAATGTTGGAAGATTCAGGACAGACAAAAGGAAGTACTTCTTTACTCAGCGCATAGTTAAACTATGGAATTTGCTCCCACAAGATGCAGTAATGGCCACCAGCTTGGATGGCTTTAAAAGAAGATTAGACAAATTCATGGAGGACAGGGCTATCAATGGCTACTAGCCATGATGGCTGTGCTGTGCCAGCCTAGTCAGAGGCAGCATGCTTCTGAAAACCAGTTGCCGGAAGCCTCAGGAGGGGAGAGTGTTCTTGCACTCGGGTCCTGCTTGCGGGCTTTCCCCAGGCACCTGGTTGGCCACTGTGAGAACAGGATGCTGGACTAGATGGGCCACTGGCCTGATCCAGCAGGCTCTTCTTATGTTCTTATGTTCTTAAGCTGCAGAGATCATAGGCAGTGCAGTGACTTCATACATATCTGGTTCAGGTCTTAGCTCAGTTATTTCCCATTTCATAATTCACATGCCTTACCACTAAACTCTTTGTTACCATCATTTTTTATTATTATACAGCCATGAGAGTGGCTGTATGCTATAGTCAGCGGGAATGAATGAATGAATGAATTTATTCTTGCAGTCATAGACCAGTACACAATATTAAACATCATATAAAACTGGTTAAAAATCGTACATTTGCTAACTATAATCATGGCTGTATAGGCAGTTGGGCTAACAATGTTCTGCGATGGATGATTGCCATAGCACAGAATCTTGCAACACTACACATGATTTCAGTATATTGATCCGATAGAAGATTGGTGGTGTCAAAGGAAAGGTCCCGGCCAGGAATCAAGTTGATTATTGGAGTTATATGCAGGAGACGGAGATCATGATAAAAAGGGCAGATTAAGAGTACATGGGTTACTGTTTCAATTTGTCCCATCCCACAGGGGCATAATCGCTTCGTACGGGGAACTCCCCGATATCTGCCCTCTAAAAGATCAGATGGGAGCACGTCGAACTTCGCCAATGTAAATGCTTTTTTGTATCTCACATTAGGGAGCGAGCTGAAGTAATGCGGGAGCGCAAAGCCCCTGGTGTGGGAAAGGGAATCATCCTTGAATGTCATTGACAATTGTTGACTTTGTAATTCTACATCCATGATTCGTTGTGATATAGCCAGCCATGCTTTAGAGTAGCCCAGCATGGAAATCGCGGGAGGAGAAAAGCCAAGGTTTGCAAGTTTCTCAATCAAAGACTTATGCCATTTAGATCGATAAGAGTCAGAAAATACCAGCGGGGCCAAGCCCACGGGGCAGAACCGCAGTTTCAACCATAATCTTATTCTTAATTTCCAAATGCGGGCCTCAATTGTAGGGAGACCAGCTTCCAGTCTTAGAATATTATTTGAGACACACGTCGGTGTCCCAAAAATGGATCTTAAAAATTGGGTTTGGACGGGTTCAAAGGACACAGATTTGGAGTATATCAATGCCTGGGAGCCGTAGAGCATTTGGGAGATGATCTTCGCCATGAAGACTTGTAAAGCGGAGGGAACATATTGACCTCCCTTAGTATGAAAGAATGACAATAGAGCCTTCGAGGTCCTCCGGGCATTAGTGATGGTATTCTTTGCATGAAGATGCCATGCTCCTGAGTAGTGGAAAGTCACCCCCAAATATCGGTATGAAGAAACCTGTTCTATTTGAAGTCCATTAAGTTGCCAGTTGTGCCTCACCTTTTTCTTGGTGAACACGAGTACTTTCGTCTTCTCATGGTTAACGACTAACAGTTCTTTGGAGCAATAATCTGCTAAGGCCCGTAGTAGTCGACGTAGACCAATCCTTGTCCGTGATAGCAGGACTGCATCGTCAGCATACAGTAGTATTACTAGGGGTTTGTTGGCGAGTATAGGAGGGGGAGATGCAATCTGTGCCAAGGAGCCAACCAAAGAATTTACATAAAAATTGAATAGGGTTGGGGCTAAGAAGCAGCCTTGTTTGACACCCTCATAGGTAGAAATTGGCTTAGTTAGATGGCCTGCATTGTTGCACCTAATACGCAGTCTGGTGTTCTCATAGAGACAGCGTATGAAAACTAAGAGGCGTCTGTCGATGTCAGTTGACTCAAGCTTTTCCCAGAGCTTGTCTCTGGGTATGAGATCAAATGCGGTTTTAAAATCTATAAAAGCCGTGTAGAGAGATCCCCCCTTTTTAGTTGAATATTTTTCTACTAGATGCTGGAGTACTAATATATGGTCCACGGTAGAACGTTCCGCTCTGAACCCTGCTTGCTCCTCAGCCAGGATATTCTCCTGGGCCAGCCAATTTTGTAGCTTATCGAGCAAATGAGTGGCATATAGTTTGCTGACTATGTTTAGGAGGCTAATTGGCCTATAATTGGCAGGGTCAGAATGGGGGCCTCTTTTATAGATTGGGACAATAGTGGCTAGACCCCAGTCTTCCGGAACTCAGGCTGTGCGGTTGATGGTTGTAAAGAGTGCTGCTAGGACTGGAGCCCACCACTCTAGATTGCACTTGAATATTTCAGGAAGGATATTCTCGGGTCCTGGTGCCTTGCCCATTTTCAGCCTTGTAATGAGGGAAGATATTTCATTTGGAGATACCACGGGCCAGTCAGGGAGATCTTCAGGAATGTTCACAGTATATTGGGATCGGTCCTGCCCTCTAGAGTGGATGTTATAAAAGTACAATTCCCATGATTCCACAGAAATGTGATATTCAGGACTAGGGGGGGGGGTTAGGCCAACCCCTGGCTACAAGTCGCCAGAAAGTGGCCACTGTGATGCGTCCTTCCCTGGCTCTCCCTGTCAGGTTCCTACCTGCTCGTGGTTACTGCCTGTCTCTAGGCACCACCAGGGACTCCACCAGTCCGGACCGCACTCTCTTATGGTTTACCTATCCGCTCTAGCACAGATCTCAACAGATCCCCCTGCTAGGCAACCACCAGTAACGTCCCAATACTAGTATTCCCAGAGACTCTGAATACTGGTATTGTTATTCTCTTCACCGCTGCCACCATTTGTTACAGTTCCCCTTCAGCCTTGGTCATTACCTTACCCTCCCTTCTGGTCTGTGAAACCCCAGCCAAGGATCAGGCCTTTGGTAAACCAAATTAAGTATTTATTACAGATAACAAAGCTAACAAGATTAACAAGATTTCTTCTTAAGGCACATAAGCATATGGTTTTACTCAATACTAATCCGAACTCCACCTCCCTCCTTCTTCACGCTCTCCTGGCAAACAACTCTCTCAAACCCCACCAAGCAATCCACTCTTTCTCTTCTCCCCCCCAGATTCCACTCTCACTCTTCCTTTTATACATTCAGCCATTTTAAACACTCAGCCAATCATCTCGCATTCTACTGCCCAGTCACTCCCCCTCTTTCACTCCACTTACCATGTATCTTCTAAAACAACAACACTTACCATATATACATTAATATAGGAACATCACAGCCGCGTCTTTGTTCTTTGAGGCCTGGATTAAGGTCTTCCATTGTTGTATCTGTGCCAGCCTTTTTTTGGTTTTAATCAGTAATTTGTATTTCTTCTTCAGCACATGATATTCCATAGGCAATGCTGAAAGGTCGAGGGCTCTGTATGTTCTGTAGTTTGCAGCTAAAAGCTTCTTCAGGTCTAGACACTCTTGGTCAAACCAAGATTTGGAATTGAGCGAGGGAGCACGAGGACTTGCCGCGTAGTTTGAGATTAAACATTTTTGAAGCTCCATAGACAATTCTTGATACAATGCTAATATATCTGTCTCAGGAGTCGCAGCCATAATATTATTGCATAAATTGATATTACTATCTGAATTTAGAATTCCCTTTATTTCTAGCTCTATTTTGGCTGACTATTTGGTGCGGGTAATTTTTGTTGGGAGATCTATACCCACAACCGGAAGCCATTCAGCCTGGGGGGATATATTGTTGTGATAGAAGTGTGCAACTAATGGGAAATGATCACTCTCCATACGATTCCCAACCGTACATCTGGCCACTGAACTTAAAAAGTCAGATGATATTATAAAAAAATCAATTACAGAGGCACCTGATCCTGAAACGAAGGTATACTCCCCGCTCTTATCACCATCCCCAAAGCCATTCAACAAGGTCAAGTTCAGGTTATGAAGCATCTGGAGAAGACAGTAGCCTGCATAATTGCATCCTAAGTCTTTAGACTGTCTTTGCGGTAAATTAAGTGCGTCATCTATAGACGGAGGAATTTCGTGAAAATGAGTGTATAACGCTCTATCAGTCATGCCAATTCTGGTGTTAAAATCGCCAGCTATCAGTAACACCGCTTCTGGGAATAGTGCTGTCAAGTTAGTAATAAATTGTTCTAATTTCTGGCTGTTGGCTTTTATCTCACTTTTTTGACGAAGAGGTGGCAAGTAGACATTAATAAGGACGAAATGCACTCGGTTGAATTCAAGGAGCATCGACATAGCAAGCCCAGGTAAGGAAGTCTTTTCGTTGAAACGCGTAAATTTGTTGAAATCAGCACAGTAAGACCGCCTTTGGGTCTGCCCCCTTTGTCGCTTGGCGTTGCCTCAAGCGAGTATGCAGAGAAACCATTTAATTCCACTTGTTCACTGGCCCAAGTCACCTGCAGAAGAATGATGTCATGTTTGTTCATAAAGTCCAAAAGTGGATAATCCATGGCCTTATTCCTCCACCCGGCTATATTCCAGGATAAAATTGTAAATCTGGGTTTAGAGGAATTCTTAGTTTGTCAAGATAAAAGTGGATGCGTCATAGCAGATGGCTTGAGGGAAAGCTTCTCAGTAGCAATGGCAGGGCTAGGTAGGGGACTGTGAATAGCCGGAAGATGGATTATCGCTTCAAAAGAATTATCCAATCGGCTGACATTTGATCTTATCACCTTGGGAGGAGGAAGCCCCGGCAAAGCACACCCTTTACCAGGGGATCCCAATTCTTCTCTGTCCAGATACCTCATGTCGGTCCAGGAGGGAGTATGACATATATTTGGTGGCTTCTTCCGATGGAATTCCTGAAAAGGTATGCAAGTTGATGAATTGATTTCAGCGAGAAAGTGTGAGGGGGATGGATCTTTGTTCACAGGAGAATGCAGTGTCTGTACCCTCTTATCCGCTTGCAGGTCCTCAGCCTCTTTGAGGTCGTAGTGTTTGTTTAACTTATAGGAACCACAGGGTTCAGATGTAATCATCCGGTCTTGGAGATGTGTAGTTAGTCTCTGAAGTCTCCTAATAATCTCCAATTGAGCTTGGCTGGGCAGGGTACTAAAAGCACTGAACAGTTTCTCCTCCTCTTCAATGAACGGTGTTTGTGCCTCTACCCTCTCAGGAATGTTCATTGTAGCTTCTCGGTTAGCTGAGGTCACAATGTTAGCCAACGGGGCACTGAATAGGTTCTCCTTCTCCTCGATAAATGATGTTTGCTCCTCTGTATAGTTAGCGTGGATTTTTCACATTCCGCAATGTTAAATTGAAAATACCCCCATGCCATTCTGATGCTTCCCATAAGCTCATTTCAGAACAAAACCTTACAAAACATATAGTCCTGAACTCAGAAACGCTTGCTTAACAACCCTCTAAATTTTCATGGCAATACACAAAACAGTCAGAGAGAATAGAGAGTTCAATGTCTAAAAAGAGAGAGAAAAACCACAGAGCCCTTTTGGACTTTTTTCTGTCAGAGTTGAGTTTTCTGTCATAATCAGTTGAAATTCATTAAAAATCAGCCAGACGTTCACAGACTACCTGGAATCCTACTGCTGACCTTCCCCAACCTCTGACCTTCATCTTCTGCAGTTTAAAAGTTAAAAAAAAATCTGGCTGATTTTTAATTAATTTAAGAATGTTTGCATTGAACTGAATGATAGTGTTGGGCATGCTCAGTAAGAACCAACTGTCAGTGTTCTAAAAGCCAGACTCACTGCTGCTGCGCTTGGCTAATCAGGGGGCCACACCCACACCAGACTTTAATTTACTTGAGATAGTCATGGCTTCCCCCAAAGAATCCTGGGAAGTGTAGTTTGTGAAGGGTGCTGAGAGGAGACTTGTATTCCACTGACAGAGCTCCAGTGGCCAGACTGGTTTAACAGTCAGCCACTCTGATTGAAGGTCTGTGAGGGGATCAAGGCGTCTCCTAGCAACTCTCAGCATCCTTCACTAACTTCCCAGGATTCTTTGAGAGAAGCCATGACTGTCCAAAGTGTAATAAAGGCCTGGTGTGGATGTGGCCTGGGACACCTTTGGTTTAAATTTGGGTGGGAGGCTACATGTGCCTGCTGCAGAATAAAAAGGTGGGGGAATTGCTGAAAAGCAATGATACAGTTCACAGTGTTTTCCTTTTGGAAAGTAAAGGGGCTTCCCCTCTGCCTAGTGCCCGCCCACCCAATCTCCTACCCTCACCCTCCTCCTCCCCTCCCTGCCCCTCCCCAGGTCATTGTTGGACTATGACCTGGGAGACCAGGGTTCGAATTCCCACACAGCCATGGAGCTCACTGGGTGACTTTGAGTCAGTCACTTCCTCTCAGCCGCAGAGGAAGGCATTGGTAAAACCACCTCTGAATACCATATACCATGAAAACCCTATTCATAGGGTCGCCATAAGTCGGGATCAATTTGAAGGCAGTCCATTTCCATTTTCAAACATGATTGCATTGAAATAAATCCCATTGAACTCAAAAAAGTATGCAAATGATCAAACTGACCTTCCCTTCTTCTCCCTCCATCCCCATCCCCAACCCCATCCCCTTCCAATCCCTACCTGCCCCTGCCCCCTCCCCATAGTTAGTTTTACGTATCTTAAGCATGATTGCACGAGAGTAAATACTATTGAACTTTATAAGCATGCAAATGATCAAACATGCCCTCCCCCTTCCTTTGCCCCCCTCCAATGCTCTCCTTCCCCTTTCCCCTCCCCCTCCTCCCCCATGGTCAGTTTTACCTATCCTAACCATGATTGCATAGGAGTAAATCCCATTGAACTCAATAAGCATGCAAATGATCATACCTGCCTTTCCCCTCCTTCTCTTCTCCTCTCCTCTCCTCTCCCTTCCTCCTCCTCTGCCCACTCCAGCCCTCACCCCCCAGTCATGCAAATGATCAAACCTGTCCTCCCTTCCCCCTCCTCCCCTCTGCCCTTCCTCCCTTCTCTCCTCCTTCTCTACTCCTCCTCTTCCACTCCCCATCCCCTGTGCTCGGTTTCACCTATCCTAAGCATGATTGCAGGGGAGTTAATCCCACTGAACTCAATAAGCATGCAAATGATTGATCCATTCTCAGCAAACTTGCACAGGATCTCATTTCTTACCTCCCGGATTAAAAAGCAAGGAAATTCACTAATAGACAAAAAACCCTTGCAGTTTAAGAATGTACCTATAGCCCACAGATATTTCTATCAAACTTTAAAAAGCAGGGAAATTGGGCAGCTATAGTGAATGCACCAGGGGAGCAAGAGACCTGACCTCCTCTCTGAGATATTATACTGCCCTACAAAGTTGTCAAAATGCAAACACAATTTGGGTTGGTCTTTCACTTGTGTAGCTTGGAAGAATTTGGTAACATGTGCCTCTTTTAAAAGTTTGATAGGAATATCTGTGGGCTATTGGTACTTTCTTAAACCACAAGGTTTTTTGCCTATTAGTGAATAGTATTATAGAATGAATGTACTATAGAGCAGAGTGGAGAAGGAGGGGTCAGTCTTTCTCTGTGTTCTTGTATTTGAAGCTCAATGTCATGCTTAGACAGGAAGAAGACTGTTCAAAGGACTATGTAATTATGTGGGACAGTGAATTCTAATAATAGAAATTGTGAAAAATATGGCATGTGTGGGTATTTCTTTTTTCTCAGATCACATACCTGGGGCACTTTTCTTCAAAACTAGATTTGCCGTTTTTGGAAATATCCACATTTTAAATTGTTGATCTATCTGCATTGTTTATTTACAAAGTATTGTTATGCACCTTTATGCGCATTCCCCAATTCAAAAGCTCAAACCTAAGCAGTATAATGCAGACTGAATCACTGTTATGTACTTCATAAGCCTTCTTCAGACATTCTGGGTGAATGCAAGGGGGTTAAAAATGGGGGGAGGCAGCCCTGCATGGGCTGGATCCACTTCAGATTTTTCCTTTGTTAAGAGGAAAGGCCCAAGGCAATTTGAATGTTCCTCTTGATCCTGAACTTTGATAAAGCAGAGTCTGAGATCATGGGGAGGATTCTAAGCACATTTAGCTTAATGAGCCTGAATCTCCTTTCAGGCCTTCCATCTCAACATGGGAAGCTCCAAAGTGCAGCTGGCATACATGAGGACATTAGGGGCAGGGACTATGTATGTTCCCCACCCCTCCCATGTATTCCTGCCAATGCCTCAATAGGATGATAAACAATTCATTATTTGTACAACAGCTAGTGCAATGCTACTCTGTTTTAGGGCAGTTTGTAGAAGGATATTTTTTTCTGGAAAAGAAGGGCACCTAATCAGGTTCACAAAGACTAACTTTCAATTTGTTGACGTTCTGTCTAAAGTCAGATGTGCTCCTAAGAGGACAAAGCTAATGGGTATGTATTCATCTGAGATAAAATGTGCTGGAAAGATTGAGGCATTGTTACGCCTACATCTCCCAAAATAATTCCTCATCTGTCAGTATCTGATGGATTAAAAGGGTTTCTAACAGAGTGGCTGGTTTCTCTCTTGAACATGAAACAAAAGACATATAACAGCTCAGTGCACAGTTTTTTCCTCAAGTAATTGGCTAAGCAATAATTAATCTCTGGTTTTGTTGACTAAGGCAGTCAGGTTTGAAAATGGCTCTGTACATCCAAAACAAAGAAATGTTATCTGAAAAAGTGTAAGTGTGTGAGAGTGGCTTCCTGATAACATGTAACATTGAAAGTTACTTTCACATACAGCATGAGTTGAATGGATGACGGGAGAACGCATCAGTGTGCTGATTGCAATTGCAGAAGCTGGCCACTCTTCATTCTGAGGTCAATATTCCTTTACATTTTAAAACATCAATGCTTACTTAGGAGTAAATTCTGCAGTGTGCTAAGGAGCTTTCTCACTGGTAAATGTGGAAATAATACAGTGAAAGCCAGTTATTTTTTTTAATTGATTAGAAAGAAAATATATGTCCATTATGAGAAAAATAATGGCTTCCGCTTGATTGTGTGTTGTTAATCTTTCTCTCTTGACATCATTAACAGGTAGCTTGAGAAATAATGTTGCTATATTCTTTGATTTATAAATAGGGATTCATAATGGAAAAACTGTCACAACCTGAAGTGTAGCTGTCTCAAACACATGGCCCTAATCAACAATGTATTAATTAGCAGTACAGAGAGAAAACACCTCAGGGAGGCAGATCTCCACTCTCCACTCATCCCTTCAAGTCTCATTATTTGAATACTGGACTGCTTTCCTGTTGTGCAAACACTTACCTGGATACCAATGGCATATGATACCTGACGTACATTTTGTTCACCATTCTGTGCTATTGCATAAATGAAGTTGAGTTAATTGCTGTAAAAACCAGCTGGTCCCAATGTGGGGAAAACACATTGTGCTAAATAACTTGCCTGTATTATTTTCGTTCTTGGTATGGATGCTTTAAACATGTTTTTTAAATTTTGTTTAGATCTTCAGGGGTATATTGTGCTAATATACTGTAGTGTAGTAGTAAATTCAGAAGTGCAGGGTCCCTTCATGGTAGTCACAGCCACATACACCCTTATTTGCTCCTGAATTGAGAATGAGATCCTTGCTAATGCCTTCTCCCACAACAACAGACATCTCTAGGAGCCAATCAGCATGAAAGGGGTGAGTGTTAGCTACTGAAAAAAGTATTCTCAGTGGCTGACTCACCTCCTTTCACTCTGATTGGCTCCAATCAGCAGGAAAGGACAAGGAAGCATGTAAGAAGACTCTTCTCAGTGACTAACACACTCCCTTTTCATGCTGATTGGTTTGTAGGATGCTGGAGACATAGGGACCTTGCTCCCAAAAAAGTAGGGGGACTAAGACCCATCGGAAGACCCTGGATGACTACACCCCTGCTAATATATTGTGCTTACTTGTGTTTTTGTTCTTGATATGAATTAATTTTTATTAGGTTTAGATCATATAGACGATGGTGATCCAGTTGACCTAGCATACTTGGATTTTCAAAAAGCTTTCAACAAGGTGCCTCACCAAAGACTCCTGAGTAAGGTTAGCAGCCATGGAATAAGAGGAGAGGTCCTTTTGTGGATCAGGAGCTGGCTAGGAAAGAGGAAGCAGAGGGTGGGAATAAACTCTGAAATCAGTGTCTTTACATCTTGCTTAAGAACTCTGAAACTGGGTCAAACTGCAAACCACATCCCCAGTGGAGCGATGCAGAAAGTGGAGTCCCTCAAAGATTGATATTGGGACCTCTGCTTTTAAACTTGTTCATAAATACCTAGAGTTAGAGGTGATCAGTGAGGTGGCCAAGTTTGCTGATGATACTAAATTGCTCAGGATCATGGAAACAAAAAGGGATTGTGATGAGCTCCAAAAGGACTTCTCCAAACTGAGTGAATGGATGGTAAAATGGCACATGCAATTCAATATAAACAAATATAAAGTGATGCATGTTGGACAAAAAGTCTTAATTTCACATACACATTCCTGCTCTGAACTGGTGATGACTGTCTGGAAACAAGACCTGGGGATCACAGTGGATAGATCAATGAAGATGTTGACCCAGTGTGTGGCAGTTGTGAAAAAGGAAAGGCAAATTCCATCCTAAGGATACTTAGGAAATGAACTGAAAATAAAACTGCCAATATCATAATGCTATTATACAAATCTATGGTGTGGCCGCATTTGGGATACTGTGTACAGTTCTGGTCGCCTCACCTCAAAAAGGATATTGTAGACTTGGAAAAGGTTCAGAAAAGGGCAACCAAATGATCAAGGAGATGGAGCAACTTCCCTATGAAGAAAGGCTGCAGCATTTGGGGCTTTTTACTTTAGAGAAAAGGCAAATAAGAAGTGACATTAATATGTGTAGCTTTATGGGGAAATGCAATTTGAAGTGTGCAGATGATCAGCCTTGCTGTTATCAAGAAGGATCTTTATAAGAATGATAACATATAGGATTATGAATATAGTATTGGTACTTGCACACAGCCTTTGACACATTGTTGGACAGCCATTAGTGGAAACACTGGTAGTAAGCTTTTAGATGAAACCTTGAGGAATAACTTCTAGCTGACACTGAAATGGGTAGAACCAAATTGTTCAGCTGTTACATGGAAGGTTTATCAATTCTTTCAAAGGGATACAAATGTATGCATCAATCAGAACCCAAATTCATTTCTTCTTTCCTTTTTTTTGCATTTATATTTGTTCATTTTCCCAACATGTGGGCCAATTTCTGCAAACAGGGAGATATAGTACAGTTGAACTAGTAATGCTAAGCTCTACCTCCTTCACTGGCAAGAAGAAAATAGCAGAATCTACCTGATCTGACTGTATTGCTCTTTATTTTGTTCTTTGTTCTTTTTTCTTCCTCCTCCTCCTCCTCTGAAACTGCTATTAATTTATAATCTTTCACCAGCAGCTGTTTTTCCTTTCTTTATAAAGCTGCAAAGATGGAAATAGAGCTTTCACTGAGCAACTGGAGCTGAAGTGAGAACAAAAGGCTGCCAATCTCACTAACTGGTGACTTCCCGAAAGTTGATTGAAGAGAGAGCGAAAGCACAAGGCTGAAAATGCTAAGTAAACAGAATTGCTTATGACTCATTCTCATTTTCTTTTGGCAGGTGTTATTCAGATAAATTGTTCCAAATCTGAGGGATCAGGAATTCCTCACCTAGGTTTGTTCTGTGATTGTGAGTCATGTGATGGAGTCTTGCCATGCGGCTTTGGTTGACAGAACCAAGATTGCTCAGCTTTGACATGGTCAAAATCTTAGTAGTTGTGTTCATAGAGGAAACGGAACAAGCAATGTGATAGCTTTCGAGGCAACCACACAGGAGGCTCTTTTATGCCAGGTCAGACTGTTTGGGCTCATCCAAACAGAGGGGGATAATCCACGTTTTCCATATCCACTTTGTCATCTGACAGTCCCCACTCACCTGTTTGCTCACTGTTTCCAATGTAAAAAAAACGCTTTTTTGCACCCGCACACGTAGTGGGAGAACATTCTTTTCACTTTTTCCCAGCTCCGCCTCCGACACAACCCACTACCAGCCAATTGGTGCACAAAATCTGACGTATGCTGCTCCCCCCTTTCACCCATGATCAGCAACGTGCATGCGCTTGAATGTAAGAGCGTGAAAGTTTGAATTTCCTGTGTCAGTAATGGAGTTCCTTGCCGCTCGCCACTCTTGTATTTTTGATATTACGCAAAAATGAATGTATGTGTTTTTGCTGAGCTTTTCTACAGTGCAGCGCTCGGCTGCGGCTCCCAGCTCCTCTCCAGGAATGCTGCCCCCGAAGGAAGCAAGCAGCACCCCCCGCCACTGGTGGCCGCTCTTGGCTCAGGCAGGGAATGCAGGCAAAGAGCCCCGCGCGCTGCTGTGGAAAGCCTGAGAGATCCAGGCAATTCTGTGAGGTATTCGGGGGGGGGTTAGAGAGAGAATGGGGCAAGCCATCGTCACGTCGACTTTGCATGGGGTTAACCTGCTGATTTTTAAAAGGGATTTTTTTTAAACAAAACAATCTTCCCTCTGAAATTGACAAGAGAGCAGGGAACAGGCTAGTCAGTTACACTCGAGGGCAGCTCAAAGCATCCCTGCAGATGATGAGGGCGCCCTAGTTACACAACTCGCTCCCCCCACCCATAAATCCATATTAAAATTGCAGAAAAGAGCCCTGCGCGCTGCCGTGCAAAGCTGCGCTGAAGCGGCCAGCACAGGCTTTGCGGTGTTCCCACTGATAAAAGAAACATGCAAACCACTTACATGCCAATAATTCCTGTATTTCTGTTAGTTTGTATTTGCGATATTTCTCAAAATCGACTGTATGCATTTCCACCTTTACGCATATTAACGTTTCTGGAGATACACATGGCTGGCAATTCCACTTATTTCTCCAGAAACGCAGCGCGATGCTCTAGCAAACCACTTATGTGCCAATATTTCCTGTATCTGTGCAGTAGAAGTTGCAGAGCCCCCCCCAACACTGGACCATTGCTCTGGTTCCCTTTTCCCGGGCTTTCCCCGGACATTCGCACACATGCGCAAAAGTGGAAATATGTGATTGGCTGGGAATGAAGGAAGGGGTATGGGGAAATGCCCAAGAGCCACCCATCAAACGCCCACAGCTGTAAAGTCCGCGGTATTGCATCCGAGCGGTTGAAGGCACAGCGGATGATTCCCGATTTACAAAAGCAAATCGCATTTTTCGCAGTGATGCCAAAGCGGATTTAACTGCACGAAAATGCGCAAAAGCGTGCAACATCATCTAGACGACTGAAAAATAATGAGTACACAAAGTGATCATGTCACACATTATACAGTCGTCTGGATGAGCCCTTTGTCTATCTAGCCTTTTATTGTCTACTGATTGGCAGTGGTTCTCTGGGTTCTTAGGCAAAGGTCTGTCACATCACCTGCTACTTGCTTTTCCTACTGGGAGTTGTCAGGGACTGAACTTGGGACTTTGTGCATGCAAAGCACGTGCTCTGTTATTAACCTAAGATCCATCTCCTGTTGTTAAAAATATTGGATGCTCTGTCAGGGAAGATGCTCAGGAAACATAACAGGAAAAGAACAGTACTATGGGAAAGAAATTCCTGAGTTTTCTTTCTTATTTTTTATTAGATTTTTCTTCCACTCTTCCTCTCAGATGAGCCCACATTGGCAAACAAGAACAGCGAAACAATACAAATTAAAAGAAAAACAATTAAAGACAATATAAAATCAAAACAATCAAATATCCCCATAGCTAATAATTTCACGGTTGCCAATAACATATATTTCAGCCATCAAATGCCTGGGTGAATAGGAATGTTTTAAAGTTCCTTCTGAATGTTTATAATAATGAGGGAGACAAATGCACCTCATCAGAGATGGCATTCCATAAATGGGGAGCCACTACCAAGAAGGCCCTGGTGCAGTGGTCAGTGCTAGCCAGATAACACCTAGCAATGGCACTGCCAACAGGCCTTCTTCCACTGCTGATCATAAGGCCCAAGATGGTTGATATTGGGGGGTGGATTTGATTAGGTAATTAGGTCCCAAGTTGTTCAGGGCTTTGTACACTAGTACTAATACCGGACACTATAGTAGCAACAGAATTTTTACTCGCATCTTGGAATAAATACTTCTTGGAAAAGAGGCTGTGCTGGTAAGATCTAAAGTGACACAAAAGTGTCAAAGAAGGACAAAGCTGTAAATCAGGAATGGAGAGATGCTGGCCTCTCCCCAGGCCATGCACTCTTTTCAGTCCCCCTTTTCCCACTGCTGAGCTGTAATCCCCTCAGTGGGTAGGGCCAGGTTGCAGGGAAATCATAGAAAATGGAAGTCCTGGAATCTCAACACATACACTGCTGTGCTAATCAGAGCTTATACTTTAGCGGTGGCTGACTCCCACTGCCAAGTTGCCTATATAGGAGGAGATCACTCTCTTCCTCTGCAGCAGCTCCCTGCATTTCTGTGCTGGACATTGAGAAAGACGATACCAAACTCAGTGGAAGTCCTCCTTGTGCAGCTTTGCTTGGGCTTGTGGAGGCTTATCCATCTATTCCCCACTAAACTATGATATAGCATTACATGTGAGCTGATCCTCTGTTTTGTTAGACATTTGGTGTGTTTAAAAAAGAAGAAGAAAAAGAAGCCAAGAAGCTTTTGCTTAGGTTTTAAATGCTGTGCACTTGTTCTGTGCCCTTGGCCGAGTAAGTGAGACTTCTTCACAGTGAGCAGGGCTGGATGAAGTTGAAAAATGATCTGTCAGTAGTGTGAGCACGATGGATTTAAGAGAGCTTTATCATGGTAGGCAGAAAAGATTAATGGTAGCCTAAACTTGAGTCAATCAGTGTCAAAACTAACCAAAGCAATTGATTAAATAGAAACACTTAACCGAGTCTGTATCAATAAATAAGGATGAATACTGATGTTGATTGTAAGATCTGGGGGTAGAAGACAGGGCTAACTGAAACAGATCTTTTTTTAAAAAGAAACAAAACAATATGTTTGTAACTTACAGTTCTCTATGGATTTAACAACATTTAACAACGAATTTAGTGAGTTTAGTTCTGTATTCCTTTCTAGGTCATCTAGATGCAGACAGTGATAGAATAACTTGTATGGAATTACAGGATGTGTACTTTCCTGTGTTACTAAGGGTAGCTAGATGGATTTTCTTCAGTGTGGTTTTGCATCTGGTTATAGGTGTCATAGCCACTGCCCACATCATGCAAAAAGATATGAAGAGGCCTGCTGAAACTTATAAAAGGTCCACTTAGTCCTGTTTCCCATAGATTATCCTGCAGGTTATTTTGGGGAAATTTCCAAGCAAAGAATAAAAGGAAGATCTTGCTTCTTGCTTGTCTCCAGCATCAGAAATTTAGAAGTACACTGCCTTTGAACGTTAAGCAAGGATGAGGAGTCTGTGCCCCCCCAGATGTTGTTGGACTACAGTTCCTATCAACCCCAGACAGTGTGGCTAGTGGTCAGGGATTATGGGAGTTGTAGTACCATAACACTTGGAAGGCACAACATTGGCTATCCTGATCTATAGGCATTTTCTCCTGTGCACATTTGTTGTTGTTATAAGCCTCAAGTCAATTACGACTTATGGTGACCATAAGAATCAGCGACCTCCAACAGCATCTGTTATAAACCAGATGCTGTGGCACCCCCATTTCTTTTAAAGCATTCCATAGTTTTTCATGATCTACACAGTCAAAGGCTTTGCTGTAATCTATAAAGCACAGGGTGATTTTCTTCTGAAATTCCTTGGTCCGTTCCATTATCCAACATATGTTTGCGATATGATCTTTGGTGCCTCTTCCCTTGCTAAATCCAGCTTGGACATCTGGCATTTCTCGCTCCATATATGGTAAGAGCCTTTGTTGTAGAATCTTGAGCATTACTTTACTTGCATGGGATGTTAAGGCAATAGTTCAATAATAATATTTATTATTATTATTTATAATAATAATATTTCTTGATAGATTTTTGTCAAAATTTGGACAGATTCAGTCTCAGTAGCTTGTAGCAACTCTATTGGTATGCCAACTGTTTCTGGTGATTTGTTTCTTCCAAGTATTTTAAGAGCAGCTTTCACCTCACATTCTAAAACTTCTGGTTCTTCATCATATGGTTCCTCCATGAGTGAATCTGTCATCCTTGCATCTCTTTTATAGAGTTCTTCAGTGTATTGCTTCCATCTTCCTTTTATTTCATGTTGGTCAGTCAGTGTGTTCCCCTGTTGATTATTCAACATCCCTACTCTTGGTTTAAAATTTCCCTTTAATTTATCTAATATTTTGGAATAGGGCTCTTGTTCTTCCCTTTTTGTTATCCTCTTCTATATCTGTACAATAACTATTGTAATAGTTTTCTTTGTCCCTATGTACTAGTCTCTGTATTGTTGCATTTAGGGTTCTGACCGTCTTTTTATCTCCTTTTGCTTTCCTTCTCTCTTTAACCATTTTAAGAGTTTCTTCAGTCATCCATTGAGGTCATTCTCTTTTTACCTAGAGGTATTGCCTTTTTGCATTCTTTCCTGATCATGTCTCTGACTTCACTCCATAGTTCTTCTGGTTCTCTGTCAACTAAGTTTAAAGCCACAAAACTGTTCCTTATTTGATCTTTATATTCTACTGGGATGTTATTTAAATTGTGCTTTGGCATTATGATTGCTTTGTTGTTGTTCTTTACCTTTACTCCAATTTTCGATACGACCAGTTCATGATCTGTACCGCAGTCTGCTCCTGGTCGTGTTTTTGTAGAAAGTATGGAACTTCTCCATCTTCTGCTACCAATTATATAATCAATTTGATTCCTATATTGACCATTTGGTGATGTCCACATGTACAGTTGTCTTTTTGGTTGCTCAAAAGATGTGTTTGCAAGAAACAAATAATTGGCTTCACAGAATTCAATAAGTCTTTCTCCTGCTTCATTTCTGTCTCCTAGGCCCCATTTCCCCACAATTCTTAGTTCTTCTCTGTTCCTATTTTTTCATTCCAGTTCCCCATGATTATCAGCACATCTTGTTTTGGTGTGTGATCAATTCTTCCTGTATGTCTGTGTAAACTCTCTCCAAATCCTCTTCTTCTGAGTTTGCTGTTAGGTAGGATAATGGGTCTATCAGTTGCCCAGCAACTGGTGAATGGGCCAGGAAGACCCCTTTGTCATTGAAACTCTTCAGGAGAGCCTTCCCTCCACCCTCCTGGCTGTTAGGAGAGGCTTGTGTTTTTGAGTCATGAGGAAGAATTGCTGGGGACTGGCGGCAGGCAGACAGGCTGTCTCTCTGCACCATGGTATTTGGGGTGCCTCCTGTAACACTGATGGGAAAACTGGATATTGGACTGCTGATGCCTTGAATCCCTCCTAAGCTCAGGTTGGAATGTGTGAAAATAAACCATATTTCATAAGTACACCACAGTTCCTGCTGACCTTCTTCCCAAAGGGAACCAAACCGTGGATGAGTGCAGGGACCCCGGAAATCTCACCGCTCGGAGATTGGGGAGGCACGCAACAATATTTAAATTTGTACCACTTTCCACAAGGACTGATACAGTACTTCAGCAACAGTGACATTTTAGGGGTCATTTTGGTGACAGCATATAAATCAAGCTGTGCTTGCCACAAAGCACATTAACTAAATAATGTCAAAAATGTAGCAAGTGAAGGGAATGACATTTTGAAATAAAACACACCCAAGGGAGAGACTGGCAGAATGAGGCATAATAGATGGGTGAATCTGAGCCAAGCTGGAATGGGTAACTCATGTTCAAAGACATGAGGTTTCTGGTATATCTTAATACCTAAACCTTCTAGCCAGAGTTTTGGAAGACACCCCCCAACAATCTCTTAAGTGCATCCTGAAGGAATGAGGATATCTTAAATACACATTTTTCCTTTAGCCATTGCTTAGAGGAGAGAATGTATAAGGAACATTATATGGAATCAAACCTAAGCTGGGATCTGGCATGAAAGATGGGGGGAAAACAGAATAGAGTAACACTGTGTAGCTTAAATTCATCATTCCCTATCTCAGTTTCCAGGTTAGAGGGCGACATGATCTCTGTGAAGTTTGATTATGCCGCAAAAGGGAGTAGTTGGTGGAACAGTATTTATATGCACATGTGCCCACAGCAAAGGACACAGGAGAAAGAACAGCATGGTCTCTGAGCTCAGCATTTGTACTGATATGATTTATGCTTTAAAAAATACAATAGGGCAAGTGTTTATGTTAACATCAATTTCCCTGCTACTGTTTGGTATTTCAAAAATATGTGTGAAATAGGAATAGTTTCGTGGTCCTATTTCTTAGCAGAGATATAAATGCAAGCAGCGGGATGAGAATCAACCAGTCCACCCTTTCCCTCAGACACAAATAATTACAGACACAATCTTCTTAAGTAAGAGATAAAGAATGTTTACTCATGACCTTTCATATGTTCAGGAAACATAGGCTCTAGCTTAGATAGAAAAAGTAGAAATCTCAGTTCATGATAATGGTCATCTTAGAGAGGAGCATGTGCATGCTTCACTTTCCTCAGGCTTAACGGAGAATATGCAAAAACTACCAGACAAAGGAGGAGAAAGCCAGGTAATCCCACCCTTTAGGAAGTTGTATCACTGGTAAACAGGTACATGGGATATTTCCCAAATATTCCTTAAAGGGAACATGCAAGTTTGCTTATTCTAACAGCTACTCCACAGCTCCCTAACTTTCTGGAACAACATCCTCATTTGTTATTGTCAGTCTTTGACATCTCTTTCCACCTTGTGATTGAAACCTTGGGGTAGAGACTTTCTCCTGAGCAGACTTTATGGAGTACATTGGGTGCTACACAAGAGCATTACTGTTGCCTTGCACAGCTATCATATATGGCACAGGAAAACTTCTTAGTGAATTTTGACTTAAGCTGCTTCTATAGAACACCCAGCACATGGTTAGGACTACATTTCAGAAATTTGTAAGGGAATATATTTTGGTATTTGTGGCTGGGCTTCCTTCCTGTAGAGACACCAAACCTATGATTCTTTGTTGTCCAAGTTTCCTAGAAACAGACCTTCAAAGATATACACAAGCAGAAACAAGGAACCTGCCCCATGGTTGCATTACCCCCATACCCCGGAATAAAAACACCAGGCAACATTAAAGGGTCATGTTTATTAATATTTTATTAAGGATCTGCAGTGGGCTGACCCAAAATCTAAGTCTTTTCCTTTAGGCAAAAGAGAAGGAAGACATGTTTCCTCCCTTGGATGACACAATCCCAACTCCAGGTCCTGCATCAGTATGAATGACTGAAGTATGCCTTTAATTGCTGGCCCACTTTAATAGGGAGTGAGGGGGAAGCAGCCTCCAAGGCCTAGGTGAAGCTCTCCTCCCTTTCCCTGTAAAGCTGGCTCGCAAGAAGAGGTGGGTTAAGAAGGTGTCACTTCACCCAGGGGATGCATCTGGCTGCTCTCCTTCCTTGGTTTCACTGCCTACCTATGTGTGATGAAACTGTCAAATAAAGTTACAACATCACATCCTGGTCAAATCTAACAGTGTGGAATAGATGAAAAAAAGATTATCTCAGAAGCCCAATTGTGAAACCAAACAAACAAATTCTACTCACCCATGAAAAAGTGACCAGCACACTGACTAATGGGATTGGGGGTGCCAGATAAAGAGGCTGGATTTGAGAGTGGATCCATCAGTAGCCACCCAATATTTGTGACTGTAATTTGTTTTAATTGTTTTTAATACTGAATTTTAAACTGTTGTAACCTGTACTGGGACCTGCT
The DNA here is from genome assembly GCF_030035675.1 of Rhineura floridana. Classification (NCBI taxonomy): domain Eukaryota; kingdom Metazoa; phylum Chordata; class Lepidosauria; order Squamata; family Rhineuridae; genus Rhineura; species Rhineura floridana. Next base: position 66,898,283 of record NC_084487.1, on the reverse strand, counting down.
GGTGAACGGCAGGTAAATACATTTAATCATCATCATCATCTTATAAAGGTGACTCTCCTAGTCTCTGATTGGCTGTAGCTTCCCTTGGTGTCTCATTCTGCACCTAGGAGGGATGAAGCAAAGTCACCCCACATAAATCCAGGGGAGCAGTATTGTCCTTAAGAACCAGATAATTTATAAGAAAGTTCAAAGACTCTAAAAGAGGGTACAAATTTCAGTTCCAAACTGATCATACCTGGAAGACAGCATTTGCATTCTATAGCCATGGCTCTCTACAACACAGCAAAGCATCTGTCTCATATGTGTATCTTTCTGCTCCGGTAATTGTACCTTCTCCTACTAGTTTTGTGTGTGTGTGTGTTACAGAGGACTTCCCTGCCAGCATGTAACTCACAAACATCTGAGGTTTGTGCATGTTTATTATGACTCAGTGATCGAAATTCTCATTGCTGAAACCCAGACACTTAGAGCAGTTTTTCTGACAGCTACTGTTTGCTGACTCATGCATTGAGGCTAGTTTGCTGAATGTAATGCTTCTGCAGTGTCAGCCCTTTTTCAGTTATGCCATATTTGATATATAATTAACATGGCAATATTATAGTAATCATTCTGGGCCACCTACTGCATTTTAAATGTTAAACGGAGGCTGAGATAAAGGAGGAGGCAAGTACATAAAAGGTGTTCTCACACAGATAATTTAGACTAGTTTAATAAAAAAAGTACTGTATGTTCATAAATGCAGAGTCCCTTCATAATAGTCATGCCACACATCCTCACAGCCATGCCCCCTTTCCCACTTCCCTTCATCTCCTTTGCTCTCCCTGTTGCCTCAAGAGTCCACACTCTGCTACAACAGACATCCCTAGGAGCCAATCAGCATGAAAGAGGAGGCTATGAGTCTTCTCAGTGGCTGATTCACCTCTTTTCACTATGATTGGTTCCAATCAGCACAAACAGACAAGGAATCTTCACAGTGGCTAATAAATTCCCTTTTCATACTGACTGGCTCATACATAGAGACCTAGCTGGAACCCTGCTCTTAAAAAAGAGGACTATGACCCTCCTGCAACTCCCGATGACTATACCCCTTGCTTCAAGCAGCAATCCTATACACCACACACAGACAATGTGCTGCACACACCTTTTGTTGGTCTGCTGTGGGGCTTCCGGTTGTTACCTTCTGCTGACAGTGCTACCAAATGTTTTGCTGTCCTGGCTGTGGCCAAATGGTGAGCCAGTACTCATGGAGGCAGTACTGATCTCAGCCCAAGATGGTCTCCTGCTTCTTGGCAGCTGGCCCTAGAGTACAACAGGTAGAGCATCTCCCAGGCACACTCTATGGTCATCTCCGTTGAGAAGGAAAGAACAGGAAACAGCTCATTTCAGTACATGGCTGATGCAGGGCTCTCCCGAGCAAACTCCCACCACCCAGAAATGAGCCAACACTCATTGAGGCAGCACTGAGCTCTGTGCTAATCTGGATGCTACTGCAGGAAATAAAGGCAGGCTGTTTCATGCCACTTCCTGGGTCATCCCAGCCACAGCAAATAGCAGGAAAGGAAATGACACATCTTGGTATGCTGCTGCTGCTTGCTGCTGGAGTGGCTCTCTGCCAGTTCTGCTAGTCACTCTGGACTGTACAAGCAAATGCAGATAGTTGCCGTACCACTTTATTTATTATTATTTGATTTATATTCCACCTTTCCTCCCAGTAGGAGCCCAGGGCGGCAAACAAGAGCACTAAAAACACTTTAAAACATCACAAAAACAGACTTTATATTAAAACAAAACATCTTTAAAAACATTTTTTAAAAAGCTTTAAAAACATTTTTTAAAAAAAGTTTAACATTATTTTTTTTAAAAGAAGGCTTAAAAACTTATTAAAAGCAATTCCAACACAGATGCAGACTGGGATAAGGTCTCGACTTAAAAGGTTTGTTGAAAGAGGAAGGTCTTCATTAGGTGCCAAAAAGATAACAGAGATGGAGCCTGTCTAATAGTTAAGCGGAGGGAATTCCAAAGGGTAGGTGCCACTACACTAAAGGTCTGTTTCCTATCTTGTGCAAAATGGACATCCTGATAAGATGGTATCTGCAGGAGGCCCTCACCAGCAGAATGCAATGATTGACTGGGTATATAAGGCAGAATGACTGTCTTTCATGTATCCTGGTCCCAAGCTGTATAGGACTTTGTACACCAAAATTAGAACGAACTTAGCCCGGTAGCTAATGGGCAGCCAGTGCAATTCTTTCAGCAGTGGGGTGACATGTTGGTGATACCCTGGCCCGCTGAGCAGTCTTGCAGCTGAATTTTGAACCAGCTGCAGCTTCCAGACCAACTTCAAGGGTAGCCCCACATAGAGTGCATTACAGTAATCCAACCTGGATGTTAACAATGCATGGACAACAGTAGTCAGGCTATCCCAGTCCAGATATGGCTGCAGCTGTCTTACCAGCCGAAGCTGTCCAGGGCTTGCACGGCCTCTCCTGATTCAGATGTTACAGAGAAATAGAGCTGGGTATCATCAGCGTACTGCTGACACCTCACCCTAAATCTCCTAATGATCACTCCCAGGGGCTTCATATAGATGTTAAACAGCATGGGGGACAAGATGGTACCCTGCGGCATCCCACAGCACAACTGCCAGGAGGACAAAAGACAATCACTCAATGCTATTCTCTGAGAACAACCTTGGAGATAGGATCGGAACCAATGTAACACAGTGCCTCCAATAGCCATCTCACCAAGTTGGCACAGAAGGATACCATGGTCAATGGTATCAAAAGCCGCTGAGAGATCAAGTAAGAGTAACAAGATCGCACTCCCCCTGTCCTTCTCCCAATAAAGGTCATCCATCAGGGCGACCAAGGCTGATTCCGTCCCATAACCAGGATGGAACCCAGACTGGAATGGGTTAAGATAATCTGTTTCATCCAAGAGTACTTGCAATTGCCGTGCCACAACCCTTTCAATCACCTTCCCTAAGAAGGGGGTATTTGAGACCAGTCAGTAATTGTCACAGACAAATGGGTCCAGGGTGGGCTTTTTCAGGAGTGGTCGGATCACTGCCTCTTTCAGGGCAGCTGGAGCTACTCCCTCCTGCAACAATGTGTTGACCGCACCCTGAATCCACTTGGTCAAACCCTCTCAACAAGCTGTAATAAGCCAAGAAGGGCAAGGGTTGAGAGGAGATGTTGCTGGCTGCATCATTGCAAGCACCTTGTCCACATCATCAGGCCACATGAACTGAAACCATTCCCAAGAAGTTGCAGCAGACATTGCACTGGACACCTCACTGGGAACTATAATAGATGTGGATGGGGCATCAAGATTGCTACGGTGGTGAGCAAGTTTACCCTCAAACTGCCTTGCAAACAATTCACAGTGGCCCTCCGAAGGGTCTAAAACTCAATTTCCTGGAGTTGATGTCAACAGACCCCTGACAGTACGGAAAAGCTCCACTGGATGGCTACTTGAGAACGCAATGGGGCAAAGAAGTGGGCCTTCTTCGCCGCTCTCACTGCTGCACAGTAGGCATGGTTATGATGTTTTACTCATGCCTTACAGCATGTCTTTTGCCACTTGTGCTCTAGCTGTCGTCCAGCCTGTTTCATTCCCCTTAGCTCACTGGTGTACCAAGGTGCGAACCAAGCTCCACCATGCCAGAGAGGGTGCTCAGGGGCAACCATGTCAAGAGCACAACGTGCCTCACTGTTCCACAGCGTGACAAGGGCTTCAGCAGGGTCACCTGCTCTATCTACTGGGAACTCCCCAAGGGCATTCAGGAATCCTGTGGATTCCATTAGTCTCCTAGGGTGGACCATCTTTGGGAAGACGTCAGTGAGAGGAGAGGAACGCAAGTGATTTCTGCCCAACTCCCCACTTTTTTTTTGACTCAGTGATTCAATTACCAGTAAGTGAAATTGTTCTGCCAGGAGACACACAGACACTCAGCCCAATGATTAAGTTTGGCTTCTGGGCCATTGTGTGGCAACAACTTCCCTGCATCCCTGCCATTTGTGACATGCTGCAAGGGGGCGGGAATGAGGACTGTGTAAGACTCTGAAAGGGCAGAGAAGGAGAGAGGAGGCGAAAAAGATACAGGCTCAGAAATTGCAATGGGCAATACCTAGAGGGGGGGTTGTAGGGTGTATGCAGAGTGCCTTTCTATCTCCCCCACTTCAGAAAGGAACATGCACACAGAGGCAGACTCTTGTACATGTGCTTCCCAAACAAGAACACAATGATGTATGTATGCACGCACACACTAGTGTATGGCTCCTGGCTGTCCACTACTACTGCATGAAACTGTTGGAAAACTTTCCACATTCTATGGAAGAGGTGCATGACAAGAGGTACATATTGCACCAGAACATGGCCAGAGGGCAGAACATTATCATGTAGGCTGGTGTAAATAAGTGTATCAGGCATGAAATTGTATGGTGGTGATTGCTGACAGGAGATTTGCAATATGTGCCTGAAATCATTTTTCTCATTCATTCAAATTATATATTTTGATTGGTTCATGAAATATTGGTTCTCCAAGATATTATGGACTGGCATGTTCCAAAGTATGCATGGCAAAACATGGACATGCAACCAAGTCTATTTCCTCTTCTTTCCCCGCTCCCCCACAGTTTCTGGCACTCATAGATAGGAAAAAATGTACCAACTTTTAGACATCAATCATTATAACCAGTAATAATTATATAGAGTATAATGATATCCTGACCATTCTTTGTTCTAACACCTGTGTCCCTCACCATCCTTTTAACTTCATGCAGAATTATGAGAGGCTTTAGAAGAAATAAAAATAAAGCTGAATAGGGGTGGGGTTTTTTGGTTGTTTTTAAAATGTCAAAGGAATCAACAACTCTTGAGGTTTTATCTTTGAGATTTTGGAGTAAACTCCACAAGGAAGGCTTCTTGGGGAGGGGAAAACGTCTCAAATACTTTGTTCTCCTGACACTACACAGGGAATATGAGCTGCTTTGACTGGAATGACTCACTATTTTTCACTTTATATTCTTCTGCTGCACGTTAGATTTAATTTTTTTTGCTACGTAGTCTTTGGATTTTTTTATTTTTATTTCTGAGAAATGAATTCTCCAGTGATATCTATGCAAGATAAATGTATAAATGCAGGTAAGCAGGCTAATAACAAATGTCTGATAGCACAGATGCAATATGCCACAAAACCAAGTACAAAGGATTTATATTTTAATTATTAATTAGCAGTGCAATCCTATGCGTGTCTGATCATAAGTACAATCCACTGAGTTCAATGAGGCTTACTCTGAGGCTCTGGAGGCTGGTTCATTAAGGTGATTGTGACACTGCCCCACCAGCCTCAGTCTGCCCTCAGCCAGCTCTTACCTTCCTGTCTTTTTACTTACAACCAGTCAAAGCGCGGCTCTGCCTGTCATTGGCTATGGCTCCACCTAGCGTTGGTATTCTTGCCTTCCACCCTACCAATCCCAATGGGCCCCAGCCACCGCTGCTCCCAAGTAAATGAGTATGGTATTGCAGCCTAGGACCGGAAAAAGCTTAGGTGAAATACAAATACATATTTATCTGAGCAAATTAAAATAATGTATAAGTGATTGCACCTTTTCCAAGTTTTCAGTGGCTTAACAGGAATGGTAACTTTGGGGACAAAGTTTTTTTTTTAATGTAACAAAAGTTATTTTCTTTATTTAACAATTTATGCACCACTTGATTGTAAAAAAATCCTTAAGGGGTATCATGAACCTTTGTAGGTTTAATTATCTAGATATATAATAATCAAATTGAAAGTTGGGCAAGTAATGGACCAAGAGGTTGTCCAGAGAGTTGTTTAACAGGGTTGTGTGACTTGGCTCTTTTTGTGTGGCTTTCAGGACATAGGACAGCACCAATTGTGAAACCTGGTTTGGGCTACTTAGACATAAAAAAAATACAACTAGTGTCCGCTGGGAAATAGGGGTGATGATTATAGAGATTTCACTGGTGGGGATGGAGAATATAACCCTTTCTTTTCCTGCTGTGGTCCTAGGGAAAATATTTCCTATGAAACAGCTATTTACATTGGGATGAAATCCTTCATTTCTAATTCCTCTCACAGGGAGATAAACACTGGAGGAAACGTTTGTTTTCTGTACAGTTCCCCTGAGACTGACAGAATGTCATCAAGTCCCATCACTACTTGACGGACTTGCTGTCTTTGCATTCAAAGCACACAGTAGCGAGGAGCCCCACAGGTTAGGCAGTCCAGGCTTTGGATGACTGGAATTCCAATTTTTAAAAGTTTAAAAGACATAAAAATATTTCACATGAATGGAAGCAGCAGGAATTGACCACCTTGCAAGTATTTTTAAAAACTGTGTTTCTGTGCAGATTTTTAAGGATTTCTCTTTAAAACTCTGCCCAGAAATGGGATGGGGACAGACATATTTCCATCCCTATACAGAGCTGAGACAGACTAGACTTCCATGGGTCCATCCATCCCTACCTATGCCTAAACTACTCCAAGCTAAGTGCTTTCTTGGCCCTTAAAAAAACCACTCAAAGAATTGTGATCAACCTTGTAATTCGCTGTTTACTTGGGAGTGCATAGCAATTTCCACAGAAAAGCCAAGTGTCAAACAACATCATCTACGCCCACATGCAATATTTCCTTGCTCTCTCTTTTAGTCTGAATTGTCAGAAGAAAAGCAGAGCCATGTTCATTATCATGGCACTAGTGGTGGGAATAGGAAAGGAATCATGTCCATTGATATTAGACAAGCACCTTTGCCATACTGTTTCTGCCCCTGCTAAAAACGTTTTTGTTCAAGCTAGCCTACCCAGACATGTATATCTCACATACATCTCAATATGTAATAGGATTTTATAATGTATCTTTTTAAGCAGTTGGCTTTTTTTTACATTTTGGAAAAAAATAGGTGAACTTGTTTTTAATATCTGCTTTTATCAGTAATTTGAGTGTATATTTTATTTACACTGCTTAGAGGTTTTGATGATTAAATGGTTTCTACATTATTTTAAATACAAATAAAATGAGGAAAGAGCAGCTGATTGGTGTCTAGCCCCTAAATAAGTATTTGCAAAGATGGATTAAGCAGTGATTCATCATTTGTATGAAACTCAGTTGGGATGCTTGCTCTATACACTCTGTGTAAAACAGAAAGAATAAAACAGGCAGACACACACACACAAAGTGCAGGTTTATGCATCATAGGCTTCCAGGTTCCAAGGAATGAGGTCTAAGTATGTGCATATCAGTTCTTCCTTTAGACCAGTGGTTCCCAAACTCCTCCACCCCCAGACCACTTGAAATTGCTGAGGGTTTTGGTGGACCAATTATTTTTCTTACTGTTTCAGCAATTGTAATGTGCTGTGCTAGATGCTGTATGATTTTAACTGTATTTATTTATTTTTTTTATATAGTTTTTATTCAAATTTTTCCAAAAAACAAACAAAACAAAGTAAAGAAAAACATAACAATACTACAACAAAAAATAAAAATAAAATGGTTGACTTCCGATTTGTCACAGATCAGCTATAAGTATATAATATACATCAAACCTGTCCCTTAATATGTACATACAGAATCCCTTTTCTCCATAAGCTGTCTTAATTAATCATCAAATCCCAGTATCATCATTTTATTTTGATCTTTCGACAAAAAGTCTAAGAGAGGCTTCCAATCCTTAAGGAATGTATCTGTCGATTTTTCTCTAAGTAAACACGTCAATTTATCCATTTCTACTAAGTCCATTAATTTCAGTAGCCATTCTTCCATTGTTGGTATTGATTCCATTTTCCACTTTTGTGCATATAATAATCTTGCTGCCGTAATCATATATAATAATATTCTTCCATATTTCTTTTCTATTTGTTTATCCATAAAACCCAGTAAAAAAGATTCTGGTTTTGACTGAATATTTATCTTTAAAATTTTTTGCATCTTCCTACCTATCTGTGCCCAGAATAATTTCGCCTTTTTACATGACCACCACATATGATAAAAAGATCCTTCTTGTTGTTTACATTTCCAACAAACATTAGAGACATTACTATACATTTTTGACAGCTTTTCTGGAGTCATGTACCAACGGTACATCATTTTATAAAAATTTTCTTTAAGATTATAACATAATGTAAATTTCAAGCCTTTTTTCCACATATTTTCCCATTGATCCATTTGTATGTTATGACCAAAATTTTTTGCCCACTTTACCATACACTCTTTTACTTGTTCTTCCTCCATATCCATTTTCAATAAGAGTTTATACATTTTCGCAATTATATTTTCATCATTTGTACACAATCCTATTTCAAAATCAGATTTACTTATTTCAAACCCATACATTTTCTTGTCCATTTTATATCTTTCTAACAATTGTAAATAGGCAAACCAATGAAAACTATATCCTTCCTTTATCAATTGTTCTCTCTCTTTCATTGTGTATTCTCCATGTACATTTTCTAATAGTTCTTGATAAGTTAACCATTTCTCTTTTCCAGACATTTCTCTTCTATAAAACGCTTCTTGACTTGAGACATATAATGGTATTTTCGAATAAAACCTTGGTTTGTATCTATTCCATATTTTCAACAGAGAACGTCTTATAAAATGATTGTTAAAGTCTACGTTTACTTTTACTTTGTCATACCATAGATATCCATGCCATCCCCACTTCAGATTGTGGCCCTCCAAATCCAATAGTCTTTTATTCCTCAATGAGATCCATTCCTTTATCCAGACTAAACAGCAGGCAGCAAAATAAAGTCTCAAATTTGGTAATCCCAGTCCTCCTCTTTCTTTAGCGTCTTGAAGTAATTTAAATTTAACTCTTGGTTTTTTTCCTTGCCATACAAATTTAGAAATATCTTTTTGCCATTGTTTAAAAGGTAAATCAGAGGATATTACAGGTATTGTTTGAAACAAAAACATCATTCTCGGTAATACATTCATTTTTATCACAGATATTCTACCCATTAATGACAGTTGTAGTTTATCCCATCTTAGCAAGTCTTTCTTAATCTCTGTCCATAATTTTTCGTAATTATTATGAAACAGCTTTGAGTTTTTATTTGTCATGATGATGCCTAGATATTTCAACTTTTTTTCTATTGTAAAATCTGTCTTGTCCATTAACTCTTTCTGTTCCCTTAAAGTTAAATTTTTCACCAACATCTTTGTTTTTTGATTGTTGATCTTAAATCCTGCTAACGGTCCAAATTCTTTTAATTTGTCCATCAATATATGAATTCCTTCCAAAGGGTTTTCTAGTACAATTATCAAATCATCAGCAAATGCTCTCAATTTATATTCTTCTTTTTTTATTTTTAATCCCGAAATCCTTTTATCTTGCCTTATATCTCTAAGCAGCACTTCTAAAACCAGAATAAATAAAAGGGGAGATAATGGACATCCCTGTCTTGTACCCTTTTGTATTTCACATGAATCCGTTAAGTCTCCATTAACAATTATCTGGGCCTTCTGTGATGTATAAATCGATCTGATCCATTTTATAAAGTTGTCTCCAAAATCCATTTGCTCCAAAACCTGGAACATAAATTTCCAATTCAAATTATCAAATGCTTTTTCAGCATCTAAAAAAATCAAAGCTGCTTGTTTATCATTTCGTTGTTCTAAATATTCCAACACATTCAAAACATTCCTGACGTTGTCACGTAATTGTCTTTTAGGTAAAAACCCTGATTGATCTTCCTGGATAAATTGTTGCAATATTATTTTCAATCTTTCAGCCAAAATCATTGTAAAAATTTTATAGTCATTATTCAGTAGAGATATTGGCCGATAATTTTTTGTTTTAGTTAAATCTTGGTCCTCTTTAGGTATTAATGTTATATTAGCATTTTTCCAACTATCCGGTATCTTTCCCTCTTGCAAAATAGAATTCATTGTAGACTGTAAGGGTAGCAAGAGTTCTTCCTCCAAACATTTATAATACATTGCAGATAGCCCATCTGGTCCTGGCGCCTTTCCTAATTTAATTTTATTTATAGCTTCAGATATCTCTCTTGACGTAATAGGGCCATTAATAACTTGTCTCTGAAAATCTGTAATTTTCGGCAAATTCTGTTTAGATAAATACTCTTCTATTTTTTCAGATGGAATTTCTTGACACTTATACAATGTTGAGTAATATTGATGAAAAATCTTTTTGATTTTTACATTATCTGTCAGCGTCTCATCTCCTTCTTGTATCTTTAAAATAATATTTTTTTGACGTTCTTTTCTTAATTTATATGCTAACCATTTCCCAGGTTTATTTGCAAATTCAAAAGTCCTTTGTTTAGCAAAATTTAATTTCCTTTCAATTTCTCTAACTGTCAACATTGATACTTGCTTCTGTAACATTTTAATTTGATTTACAATAGAAACTTTAGCTGGATTCTTTTTCAATTCTTCCTCTTTTTGTTTTATTTCTTCCAAAATTAATTGCATTTTCTGTTGTTTCTTTTTTTTTAATTCAGAATTACATTTAATAAAGTATCCCCTCATAAATGCCTTACTAGTATCCCAAACAATATTTTCACTTGTTCCTTTATATAAATTATATTCAAAGAACTCCTTTAATTTCTTCTTACATTCTTGTACTACTTTATCATTCTGTAATAAAGATTCATTTAGTCTCCATCTAAATCCAAGATTTTTTTTTTTTAAAGTTAATATCACAGGATTGTGGTCCGAAAAAGTTTTTGGTAATATATCCATTTTAAAAATATCCTTCGCTAAAATTTTTGACATCCAAATCATATCAATCCTCGAAAATGTTTTATGTCTTTCTGAAAAATAAGTAAATTCCTTTGCATTATCATTTATATATCTCCAGGTATCCACCAATTCTAAATGTTCCATGAGTTCAAAACAAATCTTCGGTAATTTACCTTGTGTCTCTTTGATATTTTTTTCAGAAAGCCTATCAATTTTTGGTGAGATTACCCCATTCCAGTCACCCATGACACACCAATGCTCATATGAAAACTCTGACAATTTTTCCATAAGTCCTGTATAAAACCTTGTTTTATCTTCATTGGGGGCATAAATACCCACTATCAAAATGTTTGTACCTTGTAAAGTAATTTCAACCCCCACAAATCTACCACTATCGTCCAATAATACCAATTTAGGAAGCAATTGTGGGTTAATATAGAGAACAACTCCATTTTTTTTTTTTTGGTCCAGCTGAAATAAATTCTTCACCCAAATTTTTACAAATCAAATATTTGGAATCTTTCTTCTGAATATGAGTTTCTTGTAGACAAATTATATCCAATTTTAATTTTTTCAAATAATGAAACACTTTCTTTCTCTTCTGCGCCGTGTTGGCTCCATTTATATTCCAAGTTAGGTATTTGTAATCCATCATTAAGCGTGTATTTTAAAATTTGCCTGATGCTCCTTTTGATCCATCATCTTCCTTCCCCTCCTCTGCATATCCTTGTTGACTTTGTTTCCCAGGAACTATATCCATATCTTTGAGTTTATCTTCTTCCATATCTTTTGAAGCTTTTCTCAAGAAGTCCCTTGCTTTTTGAACAGTATTCAGTCTGTATTTCTGTTGTCTGAATGTAAAAATCACTCCTTCTGGAACGTCCCACCTAAATTGAATTTTGCATTGCTTAAGTTTTTCTGTAAGGAAAGCATATTCTTTTCTCTTACGTAAAAGTCTAATAGGAATTTCCTTCATCACCAGTATTTCCTTACCATCAATTTTAAAGGTATATTTAAAGTGTTGCTGTAAAACCATATCTCTGGTCGTCTTCTTTACGAAATGAACAAGCACATCTCTTGGAATTTTTTTCATTGTTGCATATCTGGAGTTAATTCTATAAACTTTGTCTATTTCAAATTCCATCCTATCTTCATTCAAGTCCAGAAATTTTACTAAAGCATTAACAATTTTATCTCTAATGTCTTCACCTGTTTCCTCAGGGATTGCACGGAATCTCAAACAATGCTCTTTATTTCTCATTTCAGTCACAGCTAAATAGTCCAAATTTTTTTCTAGTTCCAGATTTAGTATATCTGTTCTATTCTCCAAGGTTTGTACCTTTTCTTTAGTATTTTTTGCATCTTCCTTTATTTGCCCAATTGTCCCTTTAATCTCATCCACTTGTGTTTTAATATAGTCTTTTATATCTGTCAATTCAGTTTTCATTTCCTGTTTCATTTCCTGTTTGATAGCATTAATCCCTTCCATTATTTTTTGAAACATTTCTGGGGGTATATCCTCTTCCTGTGTATCAATAGAACCTCTTCGCCCCTGGGCCTTGGTTGTTTTTTTAGTTGTCATTTTCAAAAAGAGGCCTTTAATTTCTAATATTAATCACTGTTTCAGAACCTAAGGGCAGTCTATTTCTTTTCTTTTTTTCCCTCCACCAAAAAGAAGAGTTAATATTCCAGGCCTATTATTGAAATCCAGCCAGCACAACACAGTCCTTATCTGCTTCCAAGAATGCAAAACAATTCTGGTTGCCAAGACTAAACAATTAGTAGCATATACGAGCAGCGGATTCATCCAGCAAGAAATAGTCCAAAGAGAAAAATAGTCCAAAATATAATAATTACCTCTCATCCGTTTTTAAACTTTAAAAGTCCAAATTCAAGCCAGCTTTTTGTCGTAAAAAAAGTATATAAGTTGTTTATATTTTCTTTCTTCCTTAATTATATTTAAAAGAGAAAAAGTATGACTCACCCAGGTTTCTCAATTGCTGATTCATAAACAAATCCCTTTTATTGCAGTAATTTAAGCCGAATGATAAGGTTTAGGCAGAAGTGGGCTCGCTGGTTAAGAACGTTTTTTTTGAGAGAAGAAAAAACGCTTCGCTTTATTCCAGTTCAGCTTGCGTGGAATTCCTGACTCCGTCTTCAGCCGATCGGCTTGCCTTCTTATCTCAGGAATTTCCTGATCAATTCCAGCCGCCGACAGCTCAACGAAGTCTTGTGGAAGATCTGATCGGTTCTCCTATACCTTGGAGAACATTTAAGCCAGTCCAAGATTCCTCTTGGCTGGCTTTTAACCTGAAAAAAGCTTCCTCTGAGGCAGAGCTCCCTCAGAGACAACCACCAGCCAGCACCACTTCCCGGAAGTCTCGATTTTAACTGTATTTATGATAGGCATGTCATGGACCACCTGAATAAAGCTTGTGGACCACTGGTGGGCTGTGGACCAGTTTGGGAACCCTTGCTTTAGAAAAATGAGTATTCTGCACACTGTTGTTCAGACAATAACTTCTCAGAGAAGTTTGAAAACAGCTTGTTTTTAGTTCTATTTGTTCTGCTAATTGAAAAAAAGTTGTTATGATTTTCATAATAAACTGAATCAATTAAACTGATTAATGGTGGTTAGACCCTAAATTCATTATTAAAATTCTTCCTGCCTTATAAATTATTAGGCATTAATAGGCACAGAAAAAGTACAATTAATGTTCTTCATTGTAGTATAAGGGATGCAGAAAGCTGAGAAACAGAAATAAGGTTTTGACTCTTTTGAGTCCTTGAAACTGAAAAGAAATGGTTAAAGGCCTTCAGATCTATAGTCAAATCCCTCTGGTTTGTTAAATATAGATCAGTTGCAACTTTTGAAAATACCTGTTGTGGGGGAGATTGCATTTTATTGCTTTTATTTATTTGGATAATTTGGATAATGCCTTGTGGATGTACTATGAATAATTTGAATGTTGGACAATTTGGCCACATATCTTTATTTCAGTAGGATGGTATCCTATACTTCCTCCAGCCATCTGGTTATAAATGCTGCAAACAAGAACATGGATTATCTTGATCATTCCTCCTCCTCCATTCCTGAATATGTATTAAATTTGTGGGCAGCACATCCAAAGGACAAGTCCAGCAAGTATATGGCACTCCTACCATCTCAGAGGCAACACTGTGAAAGCCACATTGAATCCTTGAAAATACTTGAGATGTGTCTGACTTGAAAGATGTACACCTGTTTAAGGTTTTTAAATAGGAAGATTTTAAATTGTGATAGGTGATCCCCCTCCCATGCTCATTTCACAATTGGGCTTGGCTAATCAAGGTCTTTTCTCAAAAAAGAGTGGAAAACAGCTTGATTATTTCAGAGCCCAATTATAAACCAAAATAAACTCACATCCCCAATGGTGTTATAATGGGCTTTGATCCCTTCCCTATCCCTTGTGTGAGCCTCTGCAAATTCCCTTGCCAGGCAGTGTATGTTACTGATCCAGTGGGAGAAGCATGGGTCTCTCTTCCTCATTTCCTCTCCCTGTCATCTGGAACGCTGTTGAATTTCCCAAGGCTCCCAGTGCCTAGATTGCTGCCATAACAGCATTCCATGGTAGGGGGAGGTAAAAGAGAATAAAAGCCCATTCTTCCCTGTCAGAGCAGGAGCACTCACCACCAGAGGAGCACACAGATTTTAAATCCAGTTTGGATAAGAACTCAGAGTGCAGCATAATGTTCTTCTCATTCTTAAGGTGAATATTAGGGAGCTGCTAAGGTTTGTGTTCCAAACCAAGGAGTTACAAAATTCAGCAATGTCTCTAGTTTTAAGGCATCAGGGGTCTTAACGGGTGTTCAGGCACATAATTCCCTCTGCTTCAATGGGAACTTGCAAACAAAAGAAATTGGTGGCCTGATCTCAGTTTTGCTGAACTGACATCACTGCAGTTAGCTAGGAATTATCGGTTCTAACCCAGCACTCTGAGGCAGCAGGGTCCTAATCTGGCCATATAAAATTGCTGTCTTTTCCTAGCTCCTCGTTATTCAGACACAGAAAAACTGCTAGACAACCCAATTATCTGTCTCTGCTTATCAGTCTGCTCAACCCACCCTCAGAGCAGCTGCTTGCTTCTCAGCCACCATGCCTGATAGACGTATCACAAGAAAAGAGTAGGTATTGAGGAACTACTGAGATGCTGAGGAGGAGGAACAGGAGGAGGTGCCCCTGCTGTTTTGGTGAAATGGGATGATGATGAGTTTGCATTCTGATGGTATAGTAACTTTAGTATTGGGTCCACTTTTCCATGGTGAGTGGGCTGGACACACGCCCTGCAGGACAGTGATGTAAACCTGACCCTGATGTAAACCCAGCCATTTTAGCAATGAAAGATCACCTACGTTAAAAAGGGATTGATGCTGCTTTTACTGTACCACAGCACAGAAGACAGAGATTTTACTATCTAGAGTTCAGTCTTGGGTTTCTAATGGAAAATGAACATGGCCTCTGCATAAGGGACTCATTCCCCCCAAATAGATGACTTTGCTTAGTATTCTGGGTGTCCCCATCTGCTGAGGCACCAACCATAGCCAACTACTGGGGGAAACAATATCTTCTGAGCAGAAAGATGACTGAGCTGCAGGGTGTTGCATGAGGGGAGTGAAAGCACTGAAGCAGTGCCACTTCTCCTCAGGCATGGCTATGTTCTTTTGCTGCCCGCCTACTGACTGCACACATCTGTGAGCTAAAAATGCATAATGCCTTAATGTACCCAACAGAGACTGACGTTTCCCTGTGTTGCTGCAGAGGGTGAGGCTATCATTACGAAAGGGGTCCATTTTCTACCTTTTCCCTCCAATTCCCTGCACTTTGATAATCAAAGAGGAGCAGTAAAAATCTATTAAATGCATTTCGCTGAAAGCTTCCATTGAAAAACATGATTTCTCCTGTCTGACCCATTTTAGAGTTCAGACTCCAGAGCGAGTTTTTTGTAATCAATAACACATTTTTAATAACTAAAACAATGGCATATAATCTATGGCATTTCAGTTCTAAATTTGCCTCATTGAAACAGCTTTATGTGATGGAAAAAACACAATATCAAGTTGCTTGAACCTAAAAGCAAAATGGGGATAGCCTCCTGTGCAGGAAAAAAAATCCAGTGCACATCCATATTCACTGATTTGAGCAACAATCTCCTGTTGTCTAATTTGCTCTGTTAAAAAAATGTCATGTAAGAAGCAGCGATACATCTACTGTCATAGGAAACAGGGGGGAAAAGCCTTGGAAACCACAGCCCCTCCCTCTCTTCAGGGACATTTTCTCTTGGTGGAGGACCTGTCTTGATGAAAGCTAATTAGCAACCCAGAGATATTTCTCGTATAGTTCAGAAGGTCACACAAGACAGTCAAAGACTTCACAGGAACAAGAAGGAGTGCCAGTATCTTTCCTACATTAGGTAAAGAAAGGGAGCTAAACTATTGGAGCAGAGATCTCCATGGGGGGGGGGCTAACAGCAACTGCATACAAACTTTGCACAAAAAGATTAAGAGGATGGTTCTGTCTGCTGGTGATTGTGGATAAAATAAGGTACAACATTTATGATTGCTAGTACACTGCAGATGCTATTGTGGCTCTTGCTGCAAGATCAGCTGTGCCAAGATGAAAAGGGGTATTCTGATGGCTAAAGGTCCAGTTAAAATTAAGGCTGTAGCAGTCAAAGTCTGCAGCTGTGAATGAAAGATGTCTGAGATGCCACCGAACATTTTTCAAGTTTCTGTGACTATTACTTCCCAGAAGGCATGGCATATCCTCAGCAAAGGTCATCCTATCAATCACTATATTAGTATGGATGTGCTTGCAGCTAACATATGGAAAAGCAAGGTAAGAAAGTTTCTAGCTTGAGAAAGTGAAAGAATCCCTGTTTGTGGAGTGCCCTCCCCAATGAGGTGCATCTGTCTCCATCACTATTGAGTTTCAGGAGGAATTTGCAAACATTCCTGTTAACCTAGGCATTTGATGGCTGAAGGGATTCCTGGCAACCTGAGGAGTACTGATGGAAGAATGTTTTTAACTGTGACTGAGTTTTAAAATGTTTTTAGTTGTTTTGAGAATGACTTTCATTTTCTTGTTCACTTGTTTTTGTTGATATGTTTTCCACCCTGGGCTCCTTCAGGCTAGTAGTAGTAGTAGAACACTGGAAAGGGATCAGATTAACTTTCAACTTACACAGAAACCACAAACTCAGCCAAGGGCTTGGCATGCAACAGTGCAGGCACAAGCTTTGAGGTAGCATCAGAGCTATCAGCTGAAGGGGACTGCCAGCTGCTTCTTCACTTCAGTCTGCAGTCTAAATGCAGAAAATTTGGCTTGCAAGACATGTACTCTATGCATCAGGTTCTCTAAACCAAAGGATCCCTTCAGAGGCTAGGGGGACATCCTTGCCACCAAAAGGACCCTAGACAGACTGGACTCAGAGAATGCTTGCCCTGTAATGCATATGCTTGATTCCAATTTCCTTCCCAAGGATCATTTAAGGCAGGGACAGGGAATATGTAGCCCTCCAGATTTTGTTGGGCTATAACTCCCGTCATCCCTGACCATTGGCCATGCTGGCTAGGGCTGATGGGAGTCCACCAACATCTGGAGGGCCACAGGTTCCCACCTTACTTAAAGCTGTGAGGATGATTGCTCCATTGTCATTTAATGACTCACAGAGTGAGGCAGAATTGATCTTGGATGACACTTGTCCCCTGATACCAGGTCCCTTCTCTCTTCACCTATAATATTTTCACAGGTCTTTTTTGTATTAAATGATGACATAGAGAACATTTTTGCAACCTGAAAAGCGTGCAGTCCTTTGTGGTTCAGCAGCCTCTCCTGATGTGTTTCTTTAGGATTTGAATAAATGTGTTTTCTTTCATTTTCCTGAGACCAGCTTATGTCCTGTTTTTAAATGAAGGGCTATGTCCATTGTTCAGACCAGCTATTTGGCAACCGATTCAGCATAACAACATGACAAAGTAGAAAGTGCTTCCTCTGGAACCAGAAACACTGATTACTATGACACCTTGTTATCATGGGTGGACCATTCAGCATATATTATTTTGTGAGGAGAATTTGTCTGCAACCCTTGTGCCAAGCAAAAGCCCTTCAAGCATCAGCTTGTAATTAAAAACAAGAGTATGGATATGGTTCTTAAATCCTGATTAGAAATTGCTTAAAATAATTACAAAAGTAATTCAGCCAATTTTAATCATTCACACACTGCTTGGGAGCAACTAATCCTGATTTGTAATGTGACATATCCACACAATATTGTTTTGATCCTGCTAATGGAAAGTTTGGAAAGTTTACAGCTCAATAGGAAAATATGGGCATCCCCCAGGGTGCATAGAGAAGTATCTTCATTTACTATGTGTCTTATTTAAATCTAATTATTTTAACAGAGATTTATAATAATAATAATAATAAACTTTATTTCTACTCCGCCCTTTTTCCAATAGGACTCAGAGCGGCTTACAACTAAAAACAACACCATTAAAACATACAGAAATATACAATTAAAATAGAATTAAACTATGAGAAAAATTAAAAACCATAACACATACGTTAAAAACAGCGGACAATTTAAAATAATAAAATCATACACTGTAGACACCAATTCTATGACATTTAATCTTGGTCGTTCTCTATCCCAAATGCCCATTGAAATAAAACAGTCTTTACTTGTCGCCAGTAAGACAGCAAGGAGGGAGCTAATCGCACCTCACTCGGAAGGGAGTTCCATAGCCTAGGGGCGGCCACCAAAAAGGCCCTATCTCGTGTCCGTGTCATATGTACTTGCGAAGGTGTGGGGAGCACAAGAAGGGCCTCACCTGAAGATCTCAAATCCCAGACAGGTTCATGTAGGGAGATACGATCTGTCAAATAGCCTGGACCTGAGCCGTATAGGGCTTTGTAGGTCAAAACCAGCACTTTGAATTGTGACCGGAAACAAATTGGCAGCCAGTGGAGCTGTTGTAACAGGGGAGTTGTATGGTCCCTGTAACCAGCCCCGGTTAGCACTCTGGCTGCAGCTCTTTGTACCAATTTAAGTTTCCGAACAGTCTTCAAAGGCAGCCCCACGTAGAGCATGTTACAGTAGTCTAAGTGGGATGTAACCAAGGCATGCATCACCCTAGTCAGATCAGGCAGCTCCAGGAACGGGCGCAGCTGGCGCACCAGTTTTAATTGGGCAAAGGCGCTCCTGGATACAGCAGTAATCTGGGCCTCCAAATTCAAAGCTGAGTCCAAGAGTACACCCAAACTGTGAACCTGAGACTTCAGGGGGAGTGCAACTCCATCCACCACCGGTTGAATCCCTATTCCCTGATCTGCCCTCCGACTGACCAGGAGTACCTCTGTTTTATCAGGATTTAATCTCAACTTGTTTGCCCTCATCCAGTCCATCACTGATGCCAGACACTGATTTAGGACCTGTCAGTTTTTGTCAGTTTCTAACAGAAAAATATTTAAAATAATACTAATACTGAACTAATTATTCATTTGGTTCAAATCTTTTATTGGAAAGATTTTTCTGGTTGTCATCACATAATCATTTCTAAGATTTTGGGATTTTTTAATGCAAAAGACTAGATCTCTTATTAATGTTGTTTGTTAACACACTTTAGAGGCTGAAATGGTCTTGACTGCACTGGCTGAAGGTCTTTCCCTGGAAGCTATGCAGGTGGAGTGCACCTCTGATGATTCTGCTGGAATCTTCAGTAGCTTTTGATACAATCAAACTTGGCATTCTTCTGGATTCTCTGACAGATATGAGGACACCATTTTGCAGTGGTTCTGGTCAGGGCCAAAGCCAGGCATGACCGGGCCTTTGGGCACCAGCCTGCCCTGGGCCCATGGTGTCTGCCTGCGTGTCCCACCTGCCTCTCATGTTGTCTCATATGAATGATGTGTGCTTGTAGCTCGCATGCCTGCCATCAACCAAGATGACAGCGGGGGCATCTTGGTTGATGGCATTCACAGGGACAAGAGAGGTAGGTGTGCCATGTGTGCAGGCTTATTGAAGCCCACGCTGTCTGTATTGGGGGGTGCCTGGGAGCTCCCTCTCTGCAATAAATTGGCAGGATCGGGAGCCAACCCTGTTGCAGATTGCAGAACGGGCCCCTCTGGGCTTCAGGGGCCCTTGGCCAGGGCCTGACATGGCCACCCTCTGGTGCCAGCCCTGGTTCTGGTCCTTCCTTCTGGTCCTTATCCCTTATTTGAAAGCTACATGAAACCACTGGGATGGTCATCCAGAGATCTGGATTTTGGTGCCATCAATATGCTGATGATACCCAACTCCTTTTCTCCTTTTCACCATGTCTTGGAAAGACTTTGGAGGTTATAAATATAGTAAATGATTGAAGCTAGTTATGGACTGGATGTGGGTAAAAGACTAGAGGCTTAATTCAGACAAGACAAAAGAGCTCCTGGTCAGTTGAGTGGCTGATTTGGAAATAAGGATACAATCCATTGTAAATGGAACTGCAACCTCCTTGAAGGATCAGGTGTGCAATTTTGGTGAGCTCTCAGACTTTTCTTTGTTCCTGAATATTCAGGTAGCAGGTGTGGCTAGAATTGCTCTTGCACAGCTTAAGCCAGTGTACCAGCAGCTACAGTTTCCTATGCAAGGAAAACCTGACCACAGCCACCCCTTAGTTATATCTAGGTTAGGTAAATGCTACATGCTCTACTTGGAGATGCTTTTGAGAAGCATTCAGAAACAGCAACTGCAGCCTTGGTTGTGACCAAACCGATTTTTAGAGCAGTGGTTCCCAATCTTTTTCCCCCCACAGACCACTTGAAAATTGCTGATGGTCTTGGTGGACCACTGAATGATTTTTCTGCCTGTTGTAGCAATTGCAAGGTGCTGTGCTAGATGCTGTATGGTTTTCCATTTGATTGCTTCTTTTATTTCTTATGTTGTACTTTATTGTATTACAATTTCCATTCCATAGAACTCAGAGGATAATACAATAAAATACAATATAAGAACTAAAAGAAGAAATTAAAAATCAGTATAAAATAATGTTTGCGGACCACAGTTTGGGGACCTGACTTTTAAAGCATGGGACTCCACTGTTGCTTCAGCTTCACTGGTTTCTAGACTCCTTTTGGCCTCAATCCCAAGAGCTAGCTTTGGCCCAGTTTCTTTGAAAACCTATTTCCTTCTACATGAAATCGCCCAACTGCTTATTCCTCTGTCTAGAAGTGAGCCTGGTTGCAATGTGCAGGTGGACATTCTAAATGGGAATCATTAACTAGCAACCATGTTTACATCCCTTCTGGGGTTTTGGGTTTTCTGCACATCAACCAAAATTATATTTATTTCAATGATATTTAGTTAATCAGTTATTTTTAGCATTCACTGTTCTGAAAGCTCAGGGTGATCTACAGCAGTCCTGTGATTTTGATATTTGCTTCTTCTTTTTTTAAGGAATCCCCAGGTAGACATATAAAATGTCTTTTCATTTGCAGCAAACTTCTAATTACAAAGTCAATGGATTTCTAATTCAAGATGTAATTAACTGTCTTCCAGTTGTGATGTGTTACAGAAATAAGCTTTGGATGAGTAAGCTAAATACAGAAAAATGCAAAATTCTCTCATATACTCTTGGGTAGAATATATTGATTTAATTCATTTGAAATCTCTGTCAAAACGCTTTTTCAAGTTACAACACAGAGTTAAGGCTACTGTAGTGATCACCAAGGGCAGGAATTACTCAGTATGGTACCTTGCTTTGTGGTATTTAAATTGTTATAACGTTTGCACTTAATAGAACTTTTTTTTTTAATCCTGGACTAATTATACAAGTACACACTACAGTTAAATACTTACAGGTGATGCATGGCATTAAATGAAAAGTATTATGTTGGACAGGAATGAGCTGTTGCTCTTCATTAAAAAGCTAAAAAGAATGGTGACTCCTTAAAAAAATGCAAGTTTAAAAGGCAGTGGGGAGTTTTATATTCATAATGAAGGATGAACAGATTTAGTTTTGGGCTGGTCCAGAAGGCAATTCAGAGCCATGGATTATTTCATGCTGAAACACTAAACCAGTAGTATAGAAAGTAACACTCCAGAGCTCACGTATTGAAAATACAAAAGTTTCAGGGAGGGGATCTGTGTGAAAGAGGCATACACAGAAAGTATCCAATAACTGGAACACCTTCTTACTGTGTGTGAAAGAGCTGTTGTTATAGACAGTGCCACTGGCTACTGATTATGCAGCTGCTTCAGTTCAGTATGGTTTGTTTATTGATTTTGTGCCAAACTGCTGGATCAATCCATCTATTCCCTGCAAAATCCTCTATCTGCAAGTCTTCTTAACATTAGTAGAGTGTACTAAGAAACGTCAGTGAAACAATCAAGGTGGTAATTCTCTAATATCTATGGTTAAACCTGTGGGTGTGAGTGTGCTAGAACTTATGTGCATGTTTCCAGGTGCCTGGGCTAAGCTGTAGGCAGCCATAAGGTGGCAGGGAGTCAGAAGAGAGGACAGTCAAGTTAGGAGCCAGAGCAAGGGAACTGGGGTGATATTCAAATCTTATTTAGAGTAGACCCATTGACATTAATGAACCTAAATTAGTCATGTCCATTAACTTCATTGTAATTACTCTGAAGAGGACTAACATTGAATACCACCCTGTGTCAGGAGTAAGATCCAAAGAGCAATTTTTGAAAAAAGGCATGTAAGAGTCAGAAATATGATTACTGCCCAGGAAAAGACCCAGCTCAAAAGGAAACCCTTTTGAAAGCTCTTTGTACCTAGGAGGGCCCATTGACCACCCTGATGCCAGAACATTTTACCATTAGGAAGAGGCTGTAAAGCGTAGTTGTGATGGCTCATCACATGGACACAAAAACTGAGAGTTCAGGTAGCTTAAGTCCATTGGTTTCAATGGGTCTTGTGCATGCCTACTGTTGAATATCACTCATATCCTATGTAGGATATTTTGTGATATCATGCAAAATGGGAGTTGACACATCTCCAAACCAGAAAATGCCCCGCTTGCTATTTGCATGTATATCATACCAGCCTGTCTGTGTCTTAAGATCTTCTGTAGAGGTCCTGCACCAAGGACCCTCTTTTTATAGAGGTAATTATGCTTCTGCAAAGGTCCTCTCAGAGAGTTCACTGCTGAGGTCCACAGATTCTGCTGGCTATTTCAAAATTCTCTTATACTAAGAGCTCCACCCTGCTTGCTTCGCTCGCCAACCCTAACCACTCTCACCAGTGCTCCCCGTCCCCCCACATTAGTCACCAGTGCTCCTCCTTCCCCCCCATGGGTCACCAGCACTCCCCCTTCCCCCCATGGGTCTCCCACCCAGGCCCAGGACCCAGCCCTCTCAGCCAGCACAGATTCTGCCTTCCTCTGTGCAGCCTCTGCTACAGCCCCTCTCACCACCCCGCGGCTGCTCTCACTGCCACCAGTGCCCCTCTTGCTGCCACTGGCACCACCACGGTGCCACCTCACCTCTAAGCATCACACTACCCATGAATGCGTAGAAAAATATAATATAGGAAGATATACAACTGTACTTTGACAGAGATGCTTGCGTTATAACCATGTCTCCCAAATTTATTTCTCTAAAAGCGGTTTTTTAAAAAGAAGAAGTGTTTATACTTTAGGGCAAGAGAGAAGATCATGAGATATGAATAGAAACATAATGCTTCATAATTAAAAATGCTTTAGTTCTGCAGTCTCTTGTGAAATTATATGCTCTGCTAGAGCAAAGAAACATGTCTCTAAAACCATCATTAATGAAAAGTGGAAAATGCCATTCCTTGCATAAAGTTAGCTTTCAACAGATTCTCATCTGTCTCTGAAAATTAATGAAAAGTTAGTTTCAGAGCTGGAAAAAGCATATTGCTGGATTATTTTAATCCCAGCAGGACATATACACCAGATTTTGTTTTGCAAAATAAACATGGAAGCCAAAAAAGTTTGCTTGTCAAGTTAATGGCCCTAAGATGAAAGTTCTATGGTGGGAGCAGGGCTAAGTTTTGGGCTCACTCTAATGAGCAAGGAGTGCTCATATGAGTAATTTATTCAAATTGTACAAGGCTAGGAGTGCCTTTTACCAACATCAGCCGGTAAAACAGCTGCAGCTGTTTGTGGACTAGGATAGCCTGACCACTGCTATCCATGCACTGGTAACCTCCAGGCTGGATTACTCTAATGCACTCTATGTGGGGCTGCCCTTGAGGTTGGTCCAGAAGTTGAAGCTGGTGCAAACTGCAGGGCACAACTGCACCCTGGGGCACAATATCACCAATATGTTAACCTACTGCTGAAGGAATTGAACTGGCTGCCCAGGATAAGTTCAAGGTGCCAGTTTTGGTGTACAAAGCCCTATACAACTTGGGACCAGAATACTTGAAAGATCATCTCACCCCTTATATACCCAGTTGATCACTGTGCTCTGAAGGTGAGGGCCCCCTGCAGATACCATTTTATCAGGAGATCCATTCAGCACAACATAATAAGCAGACCTTTAGTGCTGAGGCGCCTACCGTTTGGAATTCTCTCCACATAAAAATCTGACAGGCACTCTCTCTCTTGTCTTTTCGGTGCCTACTGAAGACCTTCAACAAGCCTTTTAAGTGGATACCTTATCCCAGTCTGCATCTATATTGTAATTGTTTTTAAGATTTTTTAAAGATTTTTTGTTTTTAAGATTTTTTAAAGATTTTTTGTTTTTGTTTTGTCCTTAAGGTTTTTTAAAGATTTTTTTTTAAAAAATGTTTTTAATATTTTATCATTTGTTTGCCACTCCGGCCTCCCTTTGGGAGAAAGGGTGGGATATACTACTACTACTACTACTACTACTACTACTAGTAGTAGTAGTAGTAGTAGTAGTAGTAGTAGTAGTAGTAGTAATACATGCTCCTTCCGACACTGTTTAAAACATTTGGAGTCAATCAATGCCAATGCATGTACATTCTTACATTAGCATCCCCTGCTTATGCAAATTGTCATCTACAACAAAATAATACATGACATGCATGGTTGGGAAATACTCATGTTTGCACAGCAAAGTGGCGCACAAAAATTTTGAACAGTTCTTTTATAGTATATATGATTGTATACTCTGTGGTGCAGCATGGAATTCTCTCTAGATCTTTTTTTTTAATGCTCTATGTGAACTTTCATGGAGGAAGCCCCATTGAAATGTGCACAATAAATGTGCCTAGTCAGAGCTGTCAATATAATTCGTAAAGCATACTGTAAAATGCTAATCTAAATTTAAAAAGCTCCCAACAGTGAGTCAGATGTTACTATAAATGCAGAGGCTGCAAAAATATCCATCAGTTATACTTGTGCACCGCATTTAAAGTAATATCAGAGGCCAAAATCCAACAATTCAATTCAAGAGAGAATGATAAACATGTATGAATCCAGCTGATTTCAAAGGGAGTTTAGCACATGCTTATATGCTGAACTCCAGGACTTTAATGTCCTTAGCTTTAGCTGTATCATGCCCAAATATTGTATTAATGTAAAGAAAGTATATGTGTTTGCTTTTGTGTGTGGATAGACAGACAGACAGACAGACAGACAGACAGACAGACAGACAGATAGATAGATAGATAGATAGATAGATAGATAGATAGATAGATAGATAGATAGATAGATAGATAGATAGATAGATAGATAGATAGATAGATAGATAGATAGATAGATAGATAGATAGATAGATAGATAGATAGATAGATAGATAGTACAGGGCCCAAGTTTCACCTAGTATCTGTAATGTGTTGTGTGTGTTTTTAAATCTGTTTCTGAATTGTTCTGCTCTCTCTGCTTTGGTCTGTATTTCAGATTCTGAGACTGTATAAAACAAATCTTTGTGATCCCCATTCACTATAATGAGGAATCTTAAAACACCTCTAAATTTTCCATCTTTTGGCCATCTCCCTGGGATTGGAAAACACTAGTAAAATAGTTCCCTCTGATTACAAGCTAGACCTATCAGTTGTGAAGGAAGTCTCCCTTTCCTAAGCCAAAAGGACAAACTATAGGACAGGATGACAAATCTGGGACATTCCATGAAGTCTTTTCCCAATTGCTTGTAAACAAGGGAAAATCCATGAAAGGTTCAAGACTCTGTGCCCGGCTAGGAGGGATATGAGGACAGACTGGAGAGAAGGTGCAATGTTCCCTTATTGGGCTTTAAGGCACACCCTCACATCCAGGGTCAACAACAGGTTGAAGAAGACCTCACATCAGTGGTACATGCTCTGGTAACCTCGCGTCTGGACTACTGCAACGCGCTTTACGTAGGGCTACCTTTGAAGACGGTTCGGAAGCTACAGCTAGTGCAAAATGCGGCGGCCAGACTGCTAACAAGAACCAAGCGGTCTGAGCATATAACACCTGTTCTGGCTCGTCTGCACTGGCTTCCCATATGCTTCCGGGCAAGATTCAAAGTGTTGGTACTAACCTATAAAGCCTTATACGGCGCAGGACCATGATATCTGTCGGAACGCCTCTCCCGATATGAACCCGCCCGTTCACTACGGTCTACTACAAAGGTCCTCCTCCGGGTCCCAACCCATAGGGAGGCCCGGAGGGTGGTGACAAGAACTAGGGCCTTCTCAGTGGTGGTCCCCGAACTATGGAATAGTCTCCCCAAGGAGGTGTGCTTGGCGCCGACACTATCATCTTTTCGGCGCCGAGTTAAAACCTTCCTCTTCTCTGAGGCATTTTAATTTAAGTTAATTTAATTTTAAATTGTTGTAATCTGATTTCAGTTTGTACAGTTTTTATATACTTTGTTTTATGAGATTGTGTAATTTTATTGTATTTTTTGATGTTCACCGCCCAGAGAGCTATTGCTAGTCGGGCGGTATATAAGTTTAATTAATAAATAATAAATAATAAATAAATAAACAGGTTGGTGGGGGAGGACCCTGGGCAAGATGCCTTCTGACCACCACAGTGGCTCCCAGTAAGCTTACCATGCAGTGGGGACAGGAATCCATTCTTCTTTCTTTTTTGCATTTTTACTGTGGTGGGAGGCACGCTGTGAAGTGAACCGCTGGCCAAGGCTGCAGCCACCCAACATATATTTTTTCCAGAATGCCCTGGGCTCTGACATTGCCCATGAACCCCAGCATTTTCCCCACCATGCTGCATACCAATGGCAGTCCTGTTTACCCCACATTTTACACCTTGCTGAGTGGACTCACATTTAAGACACAGGTCAGCTGCCGTACCATGTAATTTTCCTATTGGCATGTAAGGTATAGTTGGGACCACTCAATGCAAAAGAATGTTCTGCACAATCACAAAGGCATTATTCCTTTACAGCTCCTGGGGAAGAAACCTTCCTTGAAAGCAGGATTGGGAGGCCAGGCCTTGTGTGTCCTAGGCTAAGTTAAGTACCAATTACAAATATATTGTGGGTGGCATCACCATATATATATCAAATCAAAACCCTATCAGTTCATAACGTGTTGGCCCTGATCTGACCACAGTTAATTACAACTAGCCACACATAATAAATGGGGTGGCGGTGGTGGCTGGATACAGATTGGAGATCCCTATTCACATTAAAAGCTGTATTCTGCCAGTTTACTAGGGCAAGCCCCTGAGTATTGCGATGGATATAGAAGTGTGCATCAGCAATATTAATGGAAGGCTGCTTCCACATTCAGATGTCTTTCTTGATGAATTCAACTTCATGCACAATTAAAAACTTACATTGCATTTCATTAAAAACATTAACAATGTTTCAATATGCCTTATAGTAAACAGTTCTCTCTTGCAACATGTAGGGTATTCTTAAATGTGTTTACTACTTACTCAGTAGTACCTCTAAGTTAGAGATGAGATACCTCAGCTCAGGGGCTGAATCTGAGCCTTGAGGTCTCTATATATGACCCTCAGGACTCCACTCAGGCCACACCCCCTCCCCAGCCACATCCTTCACTAGCCCTGCTTTCACCCTTGAGTGTTTTTGCTTGGCTAGAATGTGTCCTTGAACTTTGATCATTCTTCTTGCTTGCCTGGATGGACAGTAAAGGGAGATGTGTGATTATGTGTAGAAAGAAGCCTACTGTACAAAGGTACAATTAAAATCCATTGGTCCACTCACTTTGTTTTCTGACGCTGCATTCCACTGGTATGTGCTCCCAGAAGGTGGTCTAGAAGGGAATGCAACTCTTGGGCTGAAAAAGGATCCCAGCTCCTTTACTTTCTTGCAACCTTAACTTTCCATGGCATTTGTAAGCAGGTTTGCGGGCCTCCTCTTTAATAAATCAAGCCTTTAGAATTAGTATGTGTACATCATAATTGACATCATAATTGGTGTCAAAGTAACAAAATTACAATAATTCCAGTGAAAATTGGGGTGGGGATTGTGGCACAAAGGAAAGTTTAATACAAACACTCTTTTTAGTAAAAGCAATACTTCGAAGGCATCTCAAATAGACATCAATCCAACACATTGAGCAGGACATGCCCTTGATGTAGTCTTTATTCCAAGTGATATGTGGGATGGACCAAAGGTAGGGAGTGTGCCGTGTACTCCCTTGTCATAGTAAGACCATTACCTAGTGAAGTTTGGACTGGTAGCAGCAATCCCACCCCCCGCATAAGAGTGATGGGCTTGTTTGTTTGGCCCACCCTTGGAGACTGATGGAACCTGATGTGTTCCTGAATGCTCTGGGGGGGTTTCCAATGGAGAAAGATGGTGATCCTGTCAAAGCGCTGGTCTTGCTATGAAATGGTGAGATGAAATGGGTGGTTGACATGATCATTCTCGAGTGTCCTCTCAGTTGTAGAGCCCGAGTGGTTCCTTGGTATTCTGGGGAGCTTAGAGCTATGAAGCAAGCCAGACTAGAGCACCATGGCACAAGTCTTGCTCCAAAGATGACCAAACACTGGATAGGGCACATAATCCTGCCTACCATGTGGTAGTGTGGGCTGCAAAGAAGGCTCACTTGCAGCTTACATTGCATCGTCTGGTAGCTAGCCAGTGGAGTTGTTATACAGCCACAAGAGTGGCTGTATACTATAGTCAGCATGGATTTTTTGCATTCCGCAATGTTAAATTGAAAATATCCCCCAAGACATTCTGATGCTTCCCATAACCTCATTTCAAAACAAAACCATACAGTCCCGAACTCAGAAATGCTTGCTTTTTAAAAACTCTCTAAATTTTCATGGCGATACATAAAACAGTCAGAGAGAATCAAAAGTTCAAAGTGTAAAAAAAACCAGACCCCTTTTGGACTTTTTTCTGTCAGAGTTCTCATAATCTGTTGAAATTAATTAAAAATCAGCCATGTTCACAGAGTACCTGGAATCCTATTACTGATCTTGCCTCATACTCTGACCTTCATCTTCTGCAATTTTACCTGCAGTTTAAAATTGCAAAGTAAATCAAACATATTTAAAGTGACTATCTGAACTATATCAACTGTTTTAATATTGTTGCTTCCTCCCTGCTAAAACAAGATAGCACAGCACATGTCTCGTTTCTGTTATTTGGGCTGATTGCAGTTGTTGCCACCACTCACCATATGCTCAGAGGCACATGTTACCAAATTCTTCCAAGCTACACATGAAGTGGATTGGACTGTGAAAGACCAACCCAAATTGTTTGCATTTTGACAAATTTGCAGGGCAGTACAATATCTCAGAGAGGAGGCCAGGTCTCCTGCTCCCCTGGTGCATTCACCATAGCTGCCCAATTGCCCTGCTTTTATGTTTGATAGAAATATTTGTTGGCTATAGGTACATTCTTCCTGTTAGTGAATTTTAAATGGTTCAGAGGTTACTGATTCCCACTGTGGGAGAGGAGCCTCTAGAGCATTTGAGGACCTGCTGTGACCAAGTGGCCACACACTTTGAGGATAAAGTTACTTGACTTCAGAATGACTTTGACTCTGCTGTTGTTGCAGTTTCAGATGAAGAATTCAGTGCTGAATTGGGATATGTTTCAGCTTATGAAATCAACTGGTGTGGACAAAGTACTGACAGCTATATGTCTGACCACATGTACTATTGACTAATATCCCACCTGGCTTATTAACTGTAGCAGCGTGGGTTTGACTGGTTGGGTCCAAAGTGTGGTTAACACTTCGTTGTGTGAGGAGCTGGTCCCCGTGGCCTTGAAAGAGGCAGTGGTGAAGCCATTGCTAAAGAAACTGGCCCTGGATCCCTTGGATTGGAATAACTATTGACCACTCACAAATACGCTCTTCTTGGGGAAGGTAGTGGAGAGAGTAGTAGTGGGGAGCTGCAGGCATTTTTGGATAACATGGATTATCTAGATGCATTCTAATCTGGGTTCAGGCCTGATCATGGGACTCAGTCAGCTTTGGTTGCCCTGATGGATGACCTCTATAGAGAGTTGGACAGGGGGAGTGCAAGCTTGCTCCTGCTTCACGATCTCTTGGAGTCTTTCAATACCATTGACCATGGTATCCTCCTGGAACAGCTACATGGCATGGGAATTGGGGGGACTGTGTTACAGTGGTTCCAGTCTTACATATAGGACCGAATATAGAGAGTATAATTCAGCAGCGTCACTAGTGGGAGTGCGGGGGGGTGCGGACCTCCGGTGCATGCCCTCCCAGGGGCATGGACGAGGTGGCTGGATCTGTGTGTGTGTGTGCGCGCGAGCGCGTAAACACTTGAGGCCAGCCACCCCGTCCATGTCCCTGGGAGGGCGCACGCCAGAGGGGCACCCAGCCAGCAAAGGCCTGGGAATGCCAGCGCGCCGCTGCTCCTAGTTTCACCCGCACGCATGCCCGCCCACCTCCAAAGAGGAGGAGTTGGAGCAGCCTTGCCGGGCAACGGCGTGAGGCGGGGTGGCTCTGGGTGTCACCCCCCTCATGGTGACACCCGGGTGTGGGCCGCACCCTCCGCACCCCAGTAGTGACGCCCCTGGTATAATTGAATTATTGTTTTTTGGCTCCCTGGCAGTTTTTCTATGGAATGCCACAAGGTACCATCTTATCCCCAATGCTATTTAATATCTATAGGTCACTATAAGTTTTGAGGCAAGCTGACATCAGTATGATGATGACATTCAACTCTACTTCTCCATAACATCTGAATCAGGAAAGGCTGTACGGGCCCATGACCAGTGCCTGGATGCAGTGGTGGGATGGATCAAGGGGGAAAAAGCTGAGTTTGAATCCTGGCAAGATGAAGGCGCTGTGGGTGAGTGGCAGAGCTTGGAAAAGTTACTTTTTTGAACTACAACTCCCATCAGCCCAATCCAGTGGCCATGTTGGCTGGGGCTGATGGGAGTTGTAGTTTAAAAAAGTAACTTTTCCAAGCTCCGGTGAGTGGTTCCTGTGTCCAAGAAATTGGTCAATTGCCTACCCTGGACAGGGTTGCACTCCCCTGAAGGAGCAAGTACACAGTCTAGAGGTGCTTCTGGATCCGGCTCTGTCACTGGAGCACCTGGTGGTCTCAGTGGCTAGAAAGTGCCTTTCATCAGCTCCACCTAATGAGGCAGCTACAACCATTCCTGGATTGGGACAGCTTGGCCACAGTAATTCAGGTATTAGTGACTTCAAGACTGGATTACTACAATGCACTCTATGTGGAGCTTCCCTTGCACTTGAACCAGAAACTGCAATTATTGCCAGGATGCTGCAGTCAAATTGCTGACAGGAGTGAGACCTGTCAGCATGTAACACCACTACTCAGAGATCTGCACTGGTTGACAATTTATTACCGGGCCAAAGGTGTTGCTACTGGTATATAAAGCCTTTAACAGCATGGGAGCAGTTTACTTGCAGTTTACCCCATATGTGCCCTCTCAAGCACTTCAATCTGTGGAACAGGCACTGTTACAGGTGCCACTTAATACTCATTCCACACTTGTAAGAGATCATTTTTTTAGCATGGCAGCACCTACCCTTTGAAACTCCCTGCCTATTGACATTTTTTGTTTAAGCAAGCTTATCCAGACATATTGATCTGTTTTAATTTTTTTAGTTAATAGTTGTTTTAATTGTTCTTAATTACTTTTAACTGTTTTATTGATAATTTTAACTTTTTTTGTAAATTGCTTAGAGGTCTTTACATTCAAGAGGTATATACATTTTGTTAAATAAATAAATAAATATCCCCTCCTCCCTGCATTTTCTAAAGGTTGGGAACATGTTTCTTGCCTTTTATTTCTATGAAACTTCATGGGTCTCCACACACAAGGTTAATTTAATATATTACCTGGCTATGAGGTAAGAACAGTGCACTGAACAAATAGCATGTGATGCCAAAGAGTATAGTTGTTAAGTTCATACTCAAAAACTTTCCTTTTTCAGACAGTGTCAGTGCTATGATCCCTGAAAATTATGGAAACAGTTTTTCTTTCTTTCAGGTTATTACTAAAGGGATGTTCTTGCCTCCCTGGTGAAGTCTACATTTGCTCTGCTGTGTGAAGTCATTGCCAATATTTCAGAAATGATTCTGGAATGCTTTTCGGACTTACCACTGTGCTGCCTTCATGACAGATGGTGTTCAGTAATGCAGAAGACATAGGAAAAAGTAAGTTGTAGACATGTAGTTCCATTTTTTCTAATGATGCAGTCCAGGACAACATCTATAAAGGAAGTTTAAGCTTCCAGGAAATGGTTTGTGCCCCCCTCTCTCTATTCAGATATCAGATTATACAGCCATGGATTTTTCACATTCCGTCATGTTAAATTGAAAATACCCCCATGTCATTCTGCTACTTCCCACAACCTAATTTCAAAACAAAATCTTACAAAACTTATAGTCCTGAACTCAGAAATGTGTGCTTAATAGCACTCTAGATTTTCATGGCAATACACAAAACAGGGAGGATCGAGAGTTCAAAGTCTAAAACAAGAGTAAAACAATCCAGACCCCTGTTGGACTTTTTTCTGTCAGTGGCCTCATAATTTGTTGAATTTAATTAAAAATCAGACATGTTCACAGAGTACATGTTATTCTGACCTTGCCCCATACTCTGACCTTTATATTTTGCAGTTTAAAAGTTAAAAAAAAATGCATGGCTGATTTTTAATTAATTTAAGAACATTAACACTGGAGTCTATGATAGAGCAGGCATGCTCAAAAAATGACACTGTTCATGATGTTTTCCTTTTGGGAAGAAAAGGGGTTTTCCCTCTGCCCAGTGCCCACCTATCCAATCTCCTCCCCTCCCCCTCCCTGCTCCTGGCCAGGTCAGTTTCACCTATCCTAAGCATGATTGCAGAGGAGTAAATCCCACTAAACTCAATAAGCATGGAAATGATCAAACCTGCCCTCCCCTCCTCCTCCCTCCTGCCCCTCCTCTCCCCTTCCTTCCTTCCCCTCCTCTCTCTCTCTTCCCTCCTTTCCCTCTCCCTCTCCCTCTTCCCCACCCCACTCTAGCCCTCCTTCCTCTTCTTCTCCTGCCCCATGGTCAGTTTCACCTATTCTAAGCATAATTGAATGGGAGTAAATCTCATTCAACTCAATAAGTATGCAAATGATCAAACCTGCCTTCCTTCTTCCCTCCCCCTCCCACCTGCTTCCCTCCCCTCTACTCTTCCTCCCCCTTCCCCCTCCTCCCCCATGGTCAGTTTCACATATTCTAAGCATGATTGCAGAGGAGTAAATCCCATTGAATTCAATAAACATGCACATGAGCAATCCATTCTTAGCAGACTTGCACAGGATTCCATGTTGTACATCCTGGATTAAAAGGCAGAGAAATTTACTAATAGGCAAAAAACCTTGCAGGTTAAGAACGTACCTACAGCCAACAGATATTTCTATCAAACTTTAAAAAGCAGAGATATTGGGCAGCTATAGTGAATGCATCAGGGGAACGGGAGACCTGACCTCCTCTTTGAGATATTGTACTGCCCTACAAATTTGTCAACTTGCAAACACAATTTGGGTTGGTCTTTCACAGTCCTATCCACTTCCTGTGTAGCTTGGAAGAATTTGGTAACATGTGCCACTGAGCATATGGTGAGTGGTGGCAACACCTGCAATCAGGACTGCATCTCTTGTATGTTTTCTTCTCTGGTATTCTTCTCAGTTTGATTCTTTCCTGAGTTACTACTCTTTCTACAGAGAATCTAACATAGAAAATTATATTTCCCTCATTTTTCATCCCAGAAATCTATCTCAAATTTATTTTTATTAATGCCAAAGCGTTTTTATTAATCAATGCCATATGATGGTGAAGACAGCCTTTTGTGTTTCAAACTGGAGGTTATATTCTATTTCCATTCTGGGTGCATTAACAGTTGAATCTGAAACTGCAGCTGTTGGAAAAAAACAAACCTGCCTGCCAAAGATGTATATGTTCAGCCTGCTATGTTTAAACCACTCCACTTAAGGAAGGATGGGCATGGTCAATTAAAAACATAGAGCACACCTAGAATTTTGCTAGAATATATTTCACCTCCCACTGTTTTATCTTATGCAAACTGAGACTCTCCTCATGTCCACTGAAGACTATTCTGCAGAATAGTTAGTGTCATTATTCCACAATTATTTTTTGAGGTTTTTTTTAGTGTAAATTATGCAAAGTGTTGTTGTACTTCACATATTCACAGAAACAGAAGCAAAAGAAATAATTTCTCATAGGAAATTTCACTAAAATTGCAAAGTAAATCAAATTAAATATCTGAACTACACCAACTGTCTTAATACTGTTGCTTCCTCCCTGCTAAAACAAGATCAGCAGCACATGTCTTTGTTTCTGTTATTTGGGCTGATTGCAAGTGTTGCAAATAAGCTGCCTTCAACATGGAAAAACTTAGAAAGATAAATAAGTAACTGTTGTGACCCAGTCAGAGGGAAAGCTAGATCAGGGAGAGGAGTCAGATGAGGACGAGGTTCCTTGGGGAGCTGGAGATGAGTGGGAAGGGTTCTGACAGACCTCAAACTCTCATGCCCAGCACTTCCATGGAGGCAGTTCCTGTCCCTCCTGCGAGTCCAACGCCAGGGCAGTTGGGAAGGGACTCTCCAGTCACGCCATCCACACCCGTGCAGGAATCTCTGCCAGACACTTCAAACACTTCCCAGCCAATCATCATCCAGCTTCCAGAAGCCACGCTATCACCTAGCGAAGCCCCACTGTCAGATGTGCCATCTGAGACTCGCCCCCCCCTTGCCCCATACAAGGAGGCACAAGAAGAGAGACTTTCAAAGGGTGGAACTCAGGCGGAGCCCCTTCCCTACTTAAGCTGGTGTCTGCCAAGGCACAAGTGCTGAGTCAGCTCTTCCCAAATGCTGCAGAGACTGCTTGGTTAGGATAGTTAGGGAAAGTAGTGAGTCAGAGTAGACAGGTATATGAAGCGCACCGCTTTGGATGTAACCATAACTTTAATAAAAAGAGAAAAAGACATCACCTCGCCTCAGTCTGAATCCTTCGGCTCTAGGCAGGACAGTAACCACCCCATATATTTCAAATGGTATTAAAAGAACTTAAAATGGCACTAAGACAACATAAGCTTGTTCATTTAAGCAACATCCTCACATAGTGTTTTGAAATGTTTGAATTCAAAACATCATATGGCTTTGGATGTTGTGCTGTAACAGACACTTTGCTATTTAATGCTACTGATTTGGTGCAGTTAATGTGAACATTTTAGGAAAGCTGGCTGGCTACCTCAAAACAATGTTAAGTGGTAATTCAACAGATGTAGTAGAAAATCTACCACAGATAATGATTGGCTACCTGTAGCATAAGGCAACTATTCTGGACCTAGAAATTCTACAAAAATGAATTGTGTGGAAAGGCCTAGGCATGATGGCTTCCATCAAAGAGCCTTGTTAATATTCAAATGCACACGCCTTGTGCACCACAATCACAAAGATTAAAAAAATGTATGTGTGCACACAAAACTCTGAGAAATAGACATCCAAAGTCCCTTGAGGTACACAGAAGTACTTGTGTGATTTTCTTTGCATCCTAACCAATGGTGTTTTCCCTCATTTTCCTAACTCGGAACTCCCTCAAAGTCAGAGGGTGGTGAGCCAGCATATGGCATGTCAATTCCTTAGACTGGCACACCATCCCTGGAGCGTCATCACTTTCACAGAGGGTGCCTTGCCCAGAATCCTGGAGCCACACCATCCCTATCCAGTCTCCTAGCAGATCACAACTTGTGTTTTAAAACTGAGAGCTTCAAAAGACTTGCAACATTCCTAAGGCTTGGGGAGGTTGGAACCAAACATGTATCTTGTAACATGTGAAAACATGCTCAAGAAGACTCTTGCAACATGTGTAAAAATAATTGTGGTTGCAATCCTAAGGCTTGGGGGAAGTGCTGGTGTGTGGAACTGAAGATAGTTCATCTGCGTCATCCAATGGCCTGCTGCATTCTCACTGGCACTGAGACAGAGGAGCATTTTTATACTTGTCCTTTTTTAAAAAATCCCTCCTATTGAGAGGGAAATAAACAGGTTTGAATTATGCCAGCTCTTGGGCTGGCACAATTTTCTCCCCAGTTTGAGATGTCAGGGATCCTTCAAATCTAAGACTTCCCCAGCTCCTGACCCTGGTACTCCCCCAGACTTCCTACAGCATGCCCCCCTTTTGGCCCTAGGGACATTGGAGCTGTGACATTGGTAGGGCAAAGGCTCCAAAAGTTGCCACAGTGGTGGGGAGGAAGAATCTGATATTGGATCTCCTTTTCCCAGGATGGATCTCTCTCTCTCCACTCTTGCAGAGGGAGATCTAATGCATCCTGTGTTCCCTGGAATGCCCTCCCAGGGGCCATGGAACTCCGGCGTACGCAATGCACATCTCTGAACCTGGATCAGTGCTTTCTATTTATCATGCTTGAAAGAATTCTTAAAGTGCAATAGCCAATTTGCTTACAGGGTTGATAACTCTATTTAATAAGCTCTGAGACACTGCTCAGCAGGTTTTTATGTTTTTTAATACTCATTTCAGAAATTAAAACACTTTCCAACAAAAATTTGGCGGAAGAAAAACAATCTTTCACCCTCTTGTTAGGTTTCTTTTTAAATTTGAGAGATGCACGGTATTGAGCACAGCTGTCTCCTGCCTCTCAGAAAAAAACCCTTGCTATTGAAAATAAAAACCTTGCCAACCCACCTAGCTATTTACCAGGAAAAAAATGCTCAGTCACTAATTGGCCCATTTGTTATCTGGCTATTATTTTTAAAGACAGGTGCACAATTCTGGACACAGCTGGCTCTCGATCTACTTTATTTTCTGTTGAGCACAATTAAACTATTAGCTAACCTGGCTTTAGAAATAGAAATAATATGCATCAACATGACAATCCCATCATCAACCTGGCAGTCAGATCAGCACGGCAGAGTCTGCTGCTGTGCTTACAGGCTGGAAGCCAAAATTGGCTTGGGTATGCTGCTACTGGCAAAAGAGCCCTTGTACTTAGGGCTTTCCCAAGCCGTTAGCTTCTCTTACCCTCCTCTAAGTAACTCCTCTCAGCCTGGTGCCAGGTTTCAGGGCTGTAGGGATACAATGTCATGTGCATATCCACACACATATATTTATATAACTAATAAATTATTTTTCTGATTAATTACATGTAAAATCAAGGGGACTCAACTCATGGGGACATAAAATCATGGAGTATTAGGGTGCTTCCAGATGACCTGTTTAATGAGCATTTATCCTGGTTTTTTTGCAGATTAGATTATGTTGGCTGTTTAATGAACATTCAGTCAGATTTGATTAGTCAGGGAGGTTAGACGATGTTACATCAAAGCAAGTGTTTTCCCACACTTTCTAGTAAATTTGGTCATCATTGCCATTATAGCAAAAGGTCAGAATCATGGGGAAAGCATGTTTGTTGTGCAACACTCCCCAATCAATTATAATTGTGCCACCTGAATTTGCCGGTATGTGATTGAATCCCACCTGAAAATAGCGCTGTGACTAAAGACGCAGCTGGGTCAAAGCCAAAAGGAAACCCAGAGGCTAATGCGCACAGATGTGAAAGGAGAGTCCGGAGTTGTACGACATACACAATAGGAACATGGAATGTGAGAAGCATGAACCAGGGAAAGTTAGAAATTGTCAAGCAAGAAATGGAAAGTATCAACACTACAATACTTGGTGTGGGTGAATTAAAATGGATGGGAATGGGGCACTTTCAATCAGGCAACTACAAAATATTTTATGCAGGAAATAAGAAATTAAGAAGAAATTGGGTTGCTTTAATAGTGAGAAGTGATGTAGCAAAAGCCATTAGGAGCTATAATGCAAGGTCTGAGTGAGTGATATCAATGAGATTAAACGGGAAACCTATTAACTTAACCATCATCCAAGTCTATGCTCCAACAGCAAACACAGAAGAGGAATTGGAAAGATATTACACAGACATACAGGAAGAAACTGATCACACCCCAAAACAAGATGTTCTGATAATCATGGGGGACTGAAATGCAAAAGTAGGGAACAGAGAAGAGCTAAGAATTGTGGGGAAATGGCGCTTAGGAGATAAAAATGAAGCAGAAGAAAGACTTATTGAATTCTGTGAAGCCAATAATTTGTTTCTTGTGAGCACATTTTTTAAGCAACTGAAAAGATGACTGTACATGTGGACATCACCAAATGATCAATATAGGAATCAAACTGATTATATAATTGCTCGCAGAAGATGGAAAAGTTCCATAATTCCTGCAAAAACGAGACCAGGAGCAGACTGTGGTACAGATCATAAACTGGTAATATCGAAAATCAGAGTAAAGCTAAAGAAGAACAACAAAGCAATCACAATGCCCAAATATAATTTAAATAACATCCCAGAAGAATATAAAGATCAAATAAGGAACAGGTTTGAAGCTTTAAACATAGTTGATAGAGAACCAGAAGAACTATGGATTGAAGTCAGAGACATTATCAGGGAAGAATGCAAAAAGACAATACCTCTAGTTAAAAAGAGAGAAAAAACTCAATGGGTGACTGAAGAAACTCTTAAAATGGTTAAAGAGAGAAGGAAAGCAAAAGCAAAAGAAGATAGAAACACGGTCAAAACCCTAAATGCGACAATACAGTGACTAGTACATAGGGACAAAGAAAGCTATTACAGTAGCTATTGTATAGAAATAGAAGAGGACAACAAAAAGGGTAGAACAAGAGCCCTATTCCAAAAGATTAGAGAAATGAAAGGGAAATTTAAACCAAGAGTGGGGATGCTGAATAATCAACAGGGGAGCACACTGACTGACCAAGATAAAAGGAAGATGGAAGCAATACACTGAAGAACTCTGTAAAAGAGATGCAGGGATGGCAGATTCATTCACTGAGGAACCATTATGATGATAAACCAGAAATTTTAGAATGTGAGGTGAAAGCTGCTCTTAAAATACTTGGAAGAAACACATCACCAGGAACAGATGGCATACCAATAGAGTTGCTGCAAGCTACTGAGACTAAATCTGTCCAAATTTTGACAAACATTTGTCAACAAATATGGAAAAGAAAACAATGGCCCACAGACTGGAGGCGTTCAATATACATCCCAGTTCCAAAGAAAGGGGATCCCAGGGAACGCTGTAATTATTGAACTATTGCCTTAATATCCCATACAAGTAAACTAATGCTCAAGATTCTACAATGAAGGCTCTTACCATATATGGAGTGAGAAGTGCCACATGTCCAAGCTGGATTTAGAAAAGGAAGAGGCACCAGAGATCATATCACAAACGTAGGCTGGAAAATGGAACGGACCAAGGGATTTCAGAAGGAAATCACCCTGTGCTTTATAGATTACAGCAAAGCCTTTGACTGTGTAGATCATGAAAAACTATGGAATGCTTTAAAAGAAATGGGGGTGCCACAGCATCTGATTGTCCTGATGCACAACCTATACTATGGACAAGAGGCTACTGAAAGGACAGAATATGTTGAAACCAATTGGTTCCCAATTGGAAAGGGTATGAGACAGGGGTGTATTTTATCATTCTATTTGTTTAATCTATACACAGAACATATCATACGGAAAGCAGGATTGAACCAAGATGAAGGAGGTGTGAAAATTGGAGGGAGAAATATCAATAATTTAAGATATGCAGATGATACCATATTACTGGCAGAAACCAGTAATGATTTGAGGTGAATGCTCATGAAAGTTAAAGAGGAAAGCACAAAAGCAGGACTACAGCTGAATGTCAAGAAAACTAAAGTAATGACAACAGAAGATTTATGTAACATTAAAGTTGACAGTGAGAGCTAGTGTGGTGTAGTGGTTAAGGTGGTGTACTACGACCTGGGAGACCAGGGTTCAAATCCCCACACAGCCATGAAACTCACTGGGTGACCT
This sequence comes from Rhineura floridana, assembly GCF_030035675.1. Lineage (NCBI taxonomy): Eukaryota > Metazoa > Chordata > Lepidosauria > Squamata > Rhineuridae > Rhineura > Rhineura floridana. The sequence goes on along the minus strand of NC_084487.1, from coordinate 66,858,256 downwards.
TGGGCCAGTCACTGCATCTCAGCCTCAGAGGGAGGCAATGGAAAAACCCCTCTGAATACTGCTTACCATGAAAACCCTATTCATAGAGTCACCATAAGTCAGGATCGACTTTAAGGCAGTCCATTTCCATTTTCAAAGTTGACAGTGAGGACATTGAACTTGTCAAGAATTATCAATACCTCGGCACAGTCATTAACCAAAATGGAGACAATAGTCAAGAAATCAGAGGAAGGCTAGGACTGGGGAGGTCAGCTATGAGAAAACTAGAAAAGTTCCTCAAATGCAAAGATGTATCACTGAACACCAAAGTCAGGATCATTCAGACCATGGTATTACCGATCTCTATGTATGGATGTGAAAGTTGGACAGTAAGAAAAGCGGATAAGAGAAAAACCGACTCATTTGAAATGTGGTGTTGGAGGCAGGGCTGTGGAGTTGGTATGTCAAACCTTCGACTCCAACTCCTCTATTTTTCTACTGTCCGACTCCGACTCCTCTATTTTTCTACAGTCCAACTCCGACTCCGACTCCTTCATAAATGGCAAATGTATATTAATTTTTCTACTGTCTGACTCTGACTCCTTCATAAATGGCAAATGTATATTAATGTATTAATATTAATACATTAATATTGATATTAATATTAAAATATTAATTTTATTTTGAAGTTGGAGTCAGTACATTTCTACAGACTCCGACTCCAACTCCACCCAAAACTGCTTCCGACTCCGACTCCATGACTCCAACTCCACAGCCCTGGTTGGAGGAGAGCTTTGCGCATACAATGGACTACGAAAAAAACAAATAATTGGGTGTTAGAACAAATTAAACCAAAACTATCACTAGAAGCTAAAACAAAACTGAGGTTATCATACTTTGGACACATCATGAGAAGACATGATGCACTAGAAAAGACAATAATGCTGGGGAAAACAGAAGGGAGTAGAAAAAGAGGAAGGACAAACAGGAAGCCACATACCTGAACTTACAAGATCTGAACAGGGCGGTTTATAACAGATGCTATTGGAGATCACTGATTCATATGGTCACCATAAGTCGTAATCGACTTGAAGGAACATAACAATGACAACATTAGGGGAACATCAAGCCAAGGAATCGCACAAGGGGTTATCACAGAGAAGATAAAGATCTAGGGAGCCAATGAGAAAGAGACACCCCAAGTTGGATGGAGATAGAAAAAGGGGATTAACAGGCTATGGTTGGATAGATACAGGGAAGAAAGAAAAGGTAGAGGAAGAAGTACAGGAAAGAGCAGGGAAAGACTTCAGATGGAGGAACAGGCTAAAGAATAACCAAGCAGGCACAGGAGAGAACCTGGTTGGCCACTGTGAGAACAGGATGCTGGACTAGATGGGCCACTGGCCTGATCCAGCAGGCTCTTTTTATGTTCTTATGTTCTTATGTAGAGAAGCAGGAGATCTGTACTTGAGGCAATCAGGAGCCACTCTGGGTTGCAAGCTAAGTGACTGTTATGTGTAAGAACCAATAGCTTTGTATGTGTTCCCTTTTCCTTTGTGTGTGTGTGTGTTGAAGCTGTACCTTAATAGAACTGTACAATAATTTTGAACTTGTTTTATCTGCCCCTGCTTTTTTAGATGGTGGGAAGGTTCCGATGGATGCAGATATACATGTTTAAACAGGGTAGTAGAATCCTTGTGGAAGAGTGTTGGGTGTGAAAGCTGCATCCTAGGTCCTGTGACATCTGGGGAAGAGAGATTCGGCTCAACAGAGTGTCCCCCTTTGTTTGCTCACCCTTGCCTTTGGCCCTTTCTCCTGCCACTAGGTGAAAGAGTTATTTTACCGTGGCTGCCTTTTACCAAACACCCTGAAAACTTGTGTCTCCCCAAGAAACTGCTCAAAGTAGCATGGAACTTGGCTTTAGATGTGGGGGTGTATAAACGGATACTAGAGGGTTATAATGAAACAAAGTTAAACGTTTACAAAAAAGATAAAATAAAGTAGTTGTTAGGGAAAGGCTTTTACATAGGAAGAGGTACAGAAAACCAGCATATCCCACCAATGGAGCAAAAGAACAAAATAAACAAAAGGTTAAACACAAATTCAGCTTTTCCTCCCTAGCCGCATTCCCTAAGGTTACAGATTTACTAATGATTGCAGTTGTTCATAGGGATGTCAGTATGGCACTTCTCAATGGCCCTTCTCCTTGGCACATATCCTTTATGTGAGACCCTCTTTGATCTGAATACCAAAACGAGACACTGACAGATATAGCCTGGGGCTATGTGACTCACATGCCCCGAAATACGCAAGTCCGAGGAAGCTTCTGGAGCTTAACTCCCATCTCCAGACATAGCTTATGTGTAATCTGTCCCATCATCAATGAACTCTACTATTTATTTATTATTTGATTTATATCCCGCCCTTCATCCCAGCAGGAGCCCAGGGCAGCAAGCAAAATCACTAAATATACTTTAAAACATCATAAAAACAGACTTTAAAATACATTAAAACCAAACAACTTTAAAAACATTTTTTTAAAAAAAGCTTTGAAGATATTTTTTTTAAAAGGTTAAAAAACATAGTTTTTTTAAAAAAGGGTTTAAAAGCCCTTTTTGAAATCAATTCCAACATAGAAGGAGACTGGGATAAGGTCTCAACTTAAAAGGCTTGTTGAAAGAGGAAGATCTTCAATAGACGCCGAAAAGATAACAGAGATGACATCTGTCTAATATTTAAGGGGAACGAATTCCACAGGGTTGGTGCTCCCACACTAAAAGTCCGTTTCCTATGTTGTGCAGAATGGACCTCCTGATAAAATGGTATCTGCAGAAGGCCCTTACCTGCAGAGCACAGTGATCGACTGGGTATATAAGGGGTAAGACGGTATTTCAGGTATCCTGGTCCCAAGTTGTATAGGGCTTTGTACACCAAAACTAGAAACTTGAACTACCTTCTAATTTGATCCTTGGGCAGGGCAGGTTTACTAAGTTAACCCCATAATCCCCAAACAAGTTTACATGCAAAAACTATATTACTGTATAATACCAAACAGTCCATTTTCTCCACAGGACATATTATAGAACAACTCACAAAAAGTCCTGCAGAGAGTGCTCAGCAGAATGCCTTCTGGTAAACCCTCTCCTGTGTTGATAGTTCTTTAGCCATTATCCTACCTGGTGGTTGTGGGAGCCATTTAAATTTCCCAAATGCCTCAGATGTAGTATCATTTCACAGTGTTGTGGGAAATTAAAGTGGCAGCTTGCATACCCAGCTTAAAGCAACAGTGCCAGTCCCAGGGTTCCAGGAGCTGCCTGAGGGTGCCTGGGCTAGGTGCTAGAACAGCACATCACATACACCATTAAAATATGCCTTCTGAGTTGCATGGCCTCTTGCCATTTTGTCAGTCCTGATACCGTCTATATTTCTTGTCACTGAATTCTCACAAGTAGGCTTACACCATCTTGGCTTTTACAAAAGTAAATTTTATTTATTATTATTTATTTTATTTTATTCAGCTTATATCCCGCCCGACTAGCAAACAGCTCTCTGGGCGGCAAACATAGAAACATATGCAATAATAAAATTACAAGATCAATATAACAAATATAAAAGTACATCATATAAAATACCAATTACAACATTTACATAAATAACTTAGATTAAAATGCCTCAGAGAAGAGAAAGGTTTTAACCTGGCGCCGAAAAGATAATAGTGTCGGTGCCAGGCGTACCTCCTCGGGGAGACTATTCCACAATTCGGGGGCCACCACTGAGAAGGCCCTAGATCTTGTTACTACCCTCCGGGCCTCCCTATGGGTCGGGACCCGGAGGAGGGCCTTCGTAGTAGACCGTAGTGTACGAGCCGGTTCATAACGGGAGAGGCATTCCTGCAGGTATCGTGGTCCCGCGCCGTATAAGGCTTTATAGGTTAATACCAACACTTTGAATCTGGCCCGGTAGCATATTGGAAGCCAGTGCAGGCGAGCCAGAACAGGTGTTATATGCTCAGACCGCTTAGTTCTTGTTAGCAGTCTGGCCGCCGTATTTTGCACTAGCTGTAGCTTCCGAACCGTCTTCAGAAGTAGCCCTACGTAGAGCGCGTTGCAGTAGTCCAAACGTGAGGTTACCAGAGCATGAATCACTGATGTAAGGTCCTCCTTACTCAGATAGGGACGTAGCTGGGCTACCAACCGAAGTTGGTAAAACGCATTCCGTGCCACCGAGGCTACATGGGCCTCGAGTGATAGGGAAGAGTCTAAAACGACTCCCAAACTACGAACCTGATCCTTTAGGGGGAGTGTAACCCCGTCCAGGACAGGGTACGTATCCACCATCTGACCAGAGAAACCATCCACCAGCAGCATCTCAGTCTTATCCGGATTGAGTCTCAGTTTGTTAGTTCTCATCCAGTCCATTGTCGCGTCCAGACAACGGTTCAGCACATCGACCGCCTCACCTGAAGAAGATGAAAAGGAGAAGTAGAGCTGCGTGTCATCAGCGTACTGATGACAACGCACTCCAAAACTCCGGATGACTGCACCCAACGGCTTCATATAGATATTAAAGAGCATGGGAGACAAGACCGAACCCTGCGGGACCCCATATTGGAGAACCCACAGGGTTGAGCAATGTTCCCCAAGTATTATCTTCTGGAGACGGCCCGCCAAGTAGGAGCGGAACCACTGCCAAGCAGTGCCTCCAACACCCAACTCCGCAAGTCTCTCCAGAAGGATACCATGGTCGATGGTATCAAAAGCCGCTGAGAGATCAAGGAGAATCAACAGAGTTACACTCCCTCTGTCTGTCTCCCGATATAGGTCATCACACAGGGTGACCAAGGCCGTCTCAGTGCCAAAACCAGGTCTGAAACCCGACTGAAATGGATCTAGATAATCGGTTTCATCCAATAGCGCCTGGATTTTAGTTAGCATTGTAACACCCTACTGTAGAAAACTGCATTGCCTTTCTGCCATCTTAAGAGAATGCATTCCTGGGTTGTTTTCTGAATTTCATCAGGCCTCCATGACACTAATGGTTGATTGTCACCTCCTTCAAGTCTATTGGCAGCCCCTTTGGAGAATTCTAACTGTAGATATTTTTCGCATCTTGTGAGAACATCTAAGGTGCCTTCTCTTTGGCATCAGGCTAGCTAAGGTATTAGCCCAGCCTTTCCCAACTAGTGGGCCACCAGATGTTGTTGGACCACAACTCACATCAGCCTCAGCCAGCATTGCCAACGGTCAGGAAATATGGGAATTGTGGTCTAACAACATCTGGTGGCCCACTAGTTGGGAAAGGCTGTATTAGACAATTATTGAGAAAAAGTCACAACTGTCTGTCTTCATTGCCATTTCACCACAAAATTCCCCTCCATGAAGCCTTATAAGCCCTGAAACAATAACATAACCACCTGTCTGCTTGATCCTTGCCCTTCACAGCTAATTATGAGCTGCAAAGAGAAACTGGATGAAGGGATCAAGGCGGTGGTAAATGCATCCTTGAAAGAGGGTGCAATGCCATTAGCCCTCAAAGAGGCAGTGATAAAGCCCATCTTAAAAAAGCCCTCCTTGGATCCCCAAGAGTTGAACAACTTTCGTCCAGTTTCGAATCTACCATTCTTGGGCAAGGTGATAGAGCGAGTGGTGGCCAAACAGTTACAGACATGCTTGGATGAAGCGGATTATTTGGAGCCATTCCAATTGGGCTTCAGGACTGGTCATGGAACTGAAACAGCCTTGGTCGCTCTGGTGGATGATATGAGGAGGGCGTTGGATAGGGGAGAATATACCTTCCTTGTCCTCCTAGATGTCTCAGCGGCTTTTGATACTGTTGACCACGGTATCCTGTTAAATCGCCTAGAGGGATTGGGAATCGGGGGCACTGTTTTACAGTTGTTCCGTTCCTATCTCTCAGGCAGACACCAGCGGGTGGCATTGGGGGATGAGGTTTCAGACCCTTGGCCTCTTAATTGTGGAGTGCCACAGGGTTCTATCCTCTCCCCCATGCTATTTAACATCTATGTGATGCCGCTGGGAGCGATCATCAGGAGTTTTGGGCTGCAGTGTCATCAATATGCCAATGACACTCAGCTCTACCTCTCCTTTAAGTCCTCACCAGAATTGGCTGTGGAGACCATGTCCAAGTGCCTGGAGTCCGTAAGTGGATGGATGGGCGAGAACAGGCTGAGGCTGAATCCTGATAAGACCGAGGTGCTACTTATGGGAGACAGGAGAAGGTTGGGAAACATCGACTTGGTCCTGAATGGGGTAAGATTGCCCCTGAAGGACCAGGTCCATAGCCTAGGAGTCATTCTTGACTCCCAGCTGTCCATGGAGGCTCAGGTTTCAGCAGTGAGCCGGGCAGCTTGGTATCAATTACATCTGATACAGAGGCTACGACCCTACCTTACTGTACATCTGCTCCCACAGGTGGTACATGCTCTGGTCTCCTCTCACTTGTATTACTGTAATGCGCTCTACGTGGGGTTACCCTTGAAAACAGTCCGGAAACTGCAGCTGGTACAAAACGCGGCGGCACGCTTAATTAAGCATACCCGTCGTCGGGATCATATCACCCCAGTGTTAGTAGATCTACACTGGTTACCAGTGGTTTACCGGGCTCAATTCAAGGTGTTGGTGTTGACCTTTAAAACCCTAAACGGTTTCGGCCCAGTTTATCTGAAGGACCGCCTCCAGTATCATCAATCAGGCCGCCTCACAAGATCAGCCTTACAGGACCTTCTCTCGGTCCCTCCAGCCAAAACAGCTAGGCTGGTGCGGACCAGGGAGAGGGCGTTCTCAGTGGTGGCCCCCACCCTCTGGAACTCTCTCCCATATGATCTCCGGCATGCCTCCTCTGACAGGTGTCCGTACAGCTTTAAAGACCTGGCTCTTCAGGCAGGCCTATAATCTTGGGGTGGATTAGCTTTCTGTTGTATATATGAGATGTGGTGTTATCAGAGACGTTATATATTGTAATTTATAATTGGATATATTGTTTGTTGTATTTTAATTGTGTTGTAAGTCGCCTAGAGTGTCTGTATAGTCAGACAGATAGGCGTCTAACAAATTAAATTTATTATTTATTATTATTATTAGTTCTCAGGACCAAACAAACAATAGCAGTGTTTGTTCATCTTGTCATTCCCCCCCCAATACATTTTCTAAAGCTACACCTGTCTCCACCTATCAGATTTTCCCTTGCCTTACAAAGGAAGCAGGATGGAGAAGTGTGCATCATAATTACAATGAAAGACAAAATTGCTTTATAAAGGCCTTGAAATGTGCCAGTAGAAAAAAATTAATCATGCCATGAAATGACTATCGTTTAATGATTGGGATTAAACAGAAAATTGACATGTGTGCTGAAACGCCTAAAATGAGATGGAGAGAGAGATTGCAAGGAATAATGAAATGCTTATGAAAGTTTTGCTTTTAAATTACTTGCTCGTGAGCTTCAAACATTCCCTTGGAAACTGTGGTATGAATAAGATCACTAATTTAATAAGATGCAGAAGCCAATTAAGACTTACAGAAGTGTGCACATAATACAATACAGAGTGTACATTTAGTCCATTACCAAAATAGCCCTTATGAACAGACACCACTGGAATATACTTAATAAGTGTTATAATTGCAGCAAGCAACAAAGAAAAAAATAATCTCTGACTGAAAAGCCAACAATGCAAAACAAAAAAGTCAAAGGTAACAAACTTGGATAAATGTAATCAATCTATATATACATAACATAAAATATCCAGAATACCATTAAATGCGTTACAAAAGGTTATTACATAAAAATGGAGTTCTATCTAGAAACATAAAAAGAAAGAACAGGTTGACACAAATCCAGAAAGGTAACTATAATGATCAAACCAACTCTGTAATACAACTAAGATAAATAAATTCAAAAACTAAACATATATTACATAAATATAACCACAATATATGAAAAACTTAATAAAAATCTAAACAGAAAAGAAATGTTTGTGTACCACATGGCATGTTCTTATAATACCTCAATACGTTGTTTGTTTTAAAAGCTAAAACGTCATATACGATGTTCTTGCTGTAATACAACTCTCTGAATGACTACAAATGCCAAACGTGTTTTGGCTGATGTGCCTTCTTCAGTGGCCTATTTTGCTTTACAGCATTCTTTATATACAAGTTCCTCCTATCAACAATGAAAAATATTATTTTAAAATGATATATAAAAATCAACAATTTAATCCAATTATTTGAACTAAGAAATCTTCTGCTTACCAAATTAAATTCATTTTTTTTTTGCATACAGTGGTATAAAATGAAAAGCCAATGTCTCTAGTTGGCTCAGGTTTCCAAAAATTAGAGTGGTAATGAATATGTCCTTCAATAGTAATTGCAGCAGACTAGAAGATGTTCTTTAAGACAGTGGTTCCCAACCTTAATGAGTACGGGACCCCCTTTGTAAGCTCAAAAATATTAATTACCCTAACATGCTTTTGTTGTTGTAATTTTAGTCTCTGTTAATTGAAAAAATACATAACTAGGCACTAAATAATGTCACTTTTTATTCATCGCAACAACAAATATGATATTTATTATCTGCCCTTTGCCAGAAGGTCCCAGGGCAGGTTACATTCACCAATATAAACAACTTTTAATACATTTTGAAGGACTAGGAGTTTCGCACATCAACCTCCCCCCAGGGACTCCCAACCCAGCCCCTGGAACTACCAAGAACACATACACACATACAGAGGATCATGAGCTGCATTAGAAATTCCCTGGTGTGCTAATCTTCTATTGGAGTGGGGTGTTGCTTTGTTTTCTTAATGCAAGGGTCCAATTAAATTGCTATCCCCCCAACACACATAGTCTGAAGATGTACAGTCCTGTCTCCCAACGCCAGTAGGTTACAGTGTTGGACTAGGACCCACGTTCAAATTCCCAAATCAGCCATGAAGCTCACTGGGTGACCATGGACCAGCATGACCTGCCTCACAGAGTTTGTGTGAGGATAAAATGGAAAGAGGGAGAGCCATGTGCACCATCTTGAGCTCCTTGGAGATAAGGTGGGTTAATAAATAAATAAATTTCAGTTGTAATGCCTGGATCCCAGCCTCAGCCAACTGCTACGCTTTTTTTAAAAAAAATTAAAAAATAATCAAAAAGCAGCAATGTGGTGGTGCTGGGGATACTACATTGTGAAGACAACAGGGTGGACAGACTGAGGAGGGGGGTTAGTCCTTGGAGGAAGAGTGGGATAGAAATGCAATAATAATTATAAAAAAATTCAGCTGCAGAATGTGGACCCTAGCTTCAGCCAACCTGCTGAGCTTTTTAATAATGATGATGAAGATGAAGAAGCAGAGTGGTGGGTGGGGATGCTACATTGTGAAGACAATAGGGTGGATATATTGAGGGGGGGGGCTAGTGCTTTTAGGCCTTGGGATGATAATCAGAACTGATGACTTGGCTTAGGTGCCCTCGGGGAATGAGAAAGGAGCAGGAGACTGACCAGTGTGTGTGTACAAACACACCTGCCTCTCTTGCAAGCATCTGCAGGAGTGCATGCATTTGAGCACATGGGGAGGCACCCTCAACTGCCACAGCTTCTTGGAGAGAAAGATGCGGGGGCAGAGTGTAGCAGGAAGGGGGGACGTTGGCACATACACTTAACCTTGGAGATGGGGATGAGTGAGTTGTGAGCATTGTCAAGCTGGCCTGAAACAAGATCAGGGTGGCCATGCAAATAAGAATAATTTTTAAAAGGAGGCTGCAGTGAAGTAACAGCCAAGAAAGGCAGGCAGGCTGGTTGCCAGGGAGAAAGAAAGCAGGGAAGCAGTCTTTCCTCACAGCCTTGCTTTTTCTTGCGTCCGCAAAAGTCCTCCCCTCTTCTTCTGAGTAAGTGGGGGTGTTAGCAGCAGCAGCGGGTAGGAGATGGTAGTGACCCCATCTTCTTCCTAGTAGCCCTACCTTCAGCCTCCTTTGGCATCTGCCACATGTTTTAAAGACAGATGTCTGTCCTCAGTGTGCCTGAAAGACACTCTGGTGCTTCAAAGTTGTCCCCTCTACTTCCGAGGCAGTGGGGTTCTCCTCAGCAGTAGTGCGGAGCAGAGAGTGTCCACAGAGTGAACACTTAAAAAAAAAAATTCATGTATTTGCTTTTCATAACCCCCTCTGGATTACTTCCTGATCCCCCTAGAGGCCATGGTCCCTAGGTTAGGAATCAATGTTTTAAGGTTTAGTTTAAGCCAAGATCTAATACTTAAGTTGGTATTTATTTATTATTTGCATTTGTTCTTCTTATAACACAAGCGATCTAGGTGGCATACAACAATTAGTTTTAAAACAAAATAATAATGTAACACCGAATAGTACAAAACAAATACAGTATAAAATTTCTGCAGCAACCTAGGCAATGAACGTGTAGAAATAAGCAATGGCCTTTAATGAATACCCACTGTACTGAGAGGAAAAAACTACTAACAAGTATAGCCAGCATGGATTTTTTGCATTCCGCAATGTTAAATTAAAAATACCCCCATGCCATTCTGCTGCTTCCCATAAAGTCATTTCAAACTCAAACCTTATTAAACTTATAGTCCTGAACTCAAAAATGCTTGCATAACAACCCTCTATGTTGTCATGGCGATACACAAAACACTCAAGAGAGAATTGAGAGTTTAAAGTCTAAAACAAGAGAAAAAAATCCAGACCCGTTGGGCTTTTTTTCTGTCAGTGGTCTCATAATTTGTTGAAATTACTTAAAAATCAGCCATGTTCACAGAGTACCTGTACTCCTAATACTGACCTTGCCCCATACTCTGACCTTCATCTTCTGCAGTTTAAAAGTTAAAAAAATGCCTGGCTGATTTTTAATTAATCTAAGAAATCTCACATTGGAATCAATGATAAGCGTGGGCATGTTCAGTAAGAACCAATTGTCAGTGTTCTAAAAGCCAGACTCACAGCTGTTTGGCTTAGCTAATCAGGGGACCACATCCACACCAGACATTTATGCCACTTTAAAGAGTTTATGCCACAGGGTTCTATCCTTGCCCCCATGCTATTCAACATCTATGTAAAGCCGCTGGGAGCCATCATCAGGAGATTTGGGCTGCGGTGCCACCAATATGCGGATGACACCCAGCTCTATCTCTCATTTAAGTGCTCACCAGAGTTGGCTGTGGAGACCATTTCCAAGTGCCTGGAGTCAGTAAGTGAATGGATGGGAGGAAATAGGCTGAAGCTAAACCCTGACAAGACCGAGGTACTGCTTGTGGGAGACAGGAAAAGATTAGGAGCTTTAGACCTGGTGCTCAATGGGGTAAAACTGCCCCTGAAGGACCAGGTCCGCAGCCTCGGGGTCATCCTTGATTCCCAGCTGTCCATGGAGGCTCAGGTTTTGGCAGTGAGACGGGCAGCTTGGTTTCAATTACATCTAATACAGAGGCTGTGACCCTATCTGCCTGTCCATCTTCTCCCACGGGTAGTACATGCCCTGGTCTCCTCTCGCTTAGACTACTGTAATGCGCTCTACGTTGGGTTACCCTTGAAAATGGTCCGGAAACTGCAGCTGGTACAGAATGCGGCGGCACGTTTGATTACGAACAGCCGTCGCCGCGATCACATCACTCCGGTGTTACAAGATCTACACTGGTTACCAGTTGTTTACCAGGCCCAATTCAAGGTGTTGGTACTAACCTTTAAAGCCCTATACGGTCTCGGCCCAACTTATCTGAAGGAACGCCTCCAGCATCAACAAATATGCCGCCTGACTAGATCAGCCACTCAAGACCTTCTCTCGGTCCCACCAGTCAAAACAGTTAGACTGGTGCAGAACAGAGAGAGGGCATTTTCAATCGTGGTCCCCACCCTCTGGAACTCTCTCCTTTATGATCTTCGCCATGCCCCCTCCCTGCCAAGTTTTCGCCAAGCCTTGAAAACTTGGCTATTCAGGCAGGCCTACAAGATCCCTGGGGTAGCCTAATTTTATTGGTTTTAGCTATGGGTGGGTTCGGTTTCGTTTTATATTGTAGTTCTTGGGTTTTTATGTAGTTTGTATGTTGTATTTTACTTGATCTTGTACGCCGCCTAGAGTGGCCGCTTGTGCGGCCAGATAGGCAGCCTAGAAATAAAATTTATTATTATTATTATTATGGTTTTCCCCAAAGAATCCTGGGAAGTGTAGTTTGTGAAGGGTGCTGAGAGTTGATAGACTTTTATTCCCTTGACAGAGCTCCAGTGGACAGAGTGATTTAACAGTTCACCCTCTCTTCTGGGGATTGTAGCTCTGTGAAGGTAATAGGGCATCTCCTGGCAACTCTCAACAGCTCTTTCTTTTCTCTCTGCATCTCTCTCTTTCATGCAGCAGGGGCTGGACCATAGCAAGGAGAATGGGGGAGAAAAAAGGAGTAAAGAGAGACTGAGGGAATAGGAAAGGACTAGCCACCTGGAAAGGCTCTATGGCAGCCTTTCCCAACCAGTGTGCCTCCAGGTGTTGTTGGACCACAACTCCCATCAGCCTCAGCCAGCATTGCCAATGGTCAGGAAATATGGGAATTGTGGTCCAACAACATCTGGAGGCACACTGGTTGGGAAAGGCTGCTCTATGGGATGGCTCTGCCCTATAGGCCACCTGTTATAAAGGAAGAAAGTGCCTTTGAGAAAGTGCTTTTTAAAAATCTTCAAGACTGAATAATCATAACCCCAGCACAGTCTAAATAAGGGTTAATCAATCGTCCACTCTGAGTATAGTTCCAGTATGAAGTGTGAACACCCAATCACTCTGTCCTATTCTGTCCTTGACATTATTTTTGCCAGACAATGTAATTTTGTAAAATGCCCCTATGCTGGTGATAGCAGACCCTGGAAGGGTATTGCAAGTAGGGTTTTCAGGTTTCTGTTTTTTGCCTGGAGACTCTGGTTTTTGAGGGTCCTCTCCGGGTCTCTGGGTAAATCACCTTAATCTCCAGACTCTTAGCTTTCATTTTTTAAAAAATGAATAAATTTCTTCGTGCTCTGGTTCAAAAGATATAAACCAATGTGAGCCCTCCCTGCAACTTCTGTTAGTACAAACTGCTCTAATCCCTGCCCTTTCAGGTTTTTAGCCAGTAAGTGAAGTTAGGGTTGTGATTGACAAGATTTGTTGACCCCCAGGCAATACCTAAACCCCATTTCAAGTTCTGATAACAGTTTTCTTTTCCTGCTTGTCTCGCATCAGGAATTCAGTAAATATATAGCTTTTAGCAGCATAAAAGAGTACATTCTCTGTACAGGATTGGGACAGTGATGCTGAATTTTATTTATGTATTTTAATTACAACATTTATGTACCACTTTATTATAAAGAAACCTCAAACCCATTTACAGAAGGAATTAAAACAATAAAATTATCGCCAAAAACAGTTAAAAGACAGGTATTTAAAAACATTCAAAATAATAAAACCAACAATGAGTTAAAAACCGATTAAAATAGATAATAGCTTCCATCTGCCTAGTTAGGCTTTCCTAAACAAAAATGTTTTTAGCAGATGCCAAAATGAGTACAATGAAGTGCCTGCCTAATGTAAATAGGCTGGGAGGTCCAAAGTGTAGGTATTGCCACACTAAAGGATTGATTTCTTACAAGAGCAGAGCAAGTACTATATGGAACCCTTAACATGGAAGGCACACCTTGAACTTGGTGTGGTAGCAAATTGGCAACCAGTGCAGATTTCAGAGCAGAGGTATTATGTGCTGATATGGCTCATGTCATATCATGACTCATGTCAGCAATTGTGCCGCAGCATTTTGCACTAACTGCAGCCCCTGGTCAGGTTGTGCTGCATGGGGATTTCTATGACCTTGGTTGACTGGCTGCCAGGATTTTTTTAGTTTTGGTTAGAAACTTTGACTGGTTGTGGGATGCTGAGTTTTCTGTCTTACTTATAGGTATCTTGTTGTGGTTGGTATGGTATTGCATTTAGGAAATCATCACTGTCTTTTGTTTTTCTTTTTCTATTTGAATTTCATTTACATTTAACCTCACTCCCTTACATTCATAGAAGCAACAACATTTGTTCCATGTGTTCAGCTCAGCCCCCTTAAACCCACTGATGATGCACCTTGTTCATTGCATGACAGTTTGTTTCTTGCCCAATAGTGGTAAAAGAGAATTCACATACTGGGAAGTGTGGCTTCAGTTGCTGCTTTTCCCAAGCTACTGCCTGTGAAGGTAGACCAAACTGTGTGTGTTTTCTCTTTGTCAATTATTACTCACTGGAATTGGGTTGGCTGTCAAAGTGAGTTTATAGCTGTCAAGAATGCCTGGTTTCTAAAATGGTTCTGTGGCAAGGAATTGTGGGGGGAAACATCTTGCCTGAAATGGGACCTCTGAGAGGCCATGAGATAACAGTTCTCACAGCTGAACTCAGTTAATTAAGCAGTAAGCAAGAACATCTGATTATCAGCCCAAGACTGGTACTTCAAGGCCAACCGGCCTGGGAAGGTTGGTGACTGTGTGACATTAAGCGTGAAAGCTCCAGAAGATTTCATCATCAGAAAGCCCCCTGATTGGCTAATTAATTCCTGGCTGTTGCTGGGCATTTTCTCATAAGAATAGGGCCCAGACTCTGGGTCTTTGTTCCTCAATGTTCTTTGGTGCTACCTGATATTGAGGTTCCATCTGCTATCCAGGCTATACATCTCTGAGGAGATGTGGAACCATGATGTTACACTGCTTGTTTTATCTCTATTGTGAGTATAGATTAAGCTAGACAGCTTTGTTATTTTTATTTGTGATTTGAACTCTCTTTGTATTTTACCTAGCCCTTGGGGGTGTTTGGTTTAAGGAACTATTTTGCTGCTATACTTTTTGCACTTATGTTTTATTCTAATAAAACTACCTTTTATTTACCAGTGTGTGTTCATTTCAGGCGGAACTCAGCTCTGAATCCAGCACCTTGACTAATTAGCCACAGACTACCATACATTTGGGTATTTTGCCTGAAGGCTCAAGGAGTGTATCTTTGGCTCTTGCCTTCTGGAATCCTTGGCAGGTCTATTTCTGGCACTTTGGATTTCCCCTTGGCCCAGAGTGGGTGACCAGGTTTAAGGGGTGGTGGCAGTCTACCTACTTTGCAGGGTTGTTGTTGGCTTACTCAGCCCTGGTTAGGCAGGCATTGGTTGTGACTGGCCACGATCAATTGCCCTGGGTTTGGGAACTGAGTCCTGGTTTGAACTGGCAGCAGCCCACAGAGTAGGTAGGATAGAGTAGAGAATCTTCTTTACTCTTACTCATTTCTCAAACCTCTCTCTGAAGTGAAGGGTCAAGTCTGTAAAGAGGTTTGGAGCAGCCATGTTAAAAGGTAGGCAGGGCATTCCAGGCAGGAGGTTGCCAAGCCTGCTTTGATATGGATATCGCTGTGGAGGATTCCTAGTCAAGCCTTACTAACAGCAGAATCCTAACAATATCTAATCAGAAGAAAGTCCTGTTGAGTTCTATGAGGTTTAGTCCCTTAGTTAGTGCGTTTAGAATCACATCTTTCAGGAACATCCATCTTTATTCCTGAGTGCTCCCATGTAACATTTCCAAAACACTAGGCTTTCTTCTTGCAATGGCCTTCTGGTGACCGGCCTGGCCTAAGGGAATTTAAATCCTTCTTGTCAGAAGCAAGTAGGGTAGATTAAATGTTCCTTACCCAGGCTGTCTAAGCAGGTGAGAAGGAATGATTCTATCACTTCAGGTGGACCTGGAAACACTCTCATTTAGCTAAGATTTCTATCTTAATTTCCGATCATAATTTGTTTTGTTTGAGTGATATGCTCCAAGCAAGTGTGGTTGATGCTTAATGTATCATGCTCAATGGCATCACTAGGGCTCACTCCTATGACATCACTATGGCCCACCCACTATGACATCACTAAGGCCTGCCCCTGTAATCTAAGGGTTTGGGATGCTTCTGACCTGGCAACCCTAATTGCACTAGACTGTGGGCCATTCTACACAATAGCACCAAGCCACATGGATTGCTTTTTATAAACATGATGATAGCCATGTGAAACCCTGATCTGTGGAATTCTCCTCATAGAGAGATCCTCCTATTACTTACATGGCTGAGTTTCAGGTGAACAGTTAAGACCTTTTTATCAGTCAAGCATCTTAGCACTATAGTACGAATTATGTTAAATTCACTAACAATATTATGTTTGTGAACAGTTGTACAGCGAGACAATGATGATTGGAATTTATGCTGGTTATTCATTGTTTTTATCTATTAATGGTTGCTTTTTGCTGGCTTCAGTATTCTGTACTGTTTCTAAGAATGTACTACTGTTGCTGATATTACTTTGTTGCTGTATATTCTGTTTATACTGTATTTATTTAAATTCCTATTCATCCTTTTCAAAGCTACTTCCCTCAATTTTTAGGCCTTTCTTCATAAGAAATGGACTCCATTATGTTTGTACAAAATATGTATTAAGAGGGACTACAGTAGCTAGAAGCTCCACAAACAAATTATGAATTAATTAATAATAATTAATATTATTTAAAAGTCCAGATTATAAAATATTTTCAGGCCAAACCCTATATTTTTCTTATAGCCCATGCTATTTACTATTATTCTTACTGGGCAAAGATGTGCAGCAATTTCTGCAAAGATATGATGTAATAAACTGTCAACTGGAAGCCATCAAATCAAACTCAAAATTTGGAATTGTTGACTTGATCAGTTCCACTTAAAGCAAACCGCAACTGTCACAAATCCAATGGTTACCATGGCAAATCAAAGTACATAGTGCAACCCAAACTGGGATTCATTATCCAAACATACAATTATATATTCAATCTTCTTCAATTATTGTCTCAATTATTTCCCTTGCAAATTGAGATGCCTAGAACAAATGCATTTATATCATCACACAGCAGCACACAATGCTAGATTGTACAGCTGCTGTAGCAATTGATATTATTTTGTCAACTTTTAATGTGACAGTTAATACAAAACTGTTGCGAGCAAGAAGCTCATAAGAAAAATGCTTTCAGTATCGATACTCAGCTCTGTTACTTCTTTCAGTCTTTAAATACAATGACATTCCAACTTACTGTGGAACATAAGATAGCCTCTATAGTTTCCTGAGCTGGTCCTTACTGGCAGACCTCACATTTCCAGTGATGATGTCCTGCAGCACTTTTTACGGATCTATACAATTATTACTATTTGTCACATCTGGGTTCTACCTTTCTTTCAAGGACTTCAGGTGGTATTTACAGGGTTACCTTATGGGTAAGATTTGCTTGACAAGTTTCATGAGGATTCGAGCCATGTTTAAGAGATTGTCATGCAATACTGTCACAAGATTCAGTGCAGAAAAACTGATTTCACCAAGTGCTCATTAGTAGAATATATCATCTTCATCCAGGCTAGCAAAATGTGCCAGGTATATCTTTGGCATATTTACCCTCTCAATACTCAAAGGAGTATTGCATTGTGGCAATTGCATGTGACACCTGTTAAAATGATGGTAATAATGTCCTCTTTCTGCTTCCTGAGTCCTACATGGCTCAACTGGGCAATGGCTTCAGAGTGGCTCACAGGCAGAACTCAAAAGTTCCATCCAAATTGGTGTAGTGCTGGTGGAAATGACTCATTAAACAGGATGATGGTGTATTTCAAAGGTTGCCTCCAGCAGCATATAAAAATGTGTATTTATTGTAGCTTAAAAAGTCCCCTTGGAATGCGTCCCCCCTTTCTGTAGTGTTATGGAAAGATTTGCTTGTGGTTTTGACTCAAGTTGTAACAATCCAAATTATGAAATCATTACTCTAAGTACAATAGCACAACACAAAGATTAAGGCTAATTGTCACTGAGTTTTCATGGAGGTTGTCAACCTGTGCCTGGGATCCTGAGAGCTGACACAATTTTGTCTGTCAAACAGGAAAAGTCCTTCCACATAGAGAACTAGCATGTAATGGAGAGGGCTATGATGGGTCCCTTTGAAATCTAGGGATTTTTCTGCAGAGATTTGGGGAGGTATTGAAGGGAATTAAGGCTGCAATTCTAACCCTACTTACCTAGCAGTAAGTGGGATTTACTTCTGAGTAGACATGGTTAGGATTTCAGCCTAAGCCACAAGAGCTTCCCCCAGACCCATAATATTTAGCACTCTTGGGCAATTGCCAGTATCCTAGCAAGACCACAGGTGCTCATGACTGCTCTGGCCCTCCCATACTGGGCAGTGGATGGCTGTGACCCATTGTTTTACATTTCCCACAGTGCTGCAGAGCACCTGATGTAACATCACTCCAGGGCTTGTTGGTGGAAACTTTAAATGATAGCTGATAGCTCCATGGCACTGCTGAGTAAGCTTGTGGCAGGGAGGGCACCACCTGGGCCAACAGAGGGCACTTTGCCAAAGGACCCCTAAAACCTGTTGTACCTGCAGTCTGAAGTGATGCAGGCCAAATGTTTTTTCCCCATCTCACTGGGAATTAGGTCATTTGGTTTGAAGATTGTGCATGCATTGTGTAACAATGATTCAGATATGCAATGCAAAAATGGCACATCCAGTTTTGGATAAGTGTCCATGTGATACCAGAGTGTGAGAAGGCAGAAGTAAAGAGGCAGATTCATGGACTTCTCTACCAATGAACTGGAGCACCTTAGAGTTGTCTGCTTTTTACCCGCTTTCCAGCTGAGTGCCATTCCTACACAGAGCTCACTAACTTTCTTCTTACTCCATTATTTATTTATTTTTAAAAGCATTTTTAACCATCCATCATCCAGTGATTCCAGGGTGGGATACATTATTATTTTAAACAGCAACAACAGTCCTAGAAGACAAGAGCGGGTAAAATAATACAAAATAAAATTCTCTGACACTGAGGATTTTTTGTTTTGATATTTCTGCATACCTTAGGGTTTCCCCACACCTGCTGATTTTATGGATGGGTGCTATCATTGTGACTACTTAAATAATGGCACTCAGATCCTGAACACAGGAAATGGAAAGAATGGCATTGTTGTCCATCAGTGTTTTGATTTTGATTTTTGATTTGATTTTAATATTTCTACCTCTCCTTCCGGCCAAAAGGCCCTCAAGGCGGCTTACAAAAGAGCACCCATATAAAAATACTCCAATAAAACAATAATATATCAATAAAATATCGATAATACATAAATAAAACAATAAACAATAAAAACAATACAATTGGTAATACATTTCAAAGTTAACATAAACTACCTCCCCCCCTCACTTTGGCTAAATAGGTATTATAGGCATTGGGCTACTTTGCAAGGCTAGCCACACTCTCAATCATAGTCCTATCCCCATAGTTCTGGGAGTGGCATGGCCCTCTCAGCCTGTGGAAGCCGGGGCTCCAGCTTACGATGGCGGCGGGATGGCGGTTCTGGCCCTGGAGCCACCGGTTCACCTTGCTAGGGTCCCAAAGGTGGAGTCCAATGGGGGGAGGCAGGGAGGAAGAGCGAGAAGCCACCGGAGGCCTTTCCTCGCCGCAGCCTTCCTGCATCCATTTCTCCTTGTTGTTTACAACTAGAGTGTTAGGGTGCAAAATGTTTGGCTGCATTCCCTATAACAACATAAAGTTATTATGTTACTTTGGAAGGAAAAAAAGCTATCTTGACTTAGATAGGAGGGAAGAGTACAGTTGGAGTGCAGTGTTCAGTGAATATAAAAACCTAACCTTTGTTTCAGGAGGCCTGGAAGCTGCTTAGTCATGTGCTACCAAATTGGACTGAACATGAAGCTTTGGAGCATAGCAAATGACTAGTATTCAGCCTGTCAGCACTGAACAAATAAGTGAAACTAGGTGTAATTTATCTTAAAATAAAGCAATAAAGAGCTAAAGCTTCCCTGTTCACAGTAAAGATTTTCTACAATACATTTCCCTTCAAACACAAATCTAGTCGTTTTTTTGAAAGCTATTCTTCTGCTTGTAGTCAACCCCAGCAGATGGTTCCTACTAGTAGCTGCCCCAGGTAGTAGTGTACATGATTGACCATATTCCTCCTGGCAAGATGTTCTGAAGGGCATTTGCCTGAATCTGGAATCATTCTCTCACCTCTAGGGTAGATGTGCATGTATGGTGTGAGTCATTGTCAAAGCAGCAGTATGATGAAGTAATTTAAAATGCAGCTGCCCTTAATGCCTGTGACAGATGGATATAAACAGTGACTATAAGCACCGTAAACAGTCATTTCAGAGCTTTCATAAGGAAAAATATACAAAAAATGAAAGATAAATTGTGAGACAAGTTCGTTGTCTATGTCAACTTCAACCAAGTACATCCTAGAGACCTTTCTGTAGCTTCTATAAGATGATCACAAGGGATCAGCTTGCAGCCCAGTCACAGGCAGTTTTGTTTCCCTCAATTTTGTATTCATTGCCACATTTTTCCCACTCACTATCAAACTGCAGGCCTGTCTAGAATATGAAATGCAATGCTTTTAAATGCTTAAAGTGAATCTGGCATCCTTTACGGTTCTTGCTATGGATTTGTTCTGGTGATCAAGTCAGTTTACCCATCCGCCCAGAGCTATTTCTAATATCAGGCTGGCAGATAAGAAAAGATCAGGATTCACTTCACAGTTACCTTTTAAATGGAAATATTTATTCATGTGGAAATGACCAAAGATGAAAGAATTATTTTTGAAAGATGATGCAGTCCTCTAGGAAAAGGCTCAGAAAAACTAATTATGGTATGCTAAGGATACCACCCAAGAGATTCATTTTATAATTATTTCATTTTAAAGGGACACTATGCATTGTCATGAATGAAGATGTAGCACACAGCAATGAGCCCCTTACATCAGTGTGCTATGACTTGGATCCAATATTATTATAATCATTGTTTCTGTTATTATCATTAAAAACACTTGCACTAGGTGCTGTACAATGCCACAGTACTGCAATCTTAAAAAAAAGACATAAGATTTAAGGAAAGAGGGATTCAAATAAAAGGGCTTCAAATAAAAAAGAAAAAAGAAATGGTACAATAAGAACCTAGTAGTAGGACGGAGATCAAATATGATTTTTTAAATCCTGTCTTAAAGTCAGACAAAGAGGAGGGCAGCCAAATGTTTATAGGGAGAGAGTTCTTCCCTGTATATGGGCCACAAAAGACAAGGCAAAAAGACAGGAGAGAAAAGCACAAGGGAGTGAATGAATGATGGTTTAGTAAGAGAATTAGTGTGTGATGAATGGAAGGACCAACAAGGAGATCAGGGAGAAAGCAATGCCTATAAATAAGAAGCGTCGAGACCATGAAGAGATTTAAGGTTAAGGCTGCAGTCCTAAGCACTTTTATATTAAATGTTAAGCCCTATTGAACAAGTGGGATTTACTTCTGAGCAGGCAAGCACGGGATTGTACTTTGTTTTGTTTTTTTTAAAAAAGTTTAATTAATTAATGTAAAAGGAAAGACAGCTATGATAGCACACAAGAAAAAAATCAGATTAGGGCAATACCTTTATTTGGCAAGACAAAATGTCACAAAATCATGTGCAAGATTTCACACTGTTTTGTTTGGCCAAAGATGGTATTGCTCTAATGTGGATTATATAAACAATTAATATAAAACACTAGATGGTGCCAGTGAAGGAAAACTAATAAAGATGTAACACACAATATGTAGGTGTGATGAAAAGAAAATTAAATGAACAGAGTAGCTGAGATCAGAAATAATAGCTTTAATAGGTTGAGGAAGAATGATGGGTAAAACATGATGTCTGGTGATGACCTTTTTACATTTAACCAGGCTTTTCATATGCTGAGCTTTATCATGTTTTCAGTCTGGTATTTTGATTTTGTGTGGAATGGATCTACTATGTTATGTTGTTTTACTGCTGTTTTATCATCTTGTATTTATTGTAGGATTTTTTATTTTAAAATGGTTAAACACTGAATAGTTTCAACCTGAAGAATGAGATTTAAAACAAAAATCTTAACAAGCAAATGTGTAAAATAAATGACAATTATCACAAGAAGATAGAATGAGGTTTGTAGATGGAGGGGTTTTAGATAGAGATAGTAGATAAAAAAGGATAGATTTTAGAAATGGTATAGAGGGATGACAAACCTTAGCTAACTCAGTAATGTGAGCCAAGAAAGAATGTCCAAACTCTTAACTTGCTATGATGGTTGATGTTGCTGTTTTGAAAGAGAAAAACAAGATAGCCACAACAATACAACAAGGAAGGTGAAGAGTGCTTTTTGGGAGGAAGACACAATTTAGGGTGCTGCCAAGTGATACCAAAAGCAATACTACTACCACAGAACAGCCTCTTTTTATTTTTATTTTTAAATTTGACTTTTATGAGGCATTCTGTTCTCAACAGCAGAATTCTTGAGATTAGAGTTGCCAGGTCAGAAGCATCCCAAACCTAGAGGTTTCAGAGACGGGCCCTACTGATGGCATGGGGTGTCAGTAAGCATGATACCTTAAGCATCAACCACAGTTGTTTGGAGCATACAATTCAAACAAAAACATTTCTCTGATTGGATATTAAGACAGAAATCTTAGCTAAAAGATAAAGCCTGGGTAGGGAACATTTAATCTAGCCTACTTGCTTCTGGCAAGAAGGGTTTAAGTGCCCTCAGGCCAGCCTAGTCACCAGAATGCTACTGTAGGAAGAAAGGAGCCTAGTGTTGTGGAGATGTTAGATAGGAGTACTCAGGAGTAAAGATGGATGCCCCTGAAGGCTGCAATTCTAAACACACTTACCAAGCCCCATAGAACTCAATAGGACTTCTGAGTAGATATGGTTTCGATTGTGCTGTTTGTAAAGCTTGACTAGGGATCCTCTATAGAGATCTCCATATCCAAGCAGGGTGGCAACCCCCTGGCTGGAATACCCTGCCCTTACCTTTTTACATGGCTGCTCCAAACTTCTTTACAGATTTGACCCTTCACTTCAGAAAGAGGTCTGAGAAAGAGTAAGAAAATTATCTACCCTTCTCTGTCTACCCTGTGGGCTGCTATAAATTCACTTTGACAGCCAACACAATTCCAGTGAGTAATAATTGACACAGAGAAAACACACAGGGTTTGATATACATTCACAGACAGCAGCTTGGGAGCAACAATTGCAGCCACACTTCCCAGTACGTGAATTCTCTTTTACCACTATTGGGCAAGAAACAAACCGTCATGCAACCAGCAAGGTGCATCATCAGTGGGCTTAAGGGGGTTCAGCTGAGAACATGGAATCACTGTTGTTGCTTCTATGGATGTGAGGGAGTGAGGTTCAAGTTAAATGGAAATGCAAACAGAAAAACAAAAACAAAAGAGTGTTGATTTCCTAAATGCAATACCATACTAACTACAAGAAAATTCCTATGAGTAAGGCAGAAAACTCAGCATTCCCCAACCAGTCAGGATTCTAACCAAAAGCCAAAACTAAAAAAAATTCTGGCAGCCAGTCAACCGAGATCAAAGAAATCCCCATGCAGCACAACCTGACCCAGGCGTGGCAGTTAGTGCAGAATGCTGTGGCATGATTGCTGACAAGAGTGATACCCTATCAGCACATAATAACTCTGCACTGGTTGCCGATTTGTTACCAGGTCAAGTTCAAGGTGTGCTTTCCATGTTACGGGTGCTACCTCGTATTTGTTCTGCTCTTGTAAGAAATCAGTCTTTTAGTGTACCAACTATACTTTGGAACTCCCTGCCTATTGACATTAAGCAGACACCTTCATTGTATTCTTTTTGTCACCTGCTAAAAACATGTTCGTTTAGGCAAGCCTACCAAGGCAGGCAGAAGCTATTGTGTTTTTTTATCTGCTTTTAACTCATTGTTGGTCCTTGGGCCAGTCACTGTCTCTCAGCCTCAGAGGACGGCAATAGTAAAACCACCTGTGAATAATGCTTACCGTGCAAACCCTATTCATAGGGTCACCATAAGTTGGGATCGACTTGAAGGCAGTCCATTTCCTTTTTTATTATTATTTTGAATGATTTTAAATACCTGTCTTTAACTGTTGTTGCCAATAATTTCATTGTTTTAATTCCTTCTGTAAACTGCTTAGAGATCTTTTACAATAAATCTTGTAAATAAAATGCTATACTTCCCAGGATTTTTTAGGGGAAGTCATGCACTTTAAATGCAAGTTGGATGTGCTTTAGACATATTGTGTGGATCTACTTAGTAAACTTTGGCTGCATGTACATTGTTTAATTAATTTTTAAAAATGGAAATGAGCTATAAAGTTTACTGGGTGACCACGGGCTACTCACCATCTCTCAGCCTAATCTGCCCCTCAGGATTGAAACAGCAGAGAGCAACCATGAACACCCCAAGGAAGAAGGGCACATTTAAAATGTAGAGGAAGTAATAATTTACAACCATAGTGTGACATCAAATACTTATTGGTAAATAGTATGAAGAAATATTGATATAAGCATGACTGTCAAAGATATTTATTATTTACACAACCTGTAAAGATATTTGTAGTGCAAGCCTATGATTATTTACTTAGACGCAAGTCCCAATGTATTCAATGGGACTTACTCAAATAGGGAAGTGTGCACAGAACTGCAGCCTCAAGTGATAAGGAACACTCACTCAACCCAAAATTCAGAATCATGCTACTTTAAGCTGTTTTGCAACTGTTTATATTTTTTATGGTTATTGGATTTTAAAGAGATTTATTTCTTGTTGTGAGCTGCCTTAATTTCCAATTGGCAATCCTACCTCACAGGGTTGTTGGGAAGGCCCACACACAGAGAGAGATGTAAAAAATACATAGACTCCATATAATAGTTTATTGTCAAAACCAGTTGGTCATTGCAGAACTTTTTTTTAAAAAAAAATAACATCAGTATTAGTTTTCTGCATAAGAAAAGCAGTGATACCTATGTAAGCCCTGCCTAGTTGCTTTAAAAAGAAACAGGATTGGAGGGAGAGAGAAAATTTACAACACAAGCACAATCCTTTGCTATGTTCACTCAAAAGTCCCATTAATTTACAGCACAGTCCTAACCATGTCTACTCAAAAGTAAGTCCTATTGAATTCTGTGGAGTTTACTGCGGGTATGTGGGATTAGCATTGTAGCTTTACTCCCAGAAAAGTAAGTATTGGATTAAAGCTTCATATTGGGAAGGTTTTCAAAACAGTGCCATCTTCAACAGCCCAGGAAAATTTAAACTTGTTTGACTTCTACACCCAACAGAAAAAAAAAATTTTTTTTTGGTATTGCTGAAAGGTATGTACTTACTCAGTTTATAAGATTTTCAGATAAACAGGAAAAACAACAGTTTTCTACATTTGCAGTAGTAGTCTAGGTACTGCCTGCAGGCCCGGAAATCCCTTGTCAATCACAACCCTGACTTCACTTATTGGGTACAAACCTGAAAGGGTGGGGTTTCACTGAAGTTGCGGGGGGGGCTGATATTTTGGTGTATATCTCGTGAACCAGACTGCCTAGAAACTTAATTTTCTTTTTTAATGAAAGTTGAGAGTCCAGAGATTAAGCTGACTCACCCAGAGCCACAGAGAGGACCCAAAAAATCCTCCCCTTACAGATCTGCATTTCCCAGAGTTCTCTGGGAAGAAGGACTTGACTATTAAACCACTCCGGGAATTGTAGCTGTGTGGGGAGAATAGGGATCTCCTAGCAACTCTTACCACCCTTCACAAACTACACTTCCTAGGATTCTTGGGGGTAACCCATGACTGTTTAAAATGGAATAATAATGGAATAAATATACAGTGTGAATGTGGCCTGAGTAGCCCATACATTGGGGATTTCTTGTTGAGGTACAAGTGATAAATGAATCAATTTCAGTTTCTCTCAGTTTTTCATTGTTCATTCATAAATTTAGTTCTCCGAATTCCTGCAGCAATTTGCCAAATTTTTTTTAAAAAATCCTCATGAAAATTTGTTAGTGCAAATTTTGTATGAAGTTTTGACTTATGTACACATTTTGTGTGTGGGGGGGGGTGTTATTTATTTATTTATTTATTTGATTTATATCCCACCCTTCCTCCCGGCAGGAGCCCAGGGTGGCATGGGTTATTGATGTATGCATTTTTATGCACACTTTCCCCAGATATATGCATTTGGTATACATTTTTGGCTGAAGAACTATTTTGCAAAATTCTGAGAAATGTGAATTTCAAAGAATAAGTATGTTACAGTTTGCAAATTAGGCAGTTTCTCATTAAAATGCAAGCAAATTTCTCCCTCATCCTTTACAATTCATATTGACTCTGCCCAAGAAAGGCAGTTTGATGGACGCAGGAAGGCCAGTCTATGTTAATACACATTAAGCTTGCACTCTTAGACCGTTTACTTACAAATAACCGCCGCCGTGATCACATTACGCCGGTGTTAGTTCATCTACACTGGCTTCCAGTTGCTTTCCGGGCCCAATTCAAGGTGTTGGTATTAACCTTTAAAGCTCTATACGGTCTCGGCCCAGTTTACCTGAAGGAGCACCTCCAGTACCACCAACTTAGCCGCCTGACTAGATCAGCCACGCAGGGCCTTCTCTCAGTACCACCAACGAAAACAGCTAGGTTGATGGGAACTAGGGAGAGGGCACTTTCAGTGGCGGCCCCCACTCTCTGGAACTCCCTCCCGTTCGATCTTCGACATGCCCCTTCCCTGGATGCATTCCGCCGAGCATTAAAAACCTGGCTCTTTGGACAGGCCTTCGGGACCTCCGGGGTGGGCTAAGCTTTTATCACTATTACTGAACGCCCGTTGTTTACATACTGTTTTATGCTGTAATTTAATCCTTTATTGTCGACTGTATTGTATTGCTATGTATTTTAAATCGTATTTTAAATTGTATTTTACTGGAATTTAATTGTGTACGTCGCCTAGAGTGGCCTTGGCCAGATAGGCGACACAAAAATTAAATTATTATTATTATTATTTATTTTATTTATTCAGAAATATTTAAAAATCACTTTAAAAAAACCATGTCTAAGCAGTGTACATAAAATAATATAAAACAGTTATCAATAATACATAGATAAAAACCAGCAAATATATAAAAAAACAAGTAGATATCCATAGTGGTTGGTATCTACTGGGACTGGTGCAGCAGAAGGCAGGGAACCCAACAGTAGGTGGAGCCAGAGCCAATGGCAGGCAGAGCCAACTGATTCTACTTTTGTCCATAACCTCCTCTCTGCGGAGTTCTGCAACAGCAACACTGAGATTAAGGAGGCAGAAGATTACAAGCAGTGTCACCCTGGGCTAATTGTTAGTAAGGAAACAGGCGAATGGGGGGTGGCTGAGAGCAGACTAAGATTGGTGGAACAGTGCCTCATTTGCCTTAATGGACCAGACTCCATTTGTATACATAATTAAATTATGTGTCTGAATCGGCTTTCTGAAATACAGAGAATAGTGAGGGTGTTTGCTTAATGATAATTTTACATGGGAGTAAGCCCAATTGAACTCAGTGGGGCTTATAGTAGGGCCCCACTCATACGGCAGGTTATATTCTGGACCCACACTGTAAAGCGGAACCCATTGAATAGAATGGCACGCAATGCCTGAAAACCGTAAAAGCGGAACAAGCTCCATATGAGTGGGGCTTTAGTCTAATTGCGTCTAATTGAGACCGCTGTATTAGCGAATTGTTGTAAAGTGAAGCGCTGTAAAGCGGGCCCCTACTGTATTTCTGAGTAGACATGAACAGGGTTATTTATTTATTTATTTAAAACATTTATAACCCGCTCTATTTCCGAAGACTCAGAGCGGCGAACAAAGAACAATCATACACAAAGGTTAAAATGAGCAATAAAAACAATTTTAAAATAAACATAATCACAGCAGGACCTGTCAATAATTAAAAGACATCCTAAACATCATTTAAATTAAATGCTTGACGAAATAGGAACGTCTTGACCTGGTGATGGAATACAACAAGAGAAGGAGATAACCGCACTTCTAACGGTAAGGAATTCCACAGCCTGGGGGCAATAACAGAAAAGGCCCTAGATCTAGTTCCCATCAGATGAGCTTGGGAAGTTGGGGGGATCATAAGAGGAGGATCAACAGAGGACCTCAAGGGTCGGGAGTGTTCTGTGACGTCCTTCCCTGGCTCTCCCTGTCAGGTTCCCACCTGCTTGTGGCTACTACCTTTCACTAGGCACCACCAGGGACTCCACCAGTCCGGACTGTCCTTTTTTATGGTTTCTCCGCTCTAGCACAGATCTCACTAGATCCCTCTGCTAGGCAGCACCACCAGTCACGTCCTGTAACCAATATTCCCAGAGACTTTGCCTGAGTCTCTCTCTATCTGGTTACTTTTGTGACTGCGTGCGTATGCTGTTCCCAACCCCTTGGTATCTATATAGATTACACATATAACTCTGGGTTGCTCTGGATACTTGAAATGTTATTATTTTTCTCTTCACCGCTGCCACCATTCGTTACTGTTTCCCTTCAGCCTTGGTAATTACCTTGCCCTCCCTTCTGGTCTGTAAAAACCCCAGCCAAGGATCAGGCCTTCGGTAAACCAAAATAATATTTATTAAATATCAGAAATAACAAGATTACTTTTATAATGGTACATAAGCATATGGTTTCATCTATTCCTGTGATACTTGTCTTATTATTAACTAGAACTCCAATTCCCTCTTTCTCCACACTCTCCTAACATCCACTACCAAACACCTTCTTCCTCTCACATCCACCAACTAACACCCACCTCGATTCAACTGTCATTCTTCCATTTATACTCCCAGCCATTCAAACACTCAGCCAATCATCCAGCATTCTACTGCTCATGTACTCCCCCCTCCTCTTTCACTCCACTTACCATATCTCTTCTATATAAACAGCACTTACCATATTTACATCAATACAGGAACATCACATTTCCCCCCCCCTTAAAAATAACGGCAAAGTATTATTCCTGCTCTAGGATTCATACGTCACATTAACAATAAAACCAAGTCTTTATGGGGAAAATGAAAGTCCATCTGCCAATACATTCTCCTTGCCTTTTATGAACTTGAAGTCCACTTGATAGTCTTGTAGAGCCCAGGACCACCTCTGCAGCATAGTGTTATGATTCTTCATAGTCTGCAACCATAACAAGGCCCGATGATCCGTCGTCACCGTAAATCTTCGTCCCCACACATATGGGCGCAACTTGCTCAGCCCCCACACGACCGCTAGGCACTCCTTTTGGACCGACGAATAATTCTTCTCCCTCGATGTCAGCTTGCGACTAAGATACGCCACTGGATGTCTGGTGCCTCCTCTCTCCTGCAGCAAGACGACTCCCAGCGCGAGGTCCGATGCATCCGTAGCCACGATGAATGGTTGCTCATAATCTGGTGCTATTAATATAGGTCCTTGGCACAAGGCTTGCTTCAGAAGATCAAAAGCCTTTTGACATTCATCCGTCCATACCACACGCTCAGCACACTTTTTCCTTGTCAGCTCATGCAAGGGGGTTGCGATTTCCCCAAAATCTTTCACAAACTTTCGGTAAAAACCAGCCACACCTAAAAATGCCCTAACTTGTTTCTTAGTTAAGGGGATAGGGCACGATTGTATTGCCTCAACTTTGTTCCATAAGGGGGTTATTTTCCCACTCCCCACCTTATGTCCTAAATAGATTACTTCATTCAACCCAAATTGACACTTCTTAGCTTTTATTGTTAGCCCTGCTTTCTTTAATGCCTCTAATACTGCCGTCAGGTGTTGGACATGCTCAGGCACCGACTTGCTAAAAATGGCCACACCATCTATATAGGCCACTACAAAATCTGACATGCCTCGTAACACAGTATTAATTAGCCTCTGGAAAGAACTTGGTGAGTTCCTTAGCCCCATGGGTAAAGTCACAAACTCATATAACCCATCTGGTGTACTGAAGGCAGTTTTGGCTCTGGATTGCTCGTCTAGTTCCATCTGCCAAAATCCTTTACAGAGATCTATCGTAGAGATAATGGTTGCTGCCCCCAATAACTCTAACATTGCGTCCACCCTAGGCATAGGATACACATCTGGGACAGTAATTTTATTGATTAAATGATAATCAATACAAAATCTTGTGGTTCCATCTTTTTTCGGAACAAGTACAATACTTGAGGCCCAGGGACTGATGGATTCCCTGATCACTCCTAGTTCCAGTATGTCTTCAACCTCCTTTTTAATTTCACTCAAAACTTTCCCATTCACACAGTACGGGACAGATCTGATTGGGGCATGATTTCCAGTATCAATGGAATGTCTGGCTATACTGGTTCGGCCAGGTTTATTGCTAAAGAGATCTCCATAATTTTTCAAAACTCTCAGAATCTCTTCCTTTACTTCTTCCTTCACCTCCTCCGACCATTCCAATTGATCCACCCCTCCTTTTGCTTTGCTTTCCTGTACCAAATCTGGAAGTTCAGGCCCACTTCCCTCAGGGAATAAGGTAACTTGCAACACCTTTGCATCCCTGGTATGATAAGGTTTCAGCATATTTACATGAACCACTTTATGCTTTTTTAATTGGTCTGTGGTTATCACATATGTCACTGTGTCAAGCTTTTCCCTTATGGTATATGGTCCCTCCCAGTTGACCTGTAATTTATCGTGTTTCCTGGGTATGAATGCCATAACCATATCTCCCACATCATACACACGTTCCCTGGCTGTTCTGTCATACCAGTAACTTTGCTTCTCCTGAGCTTGACTCAAATTCTTTTGCACAACTTCCATCATTGCTGTTAATTTGTTGCGGAAGTCTAATACAAAATCAACTACAGATGTTTTGTACTCTCCCAGGGTTCCTTCCCATGAATTTTTTAACAGTTCCAAAGGTCTCCTCACTTTTCTAGTAAACATCAGTTCAAAGGGTGAGAAGCCTGTTGTCTCCTGAGGGACTTCTCTGTACGCAAATAAGAAGCACCCCAAACGTTCATCCCAGTCTTGTGGGTGGTCTTGAACATAACTTCGTATCATGCCCTTCAGAACCCCATTGAATCTCTCAGTCAATCCATTAGTGGCGGGATGGTAAGTGGTTGTCTTTAAATGTTTTAGACCACAACACTTCCACATACATTGCATCACTTCTCCCATGAATACACTGCCTTGATCCATCAGCACTTCATGAGGGAAACCCAGTCTCATAAAGATTTTTAACAAAGCCTCTGCCACTACAGGGGCTTCTACGGATCTTAATGCTTCCGCGTCTGGGTACCTGGTGGCAAAATCCACCACCACCAATAGATATTTCTTGCCATGCCTTGTGGGTTTGGAAAAAGGCCCCACCAAATCTATTCCCACTCTATAAAAGGGTTGTCCTATTATAGGAAGGGGCTTTAAGGGTGCCTTAGTCTTTACTCCACTTTTCCCCACCTTTTGGCATATGTTACAAGGTAAACAATATTGTTTTACATCTTTAGAGATATTTGGACAATAATAGTGTGCAGCCAATCTCTTCTTGGTCTTCTTTATTCCAAGATGCCCTGCACATGGGACATCGTGGGCTACCTCTAGCAATCTGGTTCTGTATTTGCTAGGTACTATCAATTGCTTCGCTGGTTCGCATTCATTCTCTCTCTCAGCAGGCATCCACAGTCTATATAAAATCCCATTCTCACACACAATTTGATTCCTCAGTTTGTCCGTAAAGGGAATCTTTTGTGTAAGGGCTTGGTCCTTCTTCTGCTTCAGACTTGTATCCCTATTCAGCTCTTCCCTGAACTGCTCTGCCTCTGCACTAGAGACCATTTGATACAAGTTGTCTCTTTCAGCAGGCCTTCCAGGGGTTGCTATGGCGACCTTAGGCTCGATAACAGGTTCTACCCTGTTTTCCTCAGCCTCTTTTAACATGGCTTCTGTTTCTTTGCCAAGTTGTCGTCTGGTCACCACATATATTTTTCCTTGTGCCCCCATTACATCTCTTCCCAGTACCACTGGTTCTTGTTGTTGGGCATTAATACCTACTTTATATTTTTCCTCCCTACCTCTCCACTTTATTCTTATTAGGGCCATGGGTATGCTTTCTGGTTCACCCCTCACTCCTTGGATAGTCACCGTTTCCTGAGGTAATATTTCCTCAGATTTTATTAAATCTGGCCTCAGTAACGTCTGAGCGGCACCAGTATCAAGCAATGCCCAATAATTTGCCCCTTGCACACTCACTTCTTCTCTTAGACTCAAATCCAAGTCTTTTACTTCTGTCCAGTTTATCTGGCAGAACTGAACCTTTTTTGTTTCCAGCTCTTTTGGTTCTGTTTTCACTGCCCTTCCCTGAGCAGGATTACCAATGGGGTTGGCAACCTCACATTGAAAACATAGGTGCCCCGGTCTACCACATTTATAGCATAATTTCTCCTCCATTTTAGGGTACACCGATCCACTCTGGGGTGTCCTGTGCCCTTCAGATTTTATTGGAGGACTTTTTCGCTGTGGTATCACATCCTTTTTGTTGCCATTATATGGTCTGGGTTTAAACTCTCTTGATGTTTTCCCCACCCAGCCAGTTCTATTGGAGGCAAAGTGATCTGCCATCTCTGTGGCCTCCTGCACCGATGTAGGGGAACGGTCTTTGACAAGGAGCCTTATTTCTGGTGGTAACTGATGGAATAATTGATCCAGTATCATGAGGCTTTTCACCTCTTCCACTGACTGAGCTTTGGCACTACTCATCCACTTTCCAAATATATCCATCAACTTTGCTCCCAGTTCAACAAAAGACCTCCCTGCTTGGATCTGACAGTTTCGGAATAACTTTCTAAAATAGTCAGGTCCCAGTCTGAATCTTTTGTATACTGCCTCTTTAAACTCGGCATATGTGACGGGCCTGTCTGAGGGGAAATATTGGTATACTTCTGCCAATTTCCCTTTGATCGGGTTTGATAAATATTGCATATATTTATCCTCCGGTAGCCCCCACATTTGAGCTGCCTTTTCAAAGGTGCTGAGGTAAATTTGTGGATCTTGTCCCGGCTCAAACACTGCAAAATATTTTGGTGTAACCTTTATCTTTGTTTCATTTCTGTCCTTTCTTGTTTCATCAGAATGAAACTTCTCTCTTTCGAACTTTAACTTTTCCACCTGTATTTCAGCATCCACTCTCATTCTCTCAAATTCCAACTCCCGCTGCTTGTCTTTCTCCTCAGCCTCCCATTCTAACTTCTCTCTCAAATACTCTATATAAGCGGGATTGCTTGAGTATCCTTCTGGGGTCTCTTCCCTAACAGGTTGTTTTTGCTGAACAGATGGATCGGTATTGGGACCTGTACTTTTCAACTTGTTCATTAATGACCTAGAATTAGGAGTGAGCAGTGAAGTGGCCAAGTTTGCTGACGACACTAAATTGTTCAGGGTTGTTAAAACAAAAAGGGATTGTGAAGAGCTCCAAAAAGATCTCTCCAAACTGAGTGAATGGGTGGAAAAATGGCAAATGCAATTCAATATAAACAAGTGTAAAATTATGCATATTGGAGCAAAAAATCTGCATTTCACATATACGCTCATGGGGTCTGAACTGGCGGTGACCGACCAGGAGAGAGACCTCGGGGTTGTAGTGGACAGCACGATGAAAATGTCGACCCAGTGTGCGGCAGCTGTGAAAAAGGCAAATTCCATGCTAGCGATAATTAGGAAAGGTATTGAAAATAAAACAGCCGATATCATAATGGCGTTGTATAAATCTATGGTGCGGCCGCATTTGGAATACTGTGTACAGTTCTGGTCGCCTCATCTCAAAAAGGATATTATAGAGTTGGAAAAGGTTCAGAAGAGGGCAACCAGAATGATCAAGGGGATGGAGTGACTCCCTTACGAGGAAAGGTTGCAGCATTTGGGGCTTTTTAGTTTAGAGAAAAGGCGGGTCAGAGGAGACATGATAGAAGTGTATAAAATTATGCATGGCATTGAGAAAGTGGATAGAGAAAAGTTCTTCTCCCTCTCTCATAATACTAGAACTCGTGGACATTCAAAGAAGCTGAATGTTGGAAGATTCAGGACAGACAAAAGGAAGTACTTCTTTACTCAGCGCATAGTTAAACTATGGAATTTGCTCCCACAAGATGCAGTAATGGCCACCAGCTTGGATGGCTTTAAAAGAAGATTAGACCAATTCATGGAGGACAGGGCTATCAATGGCTACTAGCCGTGATGGCTGTGCTCTGCCACCCTAGTCAGAGGCAGCATGCTTCTGAAAACCAGTTGCCGGAAGCCTCAGGACGGGAGAGTGTTCTTGCACTCGGGTCCTGCTTGCGGGCTTCCCCCAGGCACCTGGTTGGCCACTGTGAGAACAGGATGCTGGAGTAGATGGGCCACTGGCCTGATCCAGCAGGCTCTTCTTATGTTCTTATGTTCTTATGATGCGAATGTTATCAGTGCTACTCGCAATTCATCTACCCCTTTACCCTCGTAAGGTAAATTGAATGTTATGCACTTCTCCACCAGCTCCTCTCTTTTCATTTTTATATATTAAGCCATGTTGTTGGAGTTCACTCACTCTTTGCCACACACTCTTTGCCAGTCACTCTCACAAGTAATCTTTATTTGTTATTTCTTTTTGCCACACCACTTTTAGGGACTGTCTTTTTTTCGTATCCCACCGCTACAGCCACCACTTGTGACGTCCTTCCCTGGCTTTCCCTGTCAGGTCCCCACCTGCTTGTGGCTACTACCTTTCACTAGGCACCACCAGGGACTCCACCAGTCCGGACTGTCCTTTTTTATGGTTTCTCTCTCCGCTCTAGCACAGATCTCACTAGATCCCTCTGCTAGGCAGCACCACCAGTCACGTCCTGTAACCAATATTCCCAGAGACTTTGCCTGAGTCTCTCTCTATCTGGTTACTTTTGTGACTGCGTGCGTATGCTGTTCCCAACCCCTTGGTATCTATATAGATTACACATATAACTCTGGGTTGCTCTGGATACTTGAAATGTTATTATTCTTCTCTTCACCGCTGCCACTATTCGTTACTGTTTCCCTTCAGCCTTGGTAATTACCTTGCCCTCCCTTCTGGTCTGTGAAAACCCCAGCCAAGGATCAGGCCTTCGGTAAACCAAAGTAGTATTTATTAAATATCAGAAATAACAAGATTACTTTTATAATGGTACATAAGCATATGGTTTCATCTATTCCTGTGATACTTGTCTTATTATTAACTAGAACTCCAATTCCCTCTTTCTCTATACTCTCCTAACATCCACTACCAAACACCTTCTTCCTCTCACATCCACCAACTAACACCCACCTCGATTCAACTGTCATTCTTCCATTTATACTCCCAGCCATTCAAACGCTCAGCCAATCATCCAGCATTCTACTGCTCATGTACTCCCCCCTCCTCTTTCACTCCACTTACCATATGTCTTCTATATAAACAGCACTTACCATATTTACATTAATACAGGAACATCACAGGTTCATAAAAAGACATACGACCAGACAAATAGAGAGGGCCCAAGCCGTGTAAGGCTTTAAAGGTTAAGACCAGCACTTTGAATTGGGTTGGGAAGCAGATCGGCAGCCAGTGTAGTTGTTGTAGAAGAGGAGTTGTATGGGCTCGTAGGCCAGCTCCTGTTAACATTCTAGCTGCCGCTTTCTGAACCAATTTAAGCTTCCGAGCTGTTTTCAAAGGCAGCTCCACATAGAGCACGTTGCAATAGTCTAACCGGGATGTAACTAAGGCATGTGTTACCTTTACCACTGCACCCACTGGATGCCATTACCACTGCACCCACTGGATGAATAATTTTGTCCCAGGATCCAGTACTCAGAAATATGCTTAGCATTCAGATTGTGAAAGCTGTAGCATATATGATGGGAGAAATGCAGCAGAGATTATACAGTTGGGTCCAGTAGATATATCTGGGTTAGACCACTGACCCATCCCTATTGACTGGCAGTAGTTTTCCAGGTCTGAGCCAAAGGTAGTTGTTTTTTTCCCTTCCAGACCTGCTATGTGAGGCATGTTCTCTCCCACTTAGCTAGTCTCCTCCCAATGTAGAAGAGATTATGTGGGAACTGAAAGAAGAAAAGAGTATAGAGCCTGGAGTGGAATTTATGGGGAAACAGAGATGGATGCAGTACTACTTGGCAAGTTCCTGTCAAGGCTAGTTTTAATTTGTCTGTATTCCTTCTGGGAAAGACATTAAAGCACCTTCTAACATTAAAAATATGATGCTAGCAACTGTGGAGGTGCTTCTTAGTCAAAGACAACTTCAAGTATAGGGAATTCTTAGAAAACAGGTCTGCAAGTTTCTGATAGTGTGGTACAACACACAACATAAACCAGGAGTGGGGTACTTTTATCAGCCGCAGTG
Source organism: Rhineura floridana (assembly GCF_030035675.1). NCBI lineage: Eukaryota > Metazoa > Chordata > Lepidosauria > Squamata > Rhineuridae > Rhineura > Rhineura floridana. The sequence goes on along the minus strand of NC_084487.1, from coordinate 66,822,029 downwards.
CTGCATTCCCTCATGACCTGCATTCCATGGTGGGTGGGCCAGAGGCATGGGAGGGACAATTAATGCAAGATCCTGGCTGGGAGTCCAGAGTCTGTGAGTTCAAATCCCCGCTCGTGTCTCCTGCGTGTCAAGGGACAGCTAATGATCACCCCCACAGTGAGTGGCTCAGGGGTTACATGCCCTGCCACCTGTGCAGCAGTGGGCAAGGTGCACAGTCCCAAGGAGCCCAGTTGCCCCCCAGCTGGCAGTTGCAGACAAGGAAGGGGCTGGCTTGTGCAGCTGTGGCAAGCTGAGCAGGCCCTAGCCAGCTGGGGAGGACTAGCCTCAGAGGGAGGCAATGGTAAACCCCCTCTGAATACCGCTTACCATGAAATCCCTATTCATAGGGTAGCCATAAGTCGGGATCGACTTGAAGGCAGTCCATTTCCATTTTACCTTTGTACAGTAGACTACATTACAGCTAGGAGAAGTCAGAGGTTTCTGTGGATAAACCACACAGATAACTTTCCATCTACCATCCAGGCAAGCAAGAGGCATTATTACAGTCAAAGGACACATTGTAGACAGGCAAAACCACTTGTGGAAGGCACAGAGGAGGGCCAGTGAGAGGTGTGTCCTGGGGAGAGGGGGTATTGAGTAGGAAAAGTCCTCAGGGCTGGATAGAGAGGCCTGGAGAGCCATATTCAAGCCTTGGGCCTGAAGTTCCCTTCTGTCATAAACCACTGAGATCTCACACTTATCATTCGCTTCTAGGATAGCTAGATCTGAAATCTAGCATGTGCAGCTATGTCAGAAATGTCGGGGGGGGGGATTGAATTTCATCTCATCCACTTCCATTACTGTCAATGTACTTTTCATTACAATTTCATCAGGATTAATTAACAAGATTTGGGGTAATATGAGGCACATATTTGGTATGCAAAACCAAATCAGTTGTAGAATTGATGTTTCCTTGCAGCTGGTACTTTGTGTGTTGATAGTCAAGAGTACAGATAGCTTATATTAGGCTGCACCAGCTGTCTGTTGCTAGCTTGCTGGCTTGCTGCTGTTTGATAACTATGAGGTGGCTCTGATTACTGCCAGCACTGGCTCTGGTGGCTCTTCTTTTGGGAAAACCAGAAGACTTGCAAACACCCAGAGTTGGCAGTTGGCTGATTTAAATAAGCATATTAAAGCATAAAGGAGTTACTGAGTAATACCATGAATAAAAAGTTCAATGGCATTTTATTCTGCTTCTTTCCAAGTGACCATTCCTTAAATGAAGGGAATGCATTATTCAGAAAATTTAATTACCCATAGTCACTTCCTAAATTTTTGAATATACATCTATTTCATTGAACTCTAACTCCCATTATCCCCAGCCAGCATGGCCAATGGTCAGGGACAATGGGTGTTGTTCAACAACGTCTCTTAACACATTCTCAAAGCAATCGTGTCTCTCTCCTCTGAGAACCTGTCACCTAGCAGCCACTACTAAGCAAGATTATAACAAAGTAACAACACCAGGCATCATGACAGTCACAGAATATTGTTTTTTTTCCCCCTTTCAAACACAAACACAGACAGATATACAGCATTTCTCCACAAGGACAAGCAAGGATTGTCTCTGCATTGACCTCTTTCAAATGTAATGAAGTTGGTCTGACTTGAGAATGAGGGTTGTGCCCACACACTCCCTTTCACTCATGCTGAATAAAATAAATACAATAAAAACACATTAAATGAACTTTATTTAATCTTTCTAAGGTGTTTTAAAATGAATTTCCCATTATGTCTGAACTAGGAAACTGTGGTTTAATCTCTAACTACAAGTCAAGGCTGCAACCCAACTTGATTCTAGCCTGCAAGCTTAAGCCACAGTCTTCTGGTTCAGTAATTTAAGAAACTATGATTTAAGAAACCCCAGAAGTACTCAGTTAAGGGGGCACACAAGAAAAGGGAGGAGAGAAAGGGAGTATACAGATATAACATTAGTTCTCAGTCTGATAAACCAGTACATGTTACAAAGGAAAGAAAAAAGGGAGGCGAACTTCAGTCATCTTACTCGCTGCTCTTTGTGGCTGAATCTACCCTCTAAGACTGTTAACTTTTTTTAAATTTAACATTAATTTGCTATTGATTTGGTGAATGGGACAGTGTTGTTTAGCAGTTGCTGCTGCACAGAGGTAGTCAAAGTGGATCCTATCCACCTTAAGGCTGTGTTTCAAGAAGGAGAGAAAGAAGCTGGTTGTGCTGCCATGCAATGGGCTGCCCAGTGATGTGCCAACAAAAGGGGAGTCACAGCAAGGGGAGACCCTACAGGGGATCAACCCTGCAGTATCTTCCCTTCTGGTACACCATTGGAGGGCAAGGACTTCACCCGCATGAAGGTGGGGCGGGAGGACCGAGAGGCAGGGAAGTGGAGATCTCTCAGGGTAAGAGACTGGGAGAGGAGAGGAAAGCTCCCAGATGAGAGATGGGAGGGGGAATACTTGTGTGCAGAGAGAAGATTGTGTACTTGTACATTGTTTCTGTTTTTTATATACCTTGCTCCTGATTTCCCCTTTCCTTATTTCTTTGGTCATCACTGTTACGTATGTATTACATTTTACAGTTATACCTGAGATAAAGGTATACCTGAGACTTTATGTTTTATTATGTATTTCTTATTATAATTGCTTTAATTTTTTGTATTGTAGAGATATTATGTTAACTATTGATGTATATTGTTTTTTACGGTCTGTGTTGTAAACCACTCTAGGATCTCTTGATGAAGAGCGGTATATAAATTGAAATAATAATAATAATAATAATAATAGTATGTAGTAGTAGTAGTAGTTACAAACAAAATTTAAATATTTAAACAATAAGTTAATGTACCAGGCCAATGTGCATAACAATTCATATGTTACATATTTTTAGTTGTGTTTGGCACACTCTACAAACTATAATTCAATTATTTTTTTAAGGCTTTAGAATTTGAAAGAACTCCCATCTTCAAGAAAAAAGCTTAAATCTGGACATCAGAGTTGAATATGTACTTGTCTTTATTGAAAGAACATGTACAACCATGTGTTATTGCGGCTGATTAATGTTCCTCAGTTCAAGATGTGTGGCAGTTCTGTTTTTATAGGCATTCAGCTGTGTTGCCACTGTGTGAATGTCAACAAAAATGTCAACAAATTCCAGCCACAAATGAAGTTTTATGTTGTTAGTAGACATAGATTTCCATTGGGAGTCAAGCAACTATGTAGTTGCTAGACTATAACAACTTTGATTTAAGTTTAGATGACTGTATTCAGAATGATGACTCCAGAGTGAAAGGCCCTGGAGTCCATTGTACTAAGTACCTTCCCAGCCACTGCTGTTATCAGGAGAGTGGTGCATATATTCAGACATGGAGGGCATAATCTACCAAAGCATGATAAGCATGTATTTAACATTCTGTCCCTCCTTCCCTCCCATTGTTTTTGAAGTATGTAGCTCAGGTGGATTTTCCTCTTAGTGTTTTGAAAATATTCCATATGATAAATAAATGAAAGACAATGGGAAAACTTCTGACATGAAAACATAATAGCAGGCAGTGAACTGAATTATGGTTCATGTGGAATACTTACAGGGACCAGTTTGGATTATAAATGTAATGCATTTGTACCTTTTACCTTTTGCACTTTTATAGTGCCAGACACTGAAACAGGTTACATTAAGACTGCATCTGTGCTGTGAATACAGAATGAAGCTGAGGTTTGCTCACCTAAATCACTTTTCATGGTTTTGGCAGCTGAGAAGGACTTAGTTACTGATAGGTTTGGTTTTTTTCCCCTTTGCTATCACAACTCCCTCAAGTGAGTGTAATAAACAGGAAGAGCATACTGATTCCAAAGTAACAAAGGCATTAATGAAAGAAGGGACTGACTCCAAATAATGAGGATGTTACAACAAAGTGGAAAGTGGAAGAGACTGAAGGAGAAGTATCTTACATTATTTTGCATTAGAGCAATTGGACCTGACCATTTAGAATTCTCAGATATTACAATCTGAAATGATTATTTTTTGTCTAGAGTGTTATTTAGATTAATATTTCAAAGGGCAACTGACTAGACTTTTTTTTAAAGGAAAAGAAAGAGAAACTGGAGGTCTAGGATTTCTAGCAGCAGCAGTAAGATCTTGTGATGTCACTGGAGAATATTTTTCATTTAAAATTAAAATATTGTATAGTTTAGAGCCTAGGACACTTCACACTTTATGCAACTATCATATTCACTGCAGTAAATACCAGTGTGACCCTAGTTTAATAGTGCAATAAACACCTGAAGTGTGAATCACAGGAGCATGTTCCTCAACACTAAGGGCCATGAACTAGGAAACCCTGATTGTCCAGATCCCTGGTATATGTGCACTGCATGTTTAGTGATGTATGTCTGAAATTACTGCATTATTTATTAAATGCTTAAAACCATTGTGAGAAGAGCCAAAGTTACCCCATATCTCCGAGACCATGTGATTGATAGACATAGGCTCAAGGCGAGCAAGACACATACACAGTGAAATCTGCCCAGAGACTTCAGGAGTAGCAGAACACCACATCCTGTTCTTTCTGTTCATTCTATACTGCATCCTGTTATTCAAGTAACCACAAAGTTTGTTCCAGCCTGTGTTAGCCTGCTTTATTCTACCTAGCGTGTCTGTGTGGTTAGCAGAGGTGCAAAGAACATACGCAAAGTACAACATGGATTGTGTAGGCTATGCAAAGTTTCCTGTTATCAGAAAACTATAAATGCTGCCTTTATTCTTTGTTCAAGGCTCCAGTTCCTTTTTTGTGGACTGGTGTCTTTGCTCTGAGCAAATAAACGGCTGTTACTTTACTCTTTGTCGAATGGATCATTGCAGTGGCTAGTAAAGAATCCCAAATAGGATAAGAGGTATTTTTCTCTTACAACACCATGACATCATACATAATTTTTAAGAAGATACCAGCAGCAAACAACTAAAAATAAAATAAAAATATGTCCATATGTAACCTATGTTTCAGTTGTTGCTACCAGCATTGTTGAAGAGAATGGTGGATCCAGCATGCCTGTGTTTGTTGGCACTGGGTGGGGCTATTACCTTTCACCTCTCTTTCTAGAACCAGCCGTTTGAGCATGCTGAGTAAGTATCCTTTAGGGTTAGGGTTACCAGGTCAAAAGCATCCCAAACCCTGAGATTACAGAGGTGGATCCTAGTGATGTCATAGGGGGTGCACCCTGGTGATGTCAGGGGGTGTGTCCTAGTGATGTCATAGGGCCAGGCCCTAGTGATATCATTAAGCAAGATTCATTAAGCGTCAACCACACTTGCTTGGAGCATACCACTCCAACAAAAAATATTTCCCTGAGTGGAAATTATGATAGAAATCTTAGCTAAATGAGGGTGTTTCCAGGCCCAGCTGAAGTGATGGGATCATTCCTTCTTACCTGCTTAAAGAGCCTGGGAAGGAACATTTAATCTACCCTACTTGCTTCTGGCAAGAAGGGTTTAAGTATCCTCAGGCCAGCCCAGTCACCAGAAGGCCATTGTAGGAAGAAAGCCTAATATTGTGGAGATGTTAGATCAGAGCACTCAGGAGTAAAGATGGATGCCCCTGAAGGTTGCAATTCTAAACACACTTACTAAGGGACTAAACCCCATAGAACTCAACAGGACTTACTCCTGTGTAGATATTGTCAGGATTGTGCTGTTGCTAAGGCTTGACTAGGGATCCTCTGCAACAAAATCCATATCCAAACAGGGTTAGCAACCCCCTGCCTGGAATGCCCTGTCTGACTTGACCCTTCACTGCAGAGAGAGAGGTTTGGGAAATGAGTAAGAGTTAAGAAGATTCTCTATTCTCTCCTGCCAACTCTGTGGGCTGCTATAACTCACTTTGACAGCCAATCAAATTCCAGTGAGTAATAATTGACACAGAGAAAACACACATGGTTTGGTCTGCCTTCACAGGCAGTAGATTGGGAACAACAGCAATTGAAGCCACATTTCCCAGTAAGCGAATTCTCTTTTACCACTATTGAGTAAGAAACAAACCATCATGCAAATAAAAAGGTGCATCATCAGTGGGTTTAAAGGGGTTGAGCAGAATGCATGGAACCACTTTTGTTCCTTCTATGGATGTAAGGGAGTAAGGTCAGAGGTAAATGAAATGCAAATAGAAAAAGAAAAACAAAAGATAGTGACGATTTCCTAAATGCAATACCATACAAACCACTACAAGATTCCTGTGAGTAAGACAGAAAACTCAGCATCACACAACCAGTCAGTGTTCCTAACCAAAACTGAAAAAATCCTGGCAGCCAGTCAGCCAAGTTCACAGAAATCCCCATGCAGCACAACCTGATCCTGGGTCTGCAGTTAGTACAGAATGCTGCGGCACGATTGCTGACATGAATGAGACCTTATCAGCACATAATATCTTTGTTCTGAAATCTGCATTGGTTGCTGATTTGCCACCAGGCCAAGTTCAAGGTGTGCTTTCCATGTTATGGGTGCCATATAGTACTTGTTCTGCTATGCTTTGGATCTCCCTGCTTATTTACATTAGGCAGGCGCCTTCATTGTACTCTTTTTGGTACCTGCTAAAAAAAAATTTGTTTAGCCACGCCTACCCAGGCATGTAGATGCTATTATTTTTTTCTGTTTTTAACTCGTTGGTTTTATTATTTTGAATATTTTTAAATCTGTTTTAACTGTTTTTGCCAATAATTTTATTGTTTCTATAAACCACTTTGAGGTTTTTTTTACAATAAAGCAGTATATAAATGTAATTAAATATATAGATAAATTTCTGAGTCACTGTGGTCTTTGGGTTTCTTTCCTCTTTTATATTGCCATTTGGTACCATCTAGCTCAGTATTGCTAGCATGGGATAGCATTGGCTTTCCAGGATTCCAGGCAATAGTGTCTTCCAGAGATTGAATTTTGGACCCTTGCATGCAAAGCACTGAGCTACAGCTCTGCTTAAAAAAGTATCTTTTAAAATTGTTCTTTTCATTTTACTAATGAATGCACAGCATACTAGGGCAGATCCACATAATACATTTAAAGCACATGAATCCCACCACAGAATACTGGGAATTGTAGTTTGTTATGGGTGGTGGGAACTATAATTGTAAGGGGGAAACTACACTTCCCAGGATTCTTTGGGGAAAGTCGTGCGCTTTATATGTGGGTTGGATGTCCTTTAAATATATTATATGGATCTGCACTACTTCATAAACTTTGCCTGCATATAGATCATTTTAATTAAATTTTAAAATGGAAATGATACAAAGTTTTTTGGGTGGCCATGGGCTATGCACCATCTCTCAGCCTAATCTACCCCCCAGGGTGAAAACAACTGGGGGGAACCATGACCACCCCACAGTGCAATCCTATGAATATTTATTTAGAAGCAAGTCCCAATGTATTCAATGGGGCTTACTCAGACAGGGAAGCATGCACAGGACTTCAATTCAGTGATAAGGAACTTCACTCACCCAATCCAAAATTCAGAATCATGACAAGTTAAGCTGTTTTGCAACCATTTTATAGTTGTTTTATGGTTATTGGATTTTAAATGGCTTTATTTCTTGTTGTGAGCTGCCTTGGTTTCCAACCATACCTCACAGGATTGTTGGAAAGACTCCCTATACACACACACTGGAGATGTAAAAATACATACACTCCATATAATAGTTTATTGTCAAAACCAGTGGCCACTGCAGAACTTTTTTTTTAAGTATTAGTTTCCTGCCAAATAAAAGCAGTGACACCTAAGTAAGCCCTGCCTAAGTGCTTTTAAAAAAGGACTGGAGGGGAAGAGAAAGATTTACAATACAATCCTTTTCTATGTTCATTCAAAAATCCCATTGATTTTCAACACAATCCTAACCATGTCTACTCAAAAGTCAGTCCTACTGAATTCAATGGGGTTAGCTCCCAGGTATGTGAAATTAGCACTGCAGCTTTACTCCCAGAAAAGCTTCATATTGGGAAGGTTGTCAAAACAGGTTATGAATAAGACAAATAAACTGCCCTCTTCCAGTAAAATTTAAATTTGTCCCTAATTAGAAAAGTATGACTGCAGCATGTATACTTTTTAAAACTTCTGTTCAAAAATTATTTGAAATATAAAATGTATAATATGCTATTTTTGCAAGTAATTAAACCCCCTCTGCATGTACACTCTTAGGTATGTGTTGGGACCAAATTATTAATTAGGGGTCAAAGATTATTTGTGGGATTAATATAGCTATGTTTTAGTGGGATTACTATAGACTTTAATATTAAAGTCATAATTTTGTGATATTGTAAAATAACCGAAAAGATGACTATACACGTGGACATCACCAAATGGTCAATATGGGAATCAAATTGATTATATAATTGGTAGCAGAAGGTGGAGAAGTTCCATACTTTCTGCAAAAACAAGACCAAGAGCAGACTATGGTACAGATCATGAACTGGTCGTATCGAAAATCAGAGTAAAGCTAAAGAAGACCAACAAAGCAATCATAACGCCAAAATACAATTTAAATAACATCCCAGAAGCATATAAAGATCAAATAAGGAACAGGTTTGAGGCTTTAAACTTAGATGACATAGAACGAGAAGAACTATGGAATGAAGTCAGAGACGTTATCAGAGAAGAATGCAAAAAGACAATACCTCTAGTTAAAAAGAGAGAAAGACCCCAATGGATGACTGAAGAAACTCTTCAAATGGTTAAAGAGAGAAGGAAAGCAAAAGCAAAAGGAGATAGAAACACAGTCAGAACCCTAAATGCAACAATACAGCGACTAGTATGTAGCGACAAAGGGAACTATTATAATAGTTACTGTATAGAAATAGAAGAGGACAACAAAAAGGGTAGAACAAGAGCCCTATTCCAAAAGATGAAAGAAATGAAAGGGAAATTTAAACCAAGAGTAGGGATGTTGAATAATCAACAGGGGAATACACTGACTGACCGAGATGAAATAAAAGGAAGATGGAAGCAATACACTGAAGAACTCTATAAAAGAGATGCAAGGATGACAGACTCATTCATGGAGGAACTATATGATGAAGAACCAGAAATTTTAGAATGTGAGGTGAAAGCTGCTCTTAAAATACTTGGAAGAAACAAATCACCAGGAATAGACGGCATACCAATAGAGTTGCTACAAGCTACTGAGACTGAATCAGTCCAAATTTTAACTAAAATCTGTCAAGAAATATGGAAAACTAAACAATGGCCCACAGACTGGAAGCATTCCATATACATCCCAATTCCAAAGAAAGGGGATCCCAGAGAATGCAGTATTATCGAACTATTGCCTTAATATCCCATGCAAGTAAAGTAATGCTCAAGATTCTACAACAAAGGCTCTTGCCATATACGGAGCAAGAAATGCCAGACGTCCAAGCTGGATTTAGAAAAGGAAGATGTACCAGAGATCATATCGCAAACATATGTTGGATAATGGAACGGACCAAGGAATTTCAGAAGAAAATCACCCTGTGCTTTATAGATTACAGCAAAGCCTTTGACTGTGTAGATCATGAAAAACTATGGAATGCTTTAAAAGAAATGGGGTGCCACAGCATCTGATTGTCCTGATGCACAACCTATACCCTGGACAACAACAACAATCTTTATTGCTTAGTCAACCGACCATTGCAAAACATTAAAACAACCAACTAAGAACAAAGCAATTAAAACATACAACATATGCTTAAAATAGACTGTACAGGAAGGCAGTATCAAACAGTACAATGGTTTAAGAACAATGCACAGTTCTGCGAGGTCTGATTTCCATGGCCAAGTTCAAAAATTTGGCCACTTGGACGGTAATTAATTTGTCAGTACCCTCAAGGAGGGCTGATAAAAGAACATCCAAGGAGCGGCCAGGGAAAGCTTGCAGAATGGGGTATAAAAGACCTTTCCTAGCCTCATCATAAAATGTACACTTAAACAGGACATGCGATACCGTCTCCACTTCAGATTTGTCACAAGGACAATATCTACTGTTCCTCGGGATTTTATCAAATCTGCCCTCCAACAGTTTAGATGGTAGGGTGTCAAAACGGGCCAAGGAAAAGGCCCTTCTGTACTTAGGAACAGATAGCCAACTTAAGTAGCACATCCCTTCTTTACTAGGGAGACCTATTCAACCCAGTGAACAGGGGGAGCAGGGTCCCGAGGCAGCTGCGAGAAGCTCTTGATTGTCAATATCGACTAACTACTGTTTAACCATCACCTTGGCCCTACTGAGTTCCATAGAGAGCAGTTCAACAAAGGAGAGACCTACCGAGGCAATTTTGTCCAGCACCAGTTTGGACCAGGATGACTTAATGGGATCACTCAAAAGCTCTTGTAAATGAATCTTGAGGGAGCATGGAACAACAGCGTAGCCAATATTGAAAAGTGTAAGTCCAGGCTAAGCAGTTTATAGAATTAAGGCCAGCCTCCAATTTGAGAGTAGCTCCGGAGGCACATCTTGGGACACCAAAGATGGATCTAAGAAAGAGGTGGAAAGTTCCTTCAAGTGAGTCCTTGAAATAGGGATCCAAAATTGGGGGCCCATATAGCATCATCGGAGCTATTTTGGTTCTTGCAACACAGACTGCTGCTGGGACAAATTTCCCACCCTTAGAGAAAAAGAAGTGGGTTATTGCACCCAGATTTTTCTTGGCTTTGGCTTTAACATAATTGGCTTGGGCTCTCCAGCTGTTTCACGAAACCAGATCCCCAGGTACTTGTAAGAGTTGACCTGTTCAATTCTAATGGATCCCATGGACCAGGGGAACCTGACTTTTCTCCTGGAGAACACAATTACGTTGGATTTGGCATGGTTAATTGTTAGGTGATTACCTTTACAATAATCTGCAAAACCCATAAGTAATCTTTTTAGGCCCAGCTGAGTTTGAGAAATTAGGACCGCGTCATCTGCATAAAGCAGAATGAGTACTTTTGCAAGCCCAAGTTTGGGTGGATGGGATTGTATCCATTTTAGAGCAGCGGGAAGGTCAGCCAAATATAGATTGAATAGGGTGGGGGCAAGAACACACCCCTGTCTAACGCCTAGTGAAGAGTGGATCTCTCTTGAGGGGTGACCACCATTACTGCAACGAACTTGACTAGCAGTATTGTAATATAGAGTGGATACCAGAAACAATAGCCTTTTGTCTATGAACAAGGATTCTAGTTTGCTCCATAATCGATCACGAGGAATGGAGTCAAAAGCAGACTTCAGGTCTACGAAGGCAGTAAAGAGTTTGCCACCTCTTGGTATGGAATGTTTATGCACTAAATGAGCCAAGACCAAGCAGTGATCAAGAGTGGAGCATCCTGATTTACAATCTGCTCTTCTCCCAAGATGTTATTAGCGCTTATCCATTGTTTCAGCTTTGAGCTTAAGAAACTGGCATACATCTTCCCCACAATAGACAACAGACTGATTGGGCGATAATTGCTCGGGTCACTCTTAGGGCCATTCTTATAAATAGGGATGATATAAACATTCAGCCAGGTTACTGGGATTATACCTGATTTGTTTATTAAGGTGAAAAGAGAGGCCACCAGAGGAGCCCACCAGCTCATATTGCATTTCATCAGCTCCGAAGGAATGCCATCTGGTCCGGGGGCTTTGCCCACCTTTAGTTGGGATAGTAATTCCTCAGTGGTTTTGATATCAGCGGAGGGCCATTCAGGGGTAACAGGAGATAAATGGGGGGGAGGACTTAGTTTAGATTATTTTAGATCATTAAACACAGCCCGAATATGATCCTCCCAGATGTTAGCTGGAATGTGACAGTCAGGTCTGCCATTATGATTAGCCAAAGCTCCGGAAACTAGCTTTCAGAATGACTTGGTGCTATGGGTGACAGATGCTGCTATCAGCATTTGCCATAAGTCCCTGGTGGCCTCGTTTTTCTTCCTGGAAATGAGTTTCTTGTACTCTTTCCTTAACACATAATATGAGTGCGGGAGTTGGCGCTTGTTATTTCTACGGTAGCGACGATAGGCGGTACAAATTCTCTCCTTAAATCAACACATTCTCTGTCAAACCACATACTGGTTCTTTCGTTCGGGTGTTTAAAGATTTTCTTTGAAGTTGTTTGAAGTGTGGAGTTCATGTCCTGTATCAGTCCCTCATAGATTGTCATGCCTTGTTGTTATTAGTCCTACAGTTCTAATTATATGGGGGAGATGAATAAAATTATTAAAAGCTTGGCTTGTTTTAATAGACCACTTTATCTTATTAGTACTAGCCACTATAGGTAGGCTGGAAAGTGCATAGAATGGTTTATTCAGCTGTGACACACCAGGAATAGAGAAAGTTCCAGCAGGAGGTGGTCACTATCAGAGTGCACTGCTACTCTAAAAACATAACCCATGGTTTTCACCACCTTGTGGGTAAATAATATAATCGATCACACTCAAGCCCCTGGAGGAGACATAAGTGAACTCCCCCCAGTCATTGTCTGCACTAGAGCCATTTAGGATACACAGGTCAAATTTGGAGACAAACTGGAGCAGGCTAACTCCTGCAGGATTCAGACGAGTGTCTTTAGAGTGATGTGAGTAGCGCCTTTAGTGGCTCCTGTCAACATGGAGAGGGGTGCCAGTAATAGGGACATCCGCCAGGTAGGATCCTGTCCTTGCGTTGAAATCTCCTGCTATTATAGGGAGTGCAAAGGGAAATTTAGATGTCCAGTGGGCAAAAACACATTCTATTTTGAGCCAGTTAGACATGGTATCCTCTCTGTTAGTTGTTGGAGGAAACATTAATTAAGAGTAGGGTTAGGTGTATAGATCTTAATTCTAAAGTCAGGGCCATCAGAGTAGAGTCACTGTCTGGGATCTCAGTTATCTTAGCATCTAGGGATGAAGAAACCAGGATGCACAGACCCTGTCTGGCTCTACCCTTACTCTTATTTGGAAGTACAGGGATACAGTAGGACATGAAACCATTGACAAAGATATGGTCTTTGCACCATATCTCTTGAAACAAAATGATGTCAAACTTATTTAAGTAGGCCAAGAAGTTGCGATCACTGCTTTTAGATTTCCACTCAGCGATGTTCCAAGAGAGGAATTTTAAGGACATGGGACCGTTCGCCAGTTGTAGTCAGTCTGTCTCTTTGATTATGTCCATATTGCCATGTGTATCCTCCAGAACACAGCAATTGGTGTGCAGTACTCGGGGGGGGAGAGATTTGAGCAGTAGATATAAGTGAGCTATTGTTACAGTCTGGTAAACCACACTCATGTGGTTCCAGAAATTGTAAGGTCAACCAGTCAGAGGGTTTTACATTTGATTTTATATGTTCTGCAAGGGCTGATTTTTTTTGTGGACCCTCGTATCCCTCGCAGTGGGATACGGTTATCCCTGGATATAAACTATATCAGAAGGACAGGGAAGGACGTATTGGTGGCGGAGTCGCTCTATACGTGAAAGAAGGCATTGAATCCAGCAAGCTCAAAACCCCAAAAGAGGCAGGCTCCTCCACAGAATCGTTGTGGGTGGTGATACCATGCCCCAGGAGGGACTTAATACTGGGAACGATCTATCGTCCCCCAGATCAAAATGCTCAGGGAGACCTTGAGATGAGATATGAAATTGAGGAAGCATCCAAACTAGGAAATGTGGTAGTAATGGGTGACTTCAACTACCCGGACATAGATTGGCTGCATATGTGTTCCAGTCATGACAAAGAAGCAAAGTTTCTAGATATTCTAAATGACTATTCCCTAGACCAGTTGGTCATGGAACCAACCAGAGGGACGGCAACCCTGGACTTAATCCTCAGTGGGGACCGGGACCTGGTGCGAGATGTAAGTGTTATTGAACCGATTGGGAGCAGTGACCATAGTGCTATTAAATTAAACATACATGTAAATGGCCAATTGCCAAGAAAATCCAACACGGTCACATTTGACTTCAAAAGAGGAAACTTCACAAAAATGAGGGGATTGGTAAAAAGAAAGCTGAAAAACAAAGTCCAGAGGGTCACATCACTCGAAAATGCTTGGAAGTTGTTTAAAAACACTATATTAGAAGCTCAACTGGAGTGCATACCGCAGATCAGAAAAGGTACCGCCAGGGCCAAGAAAATGCCAGCATGGTTAACGAGCAAAGTCAAGGAAGCTCTTAGAGGCAAAAAGTCTTCCTTCAGAAAATGGAAGTCTTGTCCGAATGAAGAAAATAAAAAAGAACACAAACTCTGGCAAAAGAAATGCAAGAAGACAATAAGGGATGCTAAACAAGAATTTGAGGAGCACATTGCTAAGAACATAAAAACCAACAACAAAAAATTCTATAAATACATTCAAAGCAGGAGACCATCTAGGGAGGCGATTGGACCCTTGGATGATAAGGGAGTCAAAGGTGTACTAAAGAACGATCAGAAGATTGCAGAGAAGCTAAATGAATTCTTTGCATCTGTCTTCACAGTGGAAGATATAGGGCAGATCCCTGAACCTGAACTGACATTTGCAGGAAGGGATTCTGAGGAACTGAGACAAATAGTGGTAACGAGAGAGGAAGTTCTAGGCTTAATGGACAATATAAAAACTGACAAATCACCGGGCCCGGATGGCATCCACCCGAGAGTTCTCAAAGAACTCAAAGGTGAAATTGCTGATCTGCTAACTAAAATATGTAACTTGTCCCTCAGGTCCTCCTCCGTGCCTGAGGACTGGAAAGTGGCAAATGTAACGCCAATATTCAAAAAGGGATCCAGAGGGGATCCCGGAAATTACAGGCCAGTTAGCTTAACTTCTGTCCCTGGAAAACTGGTAGAAAGTATTATTAAAGCTAGATTAACTAAGCACATAGAAGAACAAGCCTTGCTGAAGCAGAGCCAGCATGGCTTCTGCAAGGGAAAGTCCTGTCTCAGTCACCTATTAGAATTCTTTGAGAGTGTCAACAAGCATATAGATAGAGGTGATCCAGTGGACATAGTGTACTTAGACTTTCAAAAAGCGTTTGACAAGGTACCTCACCAAAGGCTTCTGAGGAAGCTTAGCAGTCATGGAATAAGAGGAGAGGTCCTCTTGTGGATAAGGAATTGGTTAAGAAGCAGAAAGCAGAGAGTAGGAATAAATGGACAGTTCTCTCAATGGAGGGCTGTAGAAAGTGGAGTCCCTCAAGGATCGGTATTGGGACCTGTACTTTTCAACTTGTTCATTAATGACCTAGAATTAGGAGTGAGCAGTGAAGTGGCCAAGTTTGCTGACGACACTAAATTGTTCAGGGTTGTTAAAACAAAAAGGGATTGTGAAGAGCTCCAAAAAGATCTCTCCAAACTGAGTGAATGGGTGGAAAAATGGCAAATGCAATTCAATATAAACAAGTGTAAAATTATGCATATTGGAGCAAAAAATCTGCATTTCACATATACGCTCATGGGGTCTGAACTGGCGGTGACCGACCAGGAGAGAGACCTCGGGGTTGTAGTGGACAGCACGATGAAAATGTCGACCCAGTGTGCGGCAGCTGTGAAAAAGGCAAATTCCATGCTAGCGATAATTAGGAAAGGTATTGAAAATAAAACAGCCGATATCATAATGGCGTTGTATAAATCTATGGTGCGGCCGCATTTGGAATACTGTGTACAGTTCTGGTTGCCTCATCTCCAAAAGGATATTATAGAGTTGGAAAAGGTTCAGAAGAGGGCAACCAGAATGATCAAGGTGATGGAGCGACTCCCTTACGAGGAAAGGTTGCAGCATTTGGGGCTTTTTAGTTTAGAGAAAAGGCGGGTCAGAGGAGACATGATAATACTAGAACTCATGGACATTCAAAGAAGCTGAATGTTGGAAGATTCAGGACAGACAAAAGGAAGTACTTCTTTACTCAGCGCATAGTTAAACTATGGAATTTGCTCCCACAAGATGAAGTAATGGCCACCAGCTTGGATGGCTTTAAAAGAAGATTAGACAAATTCATGGAGGACGGGGCTATCAATGGCTACTAGCCATGATGGCAGTGCTCTGCCACCCTAGTCAGAGGCAGCATGCTTCTGAAAACCAGTTGTCGGAAGCCTCAGGACGGGAGAGTGTTCTTGCACTCGGGTCCTGCTTGTGGGCTTCCCCCAGGCACCTGGTTGGCCACTGTGAGAACAGGATGCTGGAGTAGATGGACCACTGGCCTGATCCAGCAGGCTCTTCTTATGTTCTTATGTTCTTATGTAGTTATTAAATACCGAAGACTTTGGGGAAGACTCCAAACCATCAGATCCCAAAGAGATGTTATTTTGAGTCAGTTTAGAGGATTGCAATACAACTATTTCCGGGTTTAAAACTGGATGTCCTGACGAATTAGAGTGATGTAACTTGTATATTGAGGGAATTTCCCGAGATATGTTATTGTGTTAACTGATTGAGATCCTTGACATGGCTCTGAAGTACCTGTAGTGAGCAGTTTTCAGTGACATTGGTACTTATTCCTTTCTTAACGTCAGAAACGGGTGAACAGAAATTGTTCAGTTTCAGCTCGATGTCACAATCAGTCATGTTTAGGAGGGTATCTTTCAAGAAAGAAAGTCGCAGCAAGATCTTGTGCTGATCCAGTTTAGGTAATGCACCGAAACTTTCAATGAGCAGGCGTTCTTCCAGGACAAGGTTCCCAAGCACAGGGTCATCCTTTCTCTCAAGGAGCCCCCCCACACCATGTAAACCCTTGAGGCTCATCAGACCTACAGTTCCTGACCCAGGGTTGTGAGTCAATAAGGGTGAGGGGGCACTGGTCAGTTTAGCAATTCCTCAGTCAAAGGCTCCATTTGCCTCCAGGTTGGGGAAGTGAGACTCTTCCTCTCTCTGGTTCCCAAGTACATGGCAGGGGAATTATCCTTAAAATGTCTTCTTACCTCAATGCCTGATCTTAGAAGCGCCTCTTTGGCTGAATAGACTGTTGCAGCTATAGTAGCTGAAGCAAAGGTTACCAATGCTCGGGCCGATTTATAATTATAATGAAGATATTCAATCTTCCAGATGGAATCTAGTTCTAGCACAGACGTAAGTGATACCGGCAAAAGCTTCAGCAGATTTAGTTTGCAGTCGCGTTGCGACTGCCATCTATATGGTTTAGGATAATTAAGAAAAGCCAGATCCTTGTCCATTAACTGGAGGCGCCATTTTTTATTTATCAGAGATGGTTTCGGGGGTGCTCTCGGTCTGCAGTACCATTTGAAGGGGCTTCTTCATTATTTAGATATTGAGAAGTGGACTGGAGGTCTGATAATCCATTCTCAGAAGCATGCAGGGAAGAAACTTCAGAAACTTCCGGCCAGTGTGTCGGGCGTGTCCACTGAGTATCAGTCTTATTAGTTTTTTTATTGACCTGCCTCACAGGGTCAGGTACTTTCGGTCCTTTCTCCTCAGAGTCTAGTAACTTAAATAGTTTGTTGAAGTTCATTTTGGAGCCTTTTTTACTGTTTGCTGCAGTTTTCAAATTTTTCGTTTTCCTTTTGGGGCTCACTAAGGTAAGTGGCGGTAACGCAGCTGAAGCTCTGCTCACGGCCGGAGTTCGATTCCAATGGAAGGAGAAAGTCGAATCTCCAGTAAAAGGGGTCGAGGTCCACTCAGCCTTCCATCCATCCGTGGTTGGTAAAATGTGTACCCGGCATATGCTGGGGAGTAAAGAAAGGCCAGGGAAGGAACTGGCAATCCCACCCCATATATATGGTCTGCCTAGTAAACGTCGCAAGACGTCACCCTAAGAGTCGGAAACAACTCACACTACAAGTACAGGGACACCTTTACCTTTTTTAAGGCTTTTGAGTGTTTGTATTTGATTTTCTTTTTGATCAGTCCCGAGGTGTTTTTACCACTCTTCCTGTTATTAAGGTTTTTGCTGATCTTTCTGAGTTGATTTTCTGTTCTGTGATGATTTCCTGAGGTGGAAGATTCACTTATAGTACTAGAGTCCCAATCAGCCCAGACCTTGAGTCCCAAATCTGAACCTTCTACAGGAATAGGAGTTGGCTGATCTTTCCCCCTTAAATTCTCCAGACTTAAGTTCATTAGTGTTGAGAGCTGCTCCATACGCTCCGCAAGAAGGATCTTAATCTGGGATAGATCCTCTGTCCAACTTGTGAACAGGCTCCTAGTCAGCTCAAGTTGGACATTGAAAAGGTTAGTTACCGTGTGGGGGTCAGTTTCTTTAAGGCCAGAATACAAAGGGGGAGAAGAAGGAGGTCTAGATTGTAGAGATGAAGAGTCACAATTCTCCCTCAACTGGCTTCTGACAGGACAAGTCGGGTTATCGTTCTCAGAGCTCTCTTGTATCTGCTCAGTTCTGCTGACCTGCTGAAAGACTGTTAAGGAGGAGACCGCATGGTCTAGCTCCACGGCCAAACTGCACTCGCCTGCCCCTTGTATTTCCCAGTCCATAGTTCTCATTATACACTGGGGGCCCAAAGACCAGTCTAAGATTTCTGCAGCTAGGGGTTCATCTGGTGTCTTTGCCTGGGTTCTTTCCTTTGGGCTAGGTTCATAAAAATCTGTAATTTTTAGCTGGTTACAAGTTTTGACAAAAGACATAACATCTTCCGTCACAGGAGCTAGCCTATTTGTAGCCCGCTGTGGTGAGAACCATCGCACCTCAGATAAAATAGGTTGCTAAGGAAGGCAACAGCAAGTAAATAAAAAGTTATAATCCAGACAACAGTAGTCTTGGACCATGCTCTTAGTGATCGATGCCTCTGGTACGCCTTGTGTTATCCATCCCTGCGATCCAGGGAGGTCCACCTCCACCCTTAGCTTGGTCCTTCACTGTACTTATTAATGGTCTTGCACACTTGTCCAATACTGCCTACAATGCATAATCTGCTGTTGTTTAGGCCCACCACTTAGTTAGCACAAATGCTGTTAGGAATACCTCAGCACTGCCGCTGTAAAAGCCACACAGCCAAGTCAGCAGCCATATAGAACAGTTAAAAAAGGGGGGGGAGAATACGCCATAAGTTGAAGCTTGTAAACAGCAGACCAAGAGGAAAAACTGAGGGATGAGACAAACAGTCCTAGGAGTCCTTTGATGTTACAGTTGCCAGACGATAAGAAGGTTACTACTTGACCGTGAATAACAATGATTACTTACTCAGCATGAGTTGGACGTCGGCCAAGCCAGACCAGTGTGAGAGGGGAGAGTATTATCTTCGCAAAGCCACTCTCTAGAGTCAAGAGTCCAGGTAAAAATAAGGCTGGCATGCAGCAGCTGAAGAAAGAGGTTAGCGTACGACAGCAGAGCAGTAAGTAATAAGTAATAGAATAGTAAATTGGCCCTTTAGCAAACAAACAGAAGGAGCTCCTGGGGCTACGTCTTACTAGGTCGCCATCTTAAGCTGAATTCCCACATGAAGACTTCATCTTGTCAGCCCTCATACATACTATACTCTGGACAAGAGGCTACTGTAAGGACAGAATATGGAGAAACCGATTGGTTCCCCATTGGAAAGGGTGTGAGACAAGGGTGTATTTTATCACCCTATTTATTTAATCTATATGCAGAACATATCATACGGAAAGCAGGATTGGACCAAGATGAAGGTGTGAAAATTGGAGGGAGAAATATCAATAATTTAAGATATGCAGACGATACCATGCTACTAGCAGAAACCAGTAATGATTTGAAACGAATGCTGATGAAAGTTAAAGAGGAAAGCACAAAAGCAGAACTACAGCTGAACGTCAAAAAGACTAATGACAACAGAAGATTTATGTAACTTTACAGTTGACAATGAGGACACTGAACTTGTCAAGGATTATCAATATCTTGGCACAATCATTAACCAAAATGGAGACAATAGTCAAGAAATCAGAAGAAGACTAGGACTGGGGAGGGCAGCTGTGAGAGAACTAGAAAAGGTCCTCAAATGCAAAGATGTATCACTGAACACTAAAGTCAGGATCATTCAGACCATGGTATTTCCGATCTCTATGTATGGAGGTGAAAGTTGGACAGTGAAAAAAGCTGATAAGAGAAAAATCAACGAATTTGAAATGTGGTGTTGGAGAAGAGCTTTGCGGATACCATGGACTGCAAAAAAGACAAATAATTGGGTGTTAGAACAAATCAAACCAGAACTGTCACTAGAAGCTAAAATGATGAAACTGAGGTTATCATACTTTGGACACATAATGAGAAGACATGATTCATTAGAAAAGATAGTAATGCTGGGAAAAACAGAAGGAAGTAGAAAAAGAGGAAGGCCAAACAAGAGATGGATAGATTCCATAAAGGAAGCCACAGACCTGAACTTACAAGATCTGAACAGGGTGGTTCATGACAGATGGTCTTGGAGGTCACTGATTCATAGGGTCGCCATAAGTCGTAGTCAACTTGGAGGCACATAACAACAACAAAATATGTATCTGTCTATACATAAAGATATAGTTGAGTAGTAAAGACATAGTAAAGTACATACTTGAATTATGTATACAAACAGAAGATTCCAGCAGTCCATCCCAACTCAAGAAGAGGAAGCTGTTCCCGAGGGGATGGGAAGGCAGCAAACTCTGCAACATATTCACAGGCCTGCTTTGATTGTTTTTAAGATCCAAGCAAAAAAGAAAGAAGATTTTAGTTCCTGAACCAGAAAGTAGCTGCAAACATAAAAGAACTGTGAGCTCATTTTTTTTCTGTGCATCCTGTTAATTGCTGGGGGGGGGGAGAGAAATTGTAACTTCTTTCTTGCTATGAAGCAATAGCAACCAGACTGTTAACAGTATTATTATTATTACTTACCTGTTCTGTTCATATACGAGAACTATTTTTACGTCAATATACATTTAAGTTTGATCCTTGTTGTTTTTCCTTGTCCCTGCAACTAATAATGGGAATCACACCATCAGACAAGAGTTAATCCACCCACTTCTCCTATTTAATGTAGGGATATTTGTGGGTTAGACATAGGCTTACAAATTAAAGAAAGGGAGAAAAACATGAAAAGAATGAGGTGACGATGGGGAAAGTAATAAATGTAAGAGAGAACTACTAAAGGGACATGAAAGTTGGCCAGAGAACGTAATCCTGA
Source organism: Rhineura floridana (assembly GCF_030035675.1). Classification (NCBI taxonomy): domain Eukaryota; kingdom Metazoa; phylum Chordata; class Lepidosauria; order Squamata; family Rhineuridae; genus Rhineura; species Rhineura floridana. The sequence goes on along the minus strand of NC_084487.1, from coordinate 66,801,011 downwards.
ATAAATGCATTTATGTGCTTATCACAGTGAACACTGAAGTAACTCTGGTGGTAGCAATGGCCAAGATAACTGTTACAGTAGTTATCAAGTGGTCCTGAGAAATTCATGGTGAAGAAAACTGGAAAAGTTTTAAATTCATGCAGTGGTTAGTATCCAATGGCTTCTTGGTTACGTGAGAGCTCTGTTTTGCACTTATTGTAAAAAGATAAAAAAGAGGCCATCTCCATTAACTTCTGTAGCGGGGACACATCTGTGTTCTCAATGCATTTTTGGAGCTGTCATGAGAACTGAAGTAAATGCAGAAACCATTACTCATTAGATCAGGGATTAATCTCTGCCAGTGCTTATCAGGTTTCAGTTCCAACATTTTTTTCTTGGAGCCAAGTTCAGTCTTGGAACAAACCAAGTAATAAGACATAACGGTGCCCCTGAGGCAAGTGCTGTATGTTGCCAATGCCTACAAAGGACCCCCAATATATTAGGAATTAGGAGAAATGGTGTTCAGATCAGTGAAGGGGAGATTCTAGAAGACTTGAGCTCCACTTAAGCCCTGCATGGGATACAGCCATATGTCTTAGGAGGAACATTTATATATTTATTTACAGCATTTATATACCACCCCATAACAAAGTTCTCTGTGTGGCTTACAATAAATAAGTAAAATACAAAATAAGATGTTAAACCATAAAATCAAAAGCGCTATACATAAAACAAAAACAAAACTCATTGCAGATTTAAACATTAAGGGGCCCAGACTACATTATTTAACAATCCTTGATGGACAGATGCCTGATCTTCATCTGATGCCAAAAAGATTACAAAGGTAGTGCCAAGCGAGCCTTTTTCATTTAAGATTTTGAAGTGAAGATTCCACTGCTAAAAGCAATTGCGAGTTGGTTGTTGTTTCATCCAGTTTCACAGTATGTGATGGTTTACCCTTGTAGCCCAATATTTTAATTGCTAAGTGTTGGCTGTCACTATTGAAAATGCATGGCCACATCTGTGCTATACATTTCAAATAGTATTATACCTCTATAAACAGTCATGGCTTTTCCTCACATAATCCTGGCAACTGTAGTTTGTTAAGGGTGCTGAGAGCTGCTAGAAGACCCCTTTCCCCTCACAGAGTTACATTCTCAGAGTGGTTTAACAATTCCTCTTTCCAGAGAACTCTGTGAACTAACTTTGTGAGGGGAATGGGTCTGCTAACAACTCCTCAGCACCCATAAGAAACTACAGATCCTAGGATGGTCTGGGGAAAGCCATGACTGTTTTAAAAGTGGTATGATTCTGCTTTAAGTGTATAGTGCACATGTCACCTCAGACAGGAAATATTTACTACACATAGTTTATAATGTTCAGTGCATTACAGTGATTTTATTCTTGCCTTTTAAAGCATCTGAACTGGCTTTATAATGAGTGTTCATGCTTCTGGATCACATATCCAGGTGTCAAATACCTTCTTTAAAAATTGAGTGGAAGCTTACGTCTCTTTATGTGTATCAATTTTCCACAGGCATTTGTTCAACCTGGAAGATAAGGTGAAGAGGAACCTGGAATCTGATATATCATTACAAGCAAAGAAAATACTATAAGTGTGGTATAGCATTGCTGGGGGAATTCCATTTTTGACTCTTTTCCATCTGCACTTAAAACCATAATAGATTGGGTAACAGTTTCATTTCTGAAAATAAAGCCCCTGTTATGACACAATCTGTGGCATTTGCACAAAACCTTCCCCTTACAGACAATATTTCACAAGGTTCACATCTCTCTTTTCTCCCAGCTGTAGTATCATAAAGTCAAAATCCACCAACCAAATGCTTTTAACTTGATAAAGAGTATTTGATAGATTGGGAAGATTTGTCATCTTGTTGTCAGGAATAGAAGGGTCTCTCAGAGTCTCATTCTTCCAAACTTAAATTCAGTTCTTCACATGTCTATAGCAAGTTGCCAATTTTCTTTTTTAAAATCCTCATGAAAATTCTTCAGCATTGTAATGCAAATTTCTCCTACTAAACACATTTTTGTATGCAGTTTTGGCTAATGTCCACACTTTTGCTTGCAAATGTTTTGTAATAAAATGCATTTTTGTATGTTTTTTTATTAATATATTCATTTTTATGCACACTTTTCCCCAATATATGCATTTTGTAAACATTGTTTGGAGAATTGCACAGCAAATTTTGGATAATTGTGAATTTCAAAGGTTGGCTGTATTTTGGTTCTCATATTGTTTTGGAAGTGTGAATTTGAGACATTTGGCTTTAGGTATCCCCTCCCCTCCCCCCAGCACATGTCAGCCATTTTATGTCATGCTATTGGTACTTTTTCAAGATTCCAAATGTACCCATGAGCCCAAAAAGGTTGGCAATTGCTGGGTTATTGGAACCAGCAATAGATTGGTCGCAACATGTATCAAGAAACCACCATGGTTATTGCTCATCTATTCCACTCCCTCCACAATGGAGCAAATGCCCATCTGACATTCCCCTATTATTTCATGTTATAGCACTATCAGTGTGTATGGTTCTTTACTGTGTACAGAAGAACAGGTCCCTGCCCCAAGGAGCTTACTCTATAAAATTTATTGGCAAACAACAGAGTAAAGGGAGGAGACAGTTGGAACTAGGCTTAGTTGCAGTAAAGAATGGGAACTAGGAAGTCAAACACTTTACAGAAAAGGGGATTTGAAGGAAGGGGATTTGTGGGGCAGGAGATCTTCAGACAGCAGAAGGTGGTGGTGCTCAAGGAATGAAGATAATGGGCAGGAATGTATTGGGGTACAAGAGCAGAGAGATGGAGAGCAAGTCTATGACAGTGGAAGCTGGTCCATTAGGGCAAATGGGGCACTGCCTCACCAACTTCAGCCTACCTTCAGTCAGCCACCATCTGCCTGCCTTCTTACATAGAACCAGTCCAGAGAGGTTGTCAGCTTCCTCCTGCTCCATCTTAGTGTTACCTCTTGTAGGGAGCCAATGCAGGGATTTAAGCTGGGGAATCACAGGCTCAGGGCAATGAAAGGGGTGACTGATTCTGGCAGCAGAATGCTGGATAGATGTGTCAGGACTAAGATGAGACAATGGATGACCAGAGATGAGTAATTTTCAGTAGTCTAACTGAGATATGACCGTGGCATGGATCAGAGTGTTTGAAATAATAGTTGTTATTCCAAAAATCTCTAGGTGTTATATTGTTGTTGTTATATGCCGACTTATGGTGACCCTATGAATCTTTTTTTGGATATATTCATAGGGTTTTCATGGTAAGAGGTATTCAGAGGTGGTTTACCATTGCCTTCCTCTAAGCCTATGGTGCCTGGTATTCCCAGGCAGTCTCCCATCCAAGTACTAACCAGGCCTGACCCAGCTTAGCTTCTGAGATCAGATGAGATCGGGCGTGTTCAGCATAGTATGACTATAGTAAGTGTTGTATAGCATACATTAAAAAGACAAAAGGTCACCCACAGGCTTAGAATAAAAGATACTGGAAAATAAAATAAAAATAAAGTGGGGAAGGGGAAAAAACCCTCAGGGGAAAACTACTAAAGGCACAGAAATGCAATCTTGAATAAATGTGTTTATTCTGGTGTAAACACAACTGCAGCAGTCAACATGATTGCTGTATAAAGAATAAAAGCAGTCCTGAAAAATCAATTGTAAAGAAATATAAAGGCATTTTACACCGTATTTATTTAATATATGTATATGCCATCCTACAACCATGTTCTCAGAGCAGCTTACAACAAACTAAAAACAAATTAAAATATCTACAGAATTTTATACAGATATAAAAGCATATGCCCAGATAAAACAAATGTAAAGCAGGAATCAGATTACAAGGCCTGAGAAAAATTAAATGGTCTTTGACTGCCATCAAAATGACATCAAGCCAGGTGCCAAGTAAGCCTCTCTGGGAAGGACACAGCCAGAGTGTCACTGCTAAAAATGCTAGGAGCCACCAGGCAAGGACACCCATAAAAGATATGAAAATTAATCTGGGTGCTTATGGAGACAGGCACTCTTTCTGGGACTCTAGTTCCAAACTATGAACCAATTTAAAGGTCAAAACCAGGACTTTGAAGCGGGGTCAGTAATGGCTTGGGAGTCAGTGAAGTTGGAAAACATCTACATTATATACTCAAACTGCCAAGACCCAGTTAGCAATCTTGTGGCTCTGTTTGGAACTGATTGAAGTTTTCAGATCTTCAAAGGCAGTCCTGTCTGCAATGCATTGCCTTAATCCAGGGTGGGGTAATTTACGATTCTCCAGATGTTTCTGGTTTACACCCCCTCATCCCTGACCATTTGTTGAAGGGAGATAATAACTTTACCTTGAATTTTGACTCCTTAACTTTACAAAGATAATGTTCTAGTATATGGGATTTTTATATTGTTGGCTTTTTATTATTACTGTTTGCCAAGCTATTACAGCCCTAATCAGGAAAGTGGAGGCCCAACATGCACATTTCATTTCCTGTTAATCTGTTTTTAGCAAACTGTGCATGAGCAGCTGAAGGTCTGGGGAATTATTACAGTGAACTAAACCAAATCTGACCTTTATCAAGGTTCCTTGCTTTGATTATCTTGGTCATTCCAACAGAAAAACATGAATCAATGAGAAGGTAATCAAGAAAGAAATAGACTAAGCAGAAGATGATAATGAGATCATGATTGCAAACGTTCCTGAGTCTTCCACTTCAAAAATCTTACATCACCACCCACAAACTACTTTAGGCAACTTAATCCCGTTGATGAAAATTGTGTTGAAATTATTTATGGATTCATACACTGAGAAAGGACTAAAGGGCCATTTGGTCCAACCCCTTGCCACAGTGCTGAGTTATATATCCCACTACCACCTGATAAGATAACAAAGAAGGTCTCAGAAATAGGACAATATTAAAATGGTAATTTTTTTTCTGCCTCTGCAACACAGAGAAAAAAAATTTGCACCATAAAACTTTTGCCGTTCGCCTGGCTCTTCAAGAAACAAGCATTGCCTCTGAGGATCACTCTACTTACTGAGATATCAGTCTAAATCCGGAGCCTAGTGTTCCACAGAGAAAATAGGAAAAGTATATCTGTTGGTGAAAGATCTCCTAATGACTCCAGTTATTTGAGAACATGTATTAAGTGTGTATTGTTGGGAGCTGTGTATCAGGGGACTGACTTGTGCTACTCGCTCACAACCAGCCCCACTGAAAGTGAAAGCAGCTAAGCTGGAAATTGTGATGATTACATCAGCATAAATGTGAAATGTCACCAGCTCAACCCCTTTGTTCCCTGAAAAGAGGTGAAAGAAGCAGCAGATAAATTGTACCCCGGTGGTAAAATGATGCTGTTTAAAGAGCAGCACAACCTAAGCTAGAAGTGCTGCAGCCACCACCCCCGCCCCAAATGGATTTTGCAATAACTGTTCTTGGCTTTAAAAATATATCAAAATGTATATAAAACTTCACATTTGGGGGGTAAGAAGGCATACAAAAATGCATATATTAAGCTAAAAAGCATGCAAGATAACATTCCTAACACCTCTTCTTATTGTCATTTAAATGTTCTCTCTCTCTCTGTGTGTGTATATGTATGTGTATATATATCAAATAGCGATATATTGAAATATGAATGTTGTTCACACACCCCTCCTCTTCCTTAGCAATGCCTTACTCTGACCTCACTCTCCAAATCTCTCTTCTGTCCCCCTCTCTCGCCTTTTCTTTCTTCTCTTTTCTTTCTCCTCCTTTTTCTCCGCTCTTTTCTCTTCCCCTTCTTCCTATCCTCCCTCCTCTTTACCTTCCTTTCCTCTTTCCCTCCCATCCCCTCCATTCATTACTGCTATTATACTTATTGATTGATTGATTGATTGATTGCACTTGTATACCGCCCCATAGCTGAAGCTCTCTGGGCGGTTTACAGCAATCAAAAACATTAAAACAAATACACAATTTAAAAACATATTTTAAAAACAATTTAAAACACAATTTTAAAATTCAAAACAATATAAAAACAATTTAAAAACACATGCTAAAATGCCTGGGAGAAGAGGAAAGTCTTGACCTGGTGCCGAAAAGACAACAGTGTTGGTGCCAGGCGCACCTTGTCAAAATGATCATTCCATAATTTGGGGGCCACCACTGAGAAGGCCCTCTCCCTTGTTGCCAGCCTACGAGCTTCCCTTGGAGTAGGCACCCGGAGGAGGGCCTTTGATCTTGAACGTAGTATATGGGTGGGTTCGTATCAGGAGAGGTGTTCCATCAGGTATTGTGGTCCCAAGCCATGTAAGGCTTTGTAGATCAAAACCAGCACCTTGAATCGAGCTCGGAAACATACAGGCAGCCAATGCAAGCGAGCCAGAATCGGTTTTATATGTTTGGACCATCTGGTCCCTGTTACCAATCTGGCAGCTGCATTTTGCACAAGCTGCAGTTTCCGAACCATCTTCAAAGGCAGCCCCATGTAGAATGCATTGAAGTAATCTAATTTGGAGGTTACCACAGCATGGACAGCTGAAGCCAGGTTATCCCTGTCCAGATAGGGACGTAGTTGGGCCACCAACCGAAGTTGGTAGAAGGTACCTGAGCCTCAAGTGACAGAGATGGTTCTAGGAAAACCCCCAAGCTACGAACCTATTCCTTCAGGGGGAGTGCAACCCCATCCAGAACAGGTTGGACATCCACCATCTGGTCAGAAGAACCACCCACTAACAACATCTCAGTCTTGTCTGGATTGAGCCTCAGTTTATTAGCCCTCATCCAGTCCGTTGTCGCAGCCAGGCACCGGTTCAGCACATTGACAGCCTCACCTGAAGAAGATGAAAAGGAGAAATAGAGCTGCGTGTCATCAGCATACTGATGGCAACGCACTCCAAAGCTCCGGATGACTGCACCCAATGGTTTCATGTAGATGTTGAACAGCATGGGGGACAGAACTGACCCCTGCGGAACCCCATACTGGAGAGTCCAGGGTGCCGAGCAATGTTCCCCAAGCACCACCTTCTGGAGGCAACCTGCCAAGTAGGAGTGGAACCACCGCAATGCAGTCCCTCCCACTCCCTACTCAGCTAGTCTCCCCAGAAGGATACCATGGTCAATGGTATCGAAAGCCACTGAGAGATCAAGGAGAATCAACAGAGTCACACTCCCCCTGTCTCTCTCCCAACAGAGGTCATCATACAGGGCGACCAAGGCTGTTTCCATGCCAAAACCAGGCCTGAAACCCGACTGAAATGGATCCAGATAATCAGTCTCATCCAAGAGTGTCTGGAGCTGACCTGCAACCATTCGTTCCAGGACGTTGCACAGGAATGGAACATTTGCTACCGGCCTATAGTTATTAAGATTTTCTGGGTCCAGGGAGGGCTCTTCAGGAGTGGTCTCACTACTGCCTCTTTCAGGCAGCCAGGGACCACTCCCTCTCGCAGAGAGGCATTAATCACTTCCCTGGCCCAGCCAGCTGTTCCATCCCTCCTAGCTTTTATTAGCCAAGAAGGGCAAAGATCCAGCACAGAAGTGGTTGCATGAACCTGTCCAAGCACCTTGCCAACGTCCTCAAACTGTACCAACTGAAACTCATCCAAGAAGTCGGGACAAGGCTGTGCTCTGGATACCTCGCTTGATTTACCTGCTATAACACTGGAGTCTAAGTCCTGGCGGATGCTAAAGATTTTATCCTGGAAGTGCCTAGCAAATTCATTACAGCGGGCCTCAGATGGTTCTACCATGTCCCTGGGGCCAGAGTGTAATAGCACCCGGACAATTCTGTTGAAATTGTTGAATAATTTGTTGAAATTGCCTTTTTTGAATGTTGGACATCATGTCCCCTTACTTCATGTATGTGAGAAACTTTACAATAAACAATTGGTTAAAAAAATGATGCAGATTTTCATGCAAAAATGAGGCAAAACAGACTGAGGCATGAACATAAGTGAAACTGACATTGCTCAGAAATGGACCGACCCATCTATCCCTATACTCAGTGTACAGGCAAAACTGCAAAATAAAAACAAATTTACAGTTAAGGAAAAGCAATTTACCACATATGTAGTGGGCTAAGTAAATAAAATTAAACTTATTTACAGATAAATCTTTAAATATTAAAGTCTCAAAGCACACATCTCTTTGCAGTGCTGACATTTAGGTGTAAAATGTGTTTAAAAATCTAGAGAATAATATAAGACAAAAGGAACCATTTGTATTCTTATTTTATGTTTGGAAAGAGTGAAAAATATTTCACACAGGTTTGTGCATACTAGTTCAGATAGCGCAGGTGTAGGGAACATTTGGCCCACCAGATGTTGCTGAACTACAGGCCCCAGGGATGATGGGAGTTGTAATTCAGCATCTAGAATACCAAAGGTTCCCCTCACCTGAGACACAGGAAGTGGACCCTTGTGGACCCATTCAGAAAATCAAAAACCAAATGAAATGGGCTTGCAAGCACATATTTTATTTATTTATTTATTTATTTATTAAATTTATGAGTCGCCCATCTGGCTGGTTTACCAGCAACTCTGGGCTACGTACAACATAAAAACATATAATTCACATTAAAACCTTAAAATCCCAACAATAACACTAAAACCTAACCTGCCCCAAAAGCCTGCCTGAAGAACCAGGTTTTCAAGGTCCGGCAGAAGCTCATCAAAGAAGAACAAGACAATATGCTGACAGGTGTCATACCTGCTGTGTATAGCTTTTTGTGTATAGCTATGTATAGCTTTTTGTATGAAATCAGAGGTTCTTCAGTAGTACCATAATGATTTCTTTCAATTTTTTTACAATGTTTATAAAAAACAATTTCTCCCCTGTGATAGGAGCTTTCACCCAAAATTCATATATCATCACTCAAAATTCATATATCATCATCAACCACCTTTCAAACTATTTCAGACTTTGGAGTTTGTATCTGGAGTTAAATCTATGGATTTGCTTATTTAAGGAACTCTATAGACAAATCTTTTTGAGGAAATGGCTTTATGTCATCATTTGGAATCTACATGAAGGTTTAGGTCTTTGCAACTCTACTGTTACCATGGTAACTATCTGTCACCTTAACAGTCTAGCTCAAGATTTATTTGAGCCACATTTAAAAGCACAAAAAGGCAAAGAAAACAGAATTCTCCTAGTTTTTGGACATGCCATTCACATCCCTAATATTCACTATACTGAATTATGGCTAACAGCAGGCAAAGGAACGACATGATACCACAAATTCCAGTTTGACACTTTTTACAAGGTAACCTGGAGTATCTGACAGCCTTTCCACAAGCTAATCATGCTGACAGACAGAGAGATAATTTCATAACTGGCAACCTGTCTGCCAAGGGAGTTTGCCAAATAGCCAGATGTCAATCGGAATATTTATGTTCTTGCTTCATTTTTTAGTCCTTTAACTTTTTTTTTTTTAAGAAAGAGATTACTTGACAACATACTTTGCTTTCATTGCTATCTATTACACTCTGGCTTCTTTTATTTTAGTTTTATCTACTTTATATCTATTACTAGCAAAGTAAAATTCCACAGAAAACTGGCAACCATCTTCCTTAGGAATATAGGAAGCTGCCTTCTACTGAGTCAGACCATTGGTCCATCTACCTCAGTATTTCGTACACTGAGTGCAGCAACTCTTCAGGATCTCACACAGGGTTCTTTCCCAGCCCTACTTGGAGATTCTGGGGATTGAACGTAGAGCCCTCTGAATGCAAAGCAGGTGCTCCACGGCTGACCTACAGTCCTTAGGAGAAGCCTAAGACAGGTGATCGAGGCTGATTCACACATATGATAATCACTCAGCGACAGCATCATGATGAATGGACATGGGTGAAACAGTCATCCCAGAGCAGTGACTCCAGACAGAACTGCTTGTTTGTTATTTATTTGAAAGATTTATTTTATATGCTAGCATTCAGCAAGTGTATATAGGATTGCAGCCTAAGGCTCCAGTCATAACAGAGTTACTTGAGAGTAAACCCCAATGAACACAGTGGGATTTACTTCAAGTAAACATGCATAATATTGTGCTACACAGCTACAATCCTATACACAGTTACCCTGAAATAAGTCACAGTGAACTCAATGGGATTCAGGTTCTCTGAGAAGACTAGTATAACATTGCACGAAAAACAGCCACACGTAACCCAAAGTGGTTTAGAACAGGGCCGCCCTTAGGATGTGCAGGGCCCAGGGCAAAAGCGTAGTTGGGGGGCCCCCACATTCTTTCTCTCTATATTATAGAGAGAGAGAGAGAGAGAGAGAGAGAGAGAGAGAGATTTTATTTATGAATATATGTAATTATAATATTTAATTAGTTTGAGGATCTGCATAACTGCCGATGCTTTATTTTACTTTTTGGAATATTGGGTCAGTTTTAAAAGCAGATAAGAGAAAAATCAACGCATTTGAAATGTGGTATTGGAGGAGAGCTTTGTGGATACCATGGACCATGAAAAAGACAAATAATTGTGTGTTAGATCAAACTAAATCAGAACTATCACTAGAAGCTAAAATGATGAAACTGAGGTTATCATACTTTGGACACATAATGAGAAGACATGATTCATTAGAAAAGACAATAGAGAAAAACAGCAGGGAGTAGAAAAAGAGGAAGGCCAAACAAGACATGGATTGATTCCATAAAGGAAGCCACGGACCTGAACTTACAAGATCTGAACAGGGTGGTTCACAACAGATGCTCTTTGAGGTCACTGTTTCATAGGGTCGCCATAAGTCATAATCGACTTGAAGGCACATAACAACAAACAAGAAATTTTTGAAAACATGTTTTAAACCTCTCTCTGTGTGTGTGTGTGTGTGTGTGTGTGTGTGTGTGTGTGTGTGTAAGAGAGAGAGAGAGAGAGAAGGGCCTTTGTGACACTTGTGCAGCTTCAGTCCAAACAACATTCCCAATCACAAGTAGGGTTCCATTCCAGATTTGAGGAGGGGATGTCATTACATCTCTCTCTCACACACACATTGCATATTTCATGGCTGTTATAAAACTATTCACAGTACTGTAGAGGTTTGGGGTTTTTTTTCTCAGAGAACTGCCCTGAGATATTGATGCCGCTGAGGAGTAATTGGATGTGCTTTTTATTCCCCATGGCAGTGGGACAGGGAGGGGTTCCTGCTCTGTTGCCTCCGCCCAGCTCTAAGCAGTATGTCTGAGCTGATAGTAAAAACCCTTCATTCACCTCACCCCCACCCACTATTTGAAGCTGGGAAAATGAGTTTTAACCAGCCGTCTCCCCCCCACACACCCCTGAGTCAGAAAAGCCATTGGGTGGACAAGCGGGTAGTTCACGGTATGGAGAGAATGTTTGGTGGTCAATTATTGGCATCTCCTGGAGGCGAAGAATGTTGCAAACAATGAAACTAAGACTCTGGACACCTGAGTCCAAGGGTCGAAGTGCATGGGGAGGATATGGACCGTGGCCACTGCCTGGGGAGGGCGGCATTCCCAAGGGACATGAGAACTGGTGTGTGTCCGCATAAGCAGTTGCAAACGGGCCAGAGCGAGAGAGAGAGATTATTTCATGACATACCCCAGGTGCACATGGCGAGAAGTTCCTGCTGTCTTGATGGGGGAAAGCCCCGTTGCCTTTTTTTATTTTTTTTATTTTATTTTATTAGATTTTTATACCGCCCGACTAGCATTAGCTCTCTGGGCGGTGTACAACAAAATATAAAAATACAAAACATCTCAAAATCTCATAATAAATACAGCATAAACATATATAAAAACAAGGAATCAGAAAACAATTACAACAAAATTTAAAACTAAAACAAGTTACATATTAAAACGCCATAGCAAAGAGGAAGGTCTTAACCTGGCGCCGAAAGGACAACAATGTCGGCACCATACGAACCTCTTCGGGGAGACTGTTCCACAATTTGAAGTTGCTCGGCTCGTTTTGCTGAGGAACTAAATACACGGGTGGCTTCAGATATGCCTGTGAGGGCAGGCCAGGGTGGCGTGCCTGGAGGGCAAGGCTGCGGGCCCGACGGTCCATACGAGCAGCCTCAGCAGCCTTTGCGAAGGGGCATCCCGAAGGAGAGCGTGGAGGGAGGCTGGAGATCCCTTCCCCGGTGAAAACAGCCACTCAGCCTTGGGCACTTTGGCTGCTCCTGCACAAAGCGGGTGTGGTGGTGGGAGCAGCTGTTGTCCCTGAGGCGGGCGGAGGACGGAGTGGCGACAGAACACTCCCAGCGGCTCGCACTTGTGCCGGGGGATGGTTCCTGCAGTGGAGCAGATTGCCAAGCACGCCCCCCCAAAGCACGGGGCCTGGGGCAACTGCCCTGCTTCCTAGGGCCTAAGGGCAGTACTGGTTTAGAAGACAACTTTTCCTGCTTCCACTATACTGAATGAGTGGGGACTACTGTCTTGGTATCTAAAGGCTTTAGTATGCCAGTGTAGGCTAATAAATGGTTTTATCAAAATAATTTTAGATCCTGTCTCTTTGTTTGTACAAGCCAAAACTCTTCTTGCTATTAGTAACAGTCTTCAAAGACATAACCCTATACGCTAATATGCTTTGATGCTTTCAGGCTTTTGTTAGTTCCAAGGATTTAACTTATACAAAAATGGTTTATTAATAGTATTCCAAAAAATAGCAAGTGATACCTTAACAAAAATGATAGAAGCTATTTATGCTATAGTGATTGTCATATGCCATTTGGCTACTGGCAGATACAGACACATACAACATGCCCCATCTTCAACAGGAATGGGGAACCTATGGTCCTCTTCGTGCTGTTGGACTCCATCTCTCATCATTGGTCAGGCTGGCTGGAGCTGATGTTTAAGCTGAGGGGTGACAGGTTCCCCATCTCTGATTGTAAAAAAGTGGTTTATCAACAGAGTGAGTATAGTAGGAATTATATGTACTTTCATCACACATGTATTTCTGTAGTGAAGTGGGAACCAAAGATATTGCAGCCTTTTCTGGCTGCTCATTCTCTTAAGAGAAATCTGCCAATAATAAACATCTGGAGTATCTTAACAATTAGATTCACTAATTGGCAAAAAACCTTGCGGTTTAAGAACGTACATATAGCCCATAGATATTTCTATCAAACTTTAAAAAGCAGGGAGATTGGGCAGCTATAGTGAATGCACCAGGGGAGCAGGAGACCTGACCTCCTCTCTGAGATATTGGACTGCCCTACAAATTTGGCAAAATGTAAAAACAATTTGGGTTGGTCTTTCACAGTCCAATACACTTCCTGTGTAGCTTGGATGAATTTGGTAACGTGCCTCTGAGTATATGGTGAGTGGTAGCAACACCTGCAATCAGCCCAAATAATAGAAAGAAGACATGTGCTGTGCTGATCTTGTTTTAGCCAGGAGGAAGCAACATTATGAAGACATTTGATATAATTCAGATGGTCACTTTAAATATGTCTGATTTACTTTGCAATTTTAGTGAAGTTTCCTATAGAAAAACATTTTCTTTTGCTTTTATTTGTATTAATATGTGAAGTACTGCAACAGTTTGCAAAATTTACACTAAAAAAAACTCCAAACATAATTGTGGAATAATGGCAATGACTATTCTGCAGAATAGTGTCCAGTGGACCTCAGGAGTGTGTCAATTTGCACAATATAAAACAGTGGGAGGTGAAATATATTCTAGCAAAATTCTAGGTGTGCTCTGTGTTTTTAATTGACCATGCCCATCTTGCCTTAAATAAAATGGTTTAAACATAGCAGACTGAAAACATGTATCCTCTTTTTTCCCACAGCTAAGAGTCATTGCTGAAGTAGCAACATGTTGTAATCAGTCTGATTTTACATCAAACTGCAGTTTCAGATTCAACTGTTAATGCACCCAAAATAGAAATAGAACATAACCTCCAATTTGAAACACAAAAGGCTGTCTTCACCATTATATGACATTGACCAATAAAAATAAATTTGACACAGCTTTCTAGGATGAATGAGGGAAATAAAATTTTCTAGTTTAGATTCTCTGTAGAAACAATAGTAACCCAGGAAAGACGCAAAGTAAGAACACCCAAAACATACAAAAATATAATTATCCATCTTTGGAGATGGCAGGTGTTGCTACCACTCACCATATGCTCAGAGGCACATTACCAAATTCATCCAAGCTACACAGCAAGTGGATTGGACTGTGAAAGACCAACCCAAATTGTTTTTGCATTTTGCCAAATTTGTAGGGCAGTCCAATATCTCAGAGAGAAGGTCAGGTCTCCTGCTCCCCTGGTGCATTCACTATAGCTGCCCAATCTCCCTGCTTTTTAAAGTTTGATAGAAAGATCTGTGGGCTATAGGTACGTTCTTAAACTGCAAGGTTTTTTGCCTGTTAGTAAATTTCTCTGCTTTTTAATCTGGGAGATAATAAATGGGATCCTGTGCAAGTTTGCTGAGAATGGATTGATCATTTGCATGTTTATTGAGTTCAGTGGGATTTACTCCCCTGCAATCATGCTTAGGATAGGTAAAACTGACCATGGGGAGGGAGGCCTGGAATGGGCAGGGAAGGAGGAAAGAGGATGAAGGGAGGGGAAGAAGGGAGGAGGAAGGGAGAGGAGAGAGGAAGGAGGGGAAAGGCAGGTCTGGTCATTTGCATGCTTATTGAGTTCAGCGGGATTTACTGCCAATGCAATCATGGCCAGGACAGGTAAAACTGACCATGAGGGAGGAGCAGGGAGGGGAGGAGGAGGGAAGGAGGAAGCCAAGACAGGGGAGCAGAAGGAGGGGGAGGGGGAAGGGGGGATTGGAAGGGGAGGGAAAAGGGTGAAGGAAGGGGTGTCGGGAGGCAGAGCTGGGGTCCCGGGGAGTTGGGAGAAGAGGATTCAGATGGATGGCAGAGGGGAGGGGGAGGAACTTCCCCCCTTTGGAGTGAAGACAAAACAGAGGAAATGCCAGTTATAGGGTCGCCTAGCAACGGGGAGCCTGAGAGCTTTGGAGTTTCAGAATCCTCCCTGGACATTCTCATGCCTCCCCCTCTTCGAAGCTCCGAGCAAGAAGGAGAAGAGGAAGGGCTGCCCACAGCAGAAAAGCGGCCAGGCAGTTTACCATCAGCTCCTCCCCTATCCCCCATACTGGAATCGGAAACTTCAGAAGAGGAGGGGGCGATGCTTCCCCCCTCACCGCGCACACGTAGACAGCTGAAAAGACAGGAGAGAAGGGGGGGAAGGTGGGCAGTACCTGAGGGGCAGTTAAGGAGGAGCGAAAGGTTGCGCGCCCGTTTGGCCCCTTCTTAAAGAACAGGCCGGAAGCAGTCCCTTGCTCTGTCAACTTTCTCCCAATGCTGCAGGACCTGTATCACTGTATTGCTTCATGAGAAGACGCAGTCTTTGTTTGGACATTACCCTAATAAAACACGAATTACTTACAACCTCTGGTCTGGTTCCTGAGTCTCATCCTGGGCCTGACAGCTTGACAGAGCCACCTAAATCACCCTCAACGCTCTCTTCACTTGACTGGGACAAGATGTCAAAGGGAGCAGCGGGGGGGACGAACCCCACTTCTGAGACGGAAGAAGTGAAACTCTTGAGGACTAAGGTAGCTGATTTGCAGACGGATGTTCAAGCCCTGCTAGCAGCAGTCAAGGCGCTGAAGACGGATAATCAAACCTTGAAGGCCACGATAGACCAGATGCGAACAGCCCCTCCAGCTGCCGCAGTAAAGGTTCCCATTGGACTGCCCCCAAAATACGCGGGACAAAGTGATCAGTTGGCAACTTTCATGGCTCAATGTGAGTTATATCTGGATGTCAGGCACACGGAATTTCCAGACAATGGGGCTAAAGTAACCTTCGTGATTAGCCTCCTGGAGGGAGAAGCTGCAAAATGGGTGACTCCGTATCTTGTGAGAAAGGATACTGTCTTAAGAAGGTACAGAGGATTTATACAGGAGATGACCGAGATGTTCCAAGACCCGCAAAGAGCTGAAACAGTAGCGTGACAGCTAGGCCCTCTGAAGCAAGCTAAAGGGACTGTTTCCGAGTACACTAACGCTTTTAAAATTCTGTCCCAGGAAACGGGTTATAATGACGCCACCCTGATGTTTATGTACCAGAGTGGATTAAATGCTGAAATCCTGGATGAGTTGGCCAGGACCTCCCCCCCCACTGACCTACCAGGGCTCATCTGGCTATGCCTACAGATAGATCACCGGATGGAAGGAAGGCGCCTGGAAAAGAAGCAGGAGGTCCCGAGATACTCAGCCTCGGCATCCCGCAGCAAGACCCTTCCCACTGCAGGGGTGACAGGTAATGCAACTGAGGGACAGGGAGGGGCTAGGCCAAGACTGTCGGAAGAAGAAAAGGAAAGACGACGCCGGGAACGTTTATGCTTGTTCAAAGCTGGGCCATGTGGCCAGAGACTGTGGACTGAAAGGGGGGAAAGCCGAGCCATCGGGAAACTAGAACACCCAGTCCACGTGCAGGCCGGTGGACTGGGGGCAGCGTTGTATAAAGGCCCCCCAACGATCCAACCTCCCTCAAAAGGGGTGTTGGTCTTGCCTATTCGGATTACAACTTCCAGAGGAGTGGTGTTTAATTCCACTGCCTTAATTGACAGTGGAGCCTCCACAAGTTTTATTGATGCAAAGCTAGCCAAGCATCATGGGATTTCCCGGTGGAATCTGGATGCTCCCCTAGCTGTGGAGACTATCAGTGGGAGACACCTGAAGTCAGGAGTGGTGACACAAGCCACGGAGGAAGTGAAACTCCAAATCCCCGGGCATGAAGAGTTCATTTCGCTATACGTGTCAGATCTCTCGATCTCTCCGCAAAAATCTTCACGAAGCTGGATTTGAGAGGAGCGTACAATCTGATCAGAATGAAGGAGGGAGATGAATGGAAAACAGGATTCTTGACCGCTTATGGACAGTTTGAGTACCTGGTCATGCCGTTCGGGCTTTGTGGGAGTCCAGGCGTGTTTCAAAAGTTCATGAACGATGTGTTTAGAGACTTGTTGGACACGTATGTAATCTGTTACTTAGATGATATCCTGGTGTTCTCAAAGAACCAGGAAGACCACGACCAGCATGTGAAAACGGTGTTGAAGAGACTGAGAGAAAATCACCTGTATGCTAAGTTAGAGAAATGTGGATTTGACCTCAAGTCTCTGGACTTCCTTGGGTATCGAATCTCAGCGGAAGGCGTGGAGATGGACCCAGGGAAAGTAAGCTGTATATTGGACTGGGGCCAACCTGTCACCAAAAAGGATGTACAACGGTTTTTAGGGTTTGCCAATTATTATAGAAAGTTCATTCCAGGGTTTTCCAAATTAACAGCACCTCTGACTGACTGTTTAAGGGGAAAGAAGAAGTTCCAATGGACAGAAAACGCCACTGAGGCCTTTGAGGAGCTGAAGAGAAGGTTTGCTACCGAGCCCATTCTGCGCTTTGCTGATCCGAACCGCCCTTTCGTCGTGGAAGCAGATGCTTTGGATTTTGCCATCAGGGGGGGGTCCTTCTGCAATTAGACCAAGAAGGGAAGGAGATGCACCCCTGTGCGTACTTCTCTTGGAAGTTAAAGCCTGCAGAGAAGAACTACACGGTATGGGAGAAGGAACTGCTGGCCATTAAGGATTCTTTTGAAAAGTGGAGACAATACCTAGAGGGGGCCTCTCATCGAATTGAAGTGCGCTCCAACCACAAGAATCTTGAAAGCCTCCAAACAGCCAGAAAGCTGAACCAGAGACAGATAAGATGGTCCCAGTTCTTCACTCGGTTTAACTTCAAGATTACTTACCATGCCCAAGCCAAAAACCAGAGAGTGGATGCCTTATCCAGACAGCCACAATACAAAGAAAGTGAATCTGAGGACCAGCCTCAGTACGTGATCCCGCCAGAGAAATTAATGTTGGGATCATGCCAGCCTTCATGCGAAGAGGAACTCAAAAAGGCACAACAAGAAGATGCAGACATGCTAAAATATCGGCAGGAGACGGGACAAGGTCAAGACTCAGAAGTAACCTTTCACTGGAGAAATGGACTGTTATGGTTCAAAACAGCCAGATATGTGCCAGAAGGGGAATTAAGGCTCAGAATCCTACGCCAGTGCCATGATTCCATCACAGTGGGACACTTTGGGATTTACAAGACCATTCAGAACGTGGCCAAGGACTTCTGGTGGCCTAAAATGCATCGGGATATTGAGAGTTATGTAAAGTCCTGCTCTGTCTGTCTGCGGGCAAAAACACAAACAGGAAAACCAGCAGGACTGTTACAACCATTACCTGTCCCACACGAACCCTGGAAGGACCTTCCCATGGATTTTATAACTGATCTACCCAAGTCCCAAGGAATGACAGCCATCTTAGTAGTGGTAGATCTACTTACCAAAATGGCGCATTTTCTTCCTTGTGCAGGGGCCTTAGAGGCTAAAGAAACGGCCAAGTTATTCATCAAAGAAGTCTACCGGCTGCATGGATTGCCAAACAGCGTAGTCTCAGACCGAGGAACTCAGTTCACAGCCAAATTTTGGAGAGCAATGTGGAAACAGTTGCAGATGGAATTAAAACTCTCCTCCGCCCATCACCCCCAGACAGATGGACAGACGGAACGCTTGAACGCCGTTTTGGAAAGATATTTACGAAGTTATGTGTCCTATCAACAGACTGACTGGGTATCATATTTGCATTTTGCAGAGTTTGCCTACAACAATTCTCTGCACTCCAGTACTCAACAAACCCCGTTCTTCGCTAATTATGGATTCCATCCTAAAGTCTTTCCAAGCAGCTCAGAAGGAATGCTGGTACCGGCAGCTGAGAACTTCCTTAAAGAATTGCAAGCGGCGCAACAGACACTGAAACAGCAGTTAAACAAAGCCAAAACGGAGTACAAGCGAGTTACTGACCTGCACAGGAAGGAGGCCCCCCCCCTTCAACCGGGAGACCAGGTATGGCTGTCCACCCGCTTCCTCCAGATGCCGGGCAAATGTAGAAAATTACAAGACAAGAGAGTGGGTCCTTTCGAAATAGAAACTCAAATTAATCCCGTGGCATACCGGCTGAAGCTACCTTATACGTTTAAAATACATCCTGTGTTTCATCGATCCCTCTTAACGAAAGCCGCCCCTCCCAGTGAGTTGCGGCCGGAGGAGCCTCCCCGAGCTCCGCTCCTGGTAAATGAACAGCTTGAGTTTGAAGTTGGGGAAATCCTAGATTCCAGGATCAGACGTCGCAAGCTGCAGTACTTGATTCACTGGAAAGGCTATGGAGTGGCTGACAGATCATGGGAAGATGCAGCTGATGTGCATGCTCCAGATTTGGTAAAACTTTTCCATCAACGTTTTCCCCACTGCCCCAAGCCAGACAGGGGGAGGGGGGCACAGCTTGGGAGGGGGGATGGTGTCGGGAGGCAGAGCTGGGGTCCCGGGGAGTTGGGAGAAGAGGATTCAGATGGATGGCAGAGGGGAGGGGGAGGAACTTCCCCCCTTTGGAGTGAAGACGAAACAGAGGAAATGCCAGTGATAGGGTCGCCTAGCAACGGGGAGCCTGAGAGCTTTGGAGTTTCAGAATCCTCCCTGGACATTCTCACGCCTCCCCCTCTTCGAAGCTCCGAGCAAGAAGGAGAAGAGGGAGGGCTGCCCACAGCAGAAAAGCGGCCAGGCAGTTTACCATCAGCTCCTCCCCTATCCCCCATACTGGAATCGGAAACTTCAGAAGAGGAGGGGGCGATGCTTCCCCCCTCACCGCGCACACGTAGACAGCTGAAAAGACAGGAGAGAAGGGGGGGAAGGTGGGCAGTACCTGAGGGGCAGTTAAGGAGGAGCGAAAGGTTGCGCGCCCGTTTGGCCCCTTCCTAAAGAACAGGCGGGAAGCAGTCCCTTGCTCTGTCAACTTTCTCCCAATGCTGCAGGACCTGTATCACTGTATTGCTTCATGAGAAGACGCAGTCTTTGTTTGGACATTACCCTAATAAAACACGAATTACTTACAACCTCTGGTCTGGTTCCTGAGTCTCATCCTGGGCCTGACAAGGGGAAGGAAAGAGGCAAAAGGGAGGTGATGGGAGGAAGGAGAAGGGGAGGGCAGGTTTGATCATTTGCATGCTTATTGAGTTCAGTGGGATTTACTCCTGTGCAATCATGCTTAGGATAGGTGAAACTGACCATTGGGAAGGAGGAGGTTTGAGGGGAGGGGAAGGAGGGGATTGGAAGGGGATGGGGAGGAGAAGGGAGAGGTGAAGGAAGTGGAGGGCTTGGCAGGGAAGGGACAAGAGGGAGGGATAGGAGGGAGAAGGAGGGGAAGTCAGGTTTGATCATTTGCATACTTTTTGAGTTCAGTGGGATTTACTCCTGTGCAATCATGCTTAGGATAGGTGAAACTGACCTGGGGGGGTGGGAGAGGAGGGCAGGAAGGGGAGGGGAGGAGATTGTATGGGTGGGCACTGGGCAGAGGGGAAGCCCCTTCCTTTCCAAAAGGAAAACATTGTGAACAGTATCATTCATATAGTGAATTTCCCTGCTTTTTAATCCGAGAGGGTAAAAAATGGGATCCTGTGCAAGTTTGCTGAGAATGGATTGATCACTTGTATGCTTATTGAGTTCAGTGGGATTTACTCCCCTGCAATCATGCTTAGGATAGGTGAAACTGACCACAGGAGATGGGGAAGAGAGGAGGAGGAGGAGGGAGGGGAGGAAAGGCAGAGGGGATGAGTGGAATGTGAGCAGGCAGGAGGGGGAGGGGGAAGAAGTACAGATTTGATCATTTGCATGTTTATTGAGTTCAGTGCGATTTACTCCCGTGCAATCATGCTTAGGATAGTTAAGACTGACTGGGAGGGAGGGAAGGAGGGCTGAAATGGGCAGGGGAGGAAGAAGAAGGAAGAGGGGAGGGGAGGAGGGAGAGAGAGGAAAGGGGAAGGAGTGGAAAGGCAGGTCTGATCATTTGCATGCTTATTGAGTTCAATGTGATTTACTCCTATGCAATCATGGTTAGGATAGGTAAAACTGACCATTGGGGAGGAGGGGGAAGGGGAAGGAGCATATTGGAGGGGGGCAAAGGAAGGGGGATGGGAGGGCAGGTTTGATCATTCACATGCTTATAGAGTTCAATGGTATTTACTTCCATGCAATCATGCTTAAGATAGGTAAAACTGACCATGGGGAGGAGGAAGGGGAGGGGAAGGAGGGGCAAGGAGAAGGAGGGGATTCGAAGGTGATGGAGATGGGGAGGGAGGGGCAAAGGAAGGGGGAAGGAAGGAGCAAGAGGGAGGGGATAAGAGGGATGAGAAGGGAGGGAGGGTGGGTTTGATCAGTTGCATACTTTTTGAGTTTGGTGTCATTTATTTCTGTACAATCATGTTTGAAAATGGAAATGGACTGCCCTCAAGTCAATCCCGACTTATGGCAACCCTATGAATAGGATTTTCATGGTAAACTGTATTCAGAGGTGGTTTTACCATTGCCTTCCTCTGAGGCTGAGAAGCAGTGACTGGCCCATGGTCACCCAGTGAGCTTCATGGCTGTGTGGGGGTTCGAACCCTGGTCTCCCAGGTCATAGTCCAACACTGACCTGGGGGAGGGGCAGGGAGGGGAGCAGATTGGGTGGGTGGGCACTGGGCAGAGGGGAAGCCCCTTTCATTTCCGAAAGGAAAACACTGTGAACATTATCGTTGCTTTTCAGCATTTCCCCACACCTTTATGTTCTACAGCAGGCACATGTAGCCTCCCACCCAAATTTAAACCAAATTCCTGTTCCTGGCCACATCCACTCCAGACCTTTATTTCACTTTGGACAGTTATGGTTTCTCTCAAAGAATCCTGAGAAGTCTGGTTAGTGAAGGGTGCTGAGAGTTGCTAGGAGACGCCCTGTTCCCCTCACAGGCCTTCAATCAGAGTGGCTGACTGTTAAACCATTCTCTCAGGGGAATAGGAGTCTCCTCTAAGCACCCTTCACAAACTACACTTCCCAGGATTCTTTGAGGGAAGCCATGACTGTCCAAAGTGAAACAAAGGCCTGGTGTGAGTTAGGCTTTTAGAACACTGATAGCTGATTCTTACTGAGCATGCCTGACACTATCATTGGCTTGAAGCCAAAATTTATTAAATTAATTAAAAATCAGCCAGGCATTCTTTTCATTTTTAAACTGCAGAAGATGAAGGTCAGAGTATGGGGCAAGGTCAGTATTAGGATTACAGCTACTCTGTGAACATGGCTGATTTTTAATGAATTTCAACAAATTATGAGAACTCTGACAGAGAAAAGTCCAAAAGGGATCTGGGTTTTCCCCCCTCTCTTTTTAGACTTTGAACTCTCTATTCTCTCTGACTGTTTTGTGTATCGCCATGAAAATTGAGAGGATTGTTAAGCAAGTGTTTCTGAGTTTAGGACTAAGTTTTGTAAGGTTTTATTGTGAAATGAGCTTATGGGAAGCATCAGAATGGCATGGGGGTATTTTCAATTTAACATTGCGGAATATGAAAAATCCACGCTGGCTATAGTATACAGCCACTCTCATGGCTGTATAAATACACCTGAGCTCAGATAGTTACTTTTATCATGTTAACAGCTGGATATCTTTGCTGATTCCTTGTGATTAGCAAAGACAGGATTCAAGTTCACAGGTCTCGGCATTTAGTGAAATGTAAAAGAGAGCCAAAAGTTGCCTATTGTCACTGAACTGGCTTGTTCCCTATCTCTGGTAGTGCTCTGGCTATCAGCTTTTGAAGCAATGCATTGTGATTTCCTCTATTGCTCTGCTGCTTTTTAAGCTACAAGAAAGGTAATTCAGAACTGCTTCTTATTTACTATTGATACCCCTTTTAAACTGTTCACTTTGTTCTTTTTTTCTGCCTTTCTAATAAAGTGCTATCAGTATGACCATTTCTAAAACCAGTCCAGCTGTGATGTCTTGCAAGGTTTTTTTAAAAAAATATACACTTTTGTGTCTTTCAAGATTTTATTATATATATAATATGCAGTAATAGGGGAAAAAACCCCTTGCAGTTTAAGAACATACCTATAGCCAACAGATATTTCTATCAAACTTTAAAAAGCAGGGTAATTTGGGTAGCTATAGTGAATGCACCAGGGGAGCAGGAAACCTGACCTCTCCAAAATGTTGTACTGCTCTACAATGTTGTCAAAATGCAAACACAATTTGGGTTGGTCTTCACAGTCTAATCCACTTCCTGTGTAGCTTGGAAGAATTTGGTAACATGTGCCTCTGAATTTATGATGAATGGTCATTTGCATGGTTTTTTAGTTCAGTGGGATTTACACCCATGCAATCATGCTTAGGATAGGTAAAAATGACCACGGAGGGAGGGGGAGGGAGGGCTGCAGTCGGGGGGGGGGAGAAGGAAGAAGGAAGAGCAGGAGGAGAGGAAGAAGGAAGGGGAGGGGAGATCTGGTCATTTGCATGCTTATTGAGTTCAGTGGGATTTACTCCAGTGCAATCATGCTTAGGACAGGTGAAACTGACCTGGGGAAGAGGCAGGGAGAAGGGCAAATGAGGATGGGAGAGGAAGGGTAAGAGTAGGGAGGAAGGTGGGGGGAGGAGGAGGGGAGGAGTGGGTGGGTGGGCAGGAACTGGGCAGAGGAAATGCCCCTTTCCTTTCCTTTCCAAAAGGAAACCATTGTTAAAAGTATCATTATTGGGGGGGGTTCCCCTACATTTTATTTTACAGCATACACATGTAGTATCCCACCCAAATTGAAACCAGAGCTGTCCCTGGCCACATCCAAATTTAACATTGGAGTCTATGATACAGAGCTACAATCTTCAGAAATCTCTGGGAAGAGGGGCTGACTGCTGAACCACTCTAGACACTGGAACTCTGTCAAGAGAATAGGAGTCTCCTTTCATCACCCTTCACAAACTACACTTCGCAAGATTCTTGGGGGGGAAGTCATTATTTTTTAAAGTGGAATAAATGTATGGTGTGGGTGTGGCCTCCTGATTAGCCAAGCCAAACTGTTGTTAGTCTGGCTTTTAGAACACTGATAGTTGGTTCTTACTGAGCATGCCTGTGCTATCATAAACTCCAATGTTAACTTTCTTAAATTAATTTAAAAAACAGACATGCATTTTCTTTTAACTTTTAAACTCCGGAAGATGAAGATCAGGGTATGGGGCAAGTTCAATAATGGGATTACATCACTCTGTGAACATGGCTGATTTTTAATTAATTTCAACAAATTATGAACAAACAAATCACTGACAGAAAAAAGTCCAACTGTGATATGGCTTATGTCCCCTTGTTTTACACCTTGAACTCTGGATTCCCTCTGAATGTTTTGTGTACTGCCATGAAAACATAGAGGGTTGTTAAGCAAGTATTTCTGAGTTAAGGACTATAAGTTTTGTAAGATTTTGTTTTGAAATGAGCTTATGAAAGGCAATATCCACACCATGATAGAACCTTCTAAAGATGCTAACCCACTCTTGTTCCAGAGCGATGTACAATGATATAGTCAGACAATCTAAGTCTAAGAGTGTAGCAGCAGGTAGCTCTGGCTTTAACACCATCAAGGGTGGGGAGGGGGGACAAACTCCCATCATAAGGAGTAAAGATTTAAAGACGCTTATTCTTAATCTTGTTAAAGTGAGTATACGACAAACGTTGCCTATAGCAAAAAAAACAACCAGCCAAGAAAACAGATCAAAGTATTTAAGGTCTACCACCAACTCTATTAAAAATCAGATGTGGTACCACATAAACAATCTCTGCTTGTGATGACATGATAAGTTCATGGAACTTACCTTAGCAACAGGCAATATCAAGTCACTATAGAGAACAATAATGTTCACACTGATCATAGATAAAAGAATTGCTAATTTAAGCAACTTTCAGATATTCCCATTTTTCCCCCACTAGCAAACCTTTTCCTTCTGTGCCATCTTACAACCTCAGCCCCACCCTGCCATCAACTTCTGGGAGGCATTAGGATTACTACATTACTCCCAGATAGGACTGCAGCCCAGCACAGCTAACTTCACCTTGTTTGGGGTCTATAGGTTTTAGCTGTGCT
Source organism: Rhineura floridana (assembly GCF_030035675.1). Taxonomy (NCBI): domain Eukaryota; kingdom Metazoa; phylum Chordata; class Lepidosauria; order Squamata; family Rhineuridae; genus Rhineura; species Rhineura floridana. The sequence continues at coordinate 66,776,056 of NC_084487.1, read as the reverse complement.
TCAATGTATTTGTTGTTATGTGCCTTCAAGTCGATTACGACTTATGGTGACCCTATGAATCAGCAAGCTCCAATAGCATATTTTATAAACCTCCCTGTTCAGATCTTTTAAGTTCAGGTCTGCGGCGGCTTCCTTTATGGGATCAACCCATCTCTTGTTTGGTCTTCCTCTTATTCTACTCCCTTCTGTTTTTCCCAGCATTATTGTCTGTATAGGACCATTTTAAAAAGGTTGACTTTGCAATCTACCATTGAAATATATTTATTATTTTTAAAAGTTTCTCCACACTCACACCACCCTGAAATTATCATTAACTATTTGGTACACTTTCCTTTTTCTATTTTTTCAACATAGGATTCTCATCATTTATTAATTCTGTAAGGAGCACCCACTGCCACCACCTAATATTCCACAGTGCCCCTTTTGGTATTCCATACATGAAAACAAGAAGTAACCTCAGATTTTCGTTTTTACATTACGTTTCCATCTGTTTCTTAAGATTATATCAAATAAACTTTGCAGCTGTAATGTAAAAGATGGGCTTGTAGTATTTCCATTGTAGAGTAAAAAGGGAGAATACTTTGGTACAAGAAAATAGCTAATGCACTATTCTTGGGGGACAGATATTCATCTATCTTTCAATAAAAGCTAATGGTTAAATAGACGCAATGCACTTGACTAATCTAGAAAGAAGCTGAAGCCTGAGGTTTGGGATTCAATCATGATTTACACAGAAATGGTATTTTCCAACTGAAAGAAATATTTAATGTAAGAATGTGGTAGTATTTCTAAAAATTAACTTGTTTCACTTTAAAATAATCCAGTTGCAGATGCTTTTCCATCATGAAGGGCTATGCAGCAAGGAATATTGCCCAATTTGGTTATTTGTCTAATAAAAGAATTCAGCATTGTACCTTATTTTTTAAAAAAAATAAAAATACAGTACATTACTATGAATTTTAAATCTTATCTGCAGATGACTTGTTCTGCTGTTTGAAGTAAGATACCAAGAGGATTTGGGGAGTTCCCTTATCGAGTGTTTTTGGTTTGTTTTCATTTTGCCCCCAGACATAAGAGAAAAGTAGAGATTTCTGCTTTGAAAGTTGCCACCCTAGGGAAAATGGTAAACAGTCTAAGCAGAGAAGCCTAACCCACTTGAGAAATCAGCACCAAAGCAGGAGTCACCCAAAGTAGTGGCTTTCCCAAGAACCAACTGAAGTCAAATGTCCTGCATGGTAAAATAAAATGTGCTGTAAACCAGGTGCCAGAATGGAGAATGGCTGTAACTGTGTGGTAGAGCATCTGCTTTGCTTGCAGGAGGTCCCAGGTTCAATCCTCTGCATCTTCAGGTAGTGCTGGGAAAGACCCCTGCCTGAAATCCTGGAGAACACTGCCAGTCAGGGTACATAATACTGAGCAAGATGGACCAATGATCTGGCTTGGTATAAGGTGCTGGGAAAGACCCCTGCCTGAAATCCTGGAGAACACTGCCAGTCAGGGTAGACAATACTGAGCAAGATGGACTAATGATCTGGCTTGGTATAAGGTGCTGGGAAAGACCCCTGCCTGAAATCCTGGAGAACACTGCCAGTCAGGGTAGACAATACTGAGCAAGATGGACTAATGATCTGGCTTGGTATAAGGTGCTGGGAAAGACCCCTGCCTGAAATCCTGAAAAACACTGCCAGTCAGGGTAGACAATACTGAGCAAGATGGACCAATGATCTGGCTTGGTATAAGGCATCTTCTTATGATTCCAAACAACAATTCTAATGAGTAGATATAGCGACTATGAGAGTTCCGCAGAACCAGGAAAGAATGCATCTGCACTCTAGAAAATGCCAATGCAGAAATTCCATACAAAGTTTCATTGATTTTTTGAAGTAACATATACTGTTTATGCATCATAAAGAGGCCATTCCTGTTCCCGCTCTATTAAGCAAGAATTCTGTGCAGAGTTAGCACTGTCATCCCTACTGCCCCCCTCAAGTGTTTACACAGTTAGAGAACACCTGAAGAGAGCTTGTGTCATTTCCTAATCAAGTTCCATGTCATAATACATAGGCTGGAAGAGCTACTTTCTCTGAACCTCCAGGTATTAAATCCATGCAACTCACAAAGTGCAGTGGCTTCCATGCAGTTCTGGCTATTTCAGCTCTTTTGGAGAGGTGGTTGTGACATCACCATTAAAACAGTCATCACTGTTGGCACATATGAACTAGACCTTAGCCACTGACAAATGGAAATAAAGCAAATAACATGATGAAGGAACTGCTATATTATGATTTCCTTCATACTACATGAACCTCAACTCCATGTAACATCACAGAATTTTTGACTCTTGCTAGCTCTGATACAGCATCTGATTCCTTTGCATCCTGTATATATCTGATATGTTTCAGTGCCATAAAAGTAAATTATTTTTAAAAGAATCACAGTTTAGATTAGAGTGCAAGTTACTCTTTTCCTTATTGTATTGTGTCTTTGTCCTGTACTTACAATTCAACTCTGAATTTACCATCACAGAGATAGTCCCCCCACTGGTCCTGTTTTCTAGTTTCCAAGTGTCATATCAGTTTCTGTTTTCAGTTTGTTTTCATAGGTTGAAATAGCTTTTCAAAGACTTGGGGGACTCTTATGTTGACCATTGAACTGCACTGTCACTGAGTTTGTTTTCCATCAAGTCTGAAAAAACTGTAACTAGGGGGAGTTATGTCTTTGCCCAGTCTGGGAACGGACTGCCAAGGCCGTTGCTATGGTAGCCATCGCGATAAACTGGGAAAAGTTCTAGCAGCTATCTGTGTTAAGCTGTGTCTTCTGTGTATTGCCTCTGAACTGAGAGGTTGTCTTCTGTGTTTACCTTTGGAGAGAGAGGTACCAGAAGGGGGGTGACTGAAGAAACTCTACATGTATTTACTCTTAAGCCTTTGGCCATAATGTCTTAATAAAGACTCTTAACATGCTCTAATGCTCTGAAGAAGTTTCTTGCTCAACTTAACTCCAACGTAATGTATGCTGTTTCACGCAACAACGCACACACGTCAACATCTTATTGTCCACTTACATATGTTTATCTTTTACATCTTCCCATGGTCTCTTCAGTCAAATAGGTTTTGCCATTTTTGTGATGCTTCAAGATGTGCCCTAGAAAAGCTGCAATTATTTATCATACTTGCAACCTCTCTGCTGTGATCATGGCATTAAAAAGGGGGGCCACCATGCTAATGCAGATGCCACCTATCTGGCAACTTCATGAAATCTCAATTGACTCACAAGCCTGCTGGAAACCTTGCATGCTCCTGTAGACAATCATGTGGAAGCCAAGAAATGTTTGAACTTGTGATTCACCCAGTATCTGAACTATCAAGATTACTCTCACATGTGCCCCTGTATGAAGGAAGAATTCTTGCTCTCACTTTCCATCCTGTAGTAGGCTGGAGAAATAATCTAGATCTAGGCAGGGAGATGCAGGTCACAATAGACTGCCTTTTCTTCAGGTATCACTGATGGAGGATGAATCCTTGCTCTAAACCAGCATTTCCCAACCAGTGTGCCTCCAGATGTTGTTGGACCACAACTCCCATCAGCCTCAGCCAGCATTGCCAATTGTAAGGAAAAATGGGAATTATGGTCCAACAACATCTGGAGGCACACTGGTTGGGAAAGGCTGCTCTAAACAGTAAGTCAGGCAGGATTAAGTTTCAAAGACCCTGATGCTTAATGGGTTAGAAGAGGAACAGAAAAAAATAGATTAAAGTACTGTTCCGAATTCTTATTTCAGCATCACTACCCCATGTCTGCCACTGTCACAACTGCACTATTGTACAGTAGTCTGGAGCTCCTTATCTTACTCTTTATTGCCCAACGTTGTCTTGATAGTAACTGAAGGAAGATACATTTGTTGCTTCCATCTCCACACCTAGAGGTAAACATTTATAACTTACATAGGGGTTTTTAATCTACAGTGAGACCTTATAGTGAAGGGCATGTAAGAAAACTTATAAATAAATAAAATACCTACCTGACCTCCATCTCAAGACTGATGCTAGACTGTGAACCTCATAGCTTGAAATGGGCCAATATTACTCCCCCCATCCAATCATGATGTCCAGGTTGGTTTGTTCCTCCACTATTAAATCATGGAGGAGAGATATGTTGGTCTTCGCTGATCTGAAACATCAAAGTTAAAACAGCAATTGAGAGATGTCTATGTCTCTTGAGCTGGAAGAAAGTCCAGTTGAGGACAAAGCCTTAACTTGTTTCTCCGACCCCAAAATTCTCCTTCTACCATCTTATCTGGGGATCTCAGGGGGTCTTAGACCCTTTACTTTTATGGGAGCAGGATCCCTATGTCTCCAGAATTCCTGTAAGCCAATTAGCATGAAAGGGGAGTGTGTTAGCCATGGAAAAGAGTGTTCTAACTTGCTTCCTTGTCCTTTCCTGCTGATTGGAGCCAATCAGAGTGAAAGAAGGTGAGTCAGCCACTCTTCGCAGCATGCTGATTGGCTCCTAGGGACTTCTGTTGTTGTGGGAGAAGGCATTAACAAGGATATCATTCTCAACCCAGCAGAAAAAAACAAAAAACAAAACAGGGGAGGGGCCATGGCTATGACTATCATGAAGGGACCCTGCATTTCTGAATTTGCCACTACACTCCTGATCATATCTCATTTTCCTGAACACTGTCTTAAATTGGACCAGCAAAAGGGAGATGATGGGAGGAAGGAGGAGGGGAGGGCAGGTTTGATCATTTGCATGCTATTTGAGTTCAGTGGGATTTACTCCTGTGCAATCATGCTTAGGATAGGTGAAACTGACCTGGGGGAGGGGCAGGGAGAGGAGGAGGAGGGCAGGAAGGGGAGGGCAGGAGATTGGATGGGTGGGCACTGGGCAGAGGGGAAGCCCCTTTCCTTTCCAAAAGGAAAACATTGCGAACAGTATCATTCTTTTTCAGGGTTTCCGCCACCTTTTTTTATTTCACAGCAGGCACATGTAGTCTTCCACACAAATTTAAACCAAAGCTGTCCCAGGCTACATCCACACCAGACCTTTCTTTCACTCTAGACAGTCATGGCTTCTCCCAAAGTATCCTGGAAAGTTTAGTGAAGGGTGCTGAGAGTTGGTAGGAGATGCCCTGTTCCCCTCACAGATCTTCGGTCAGAATGGCTGACTGTTAAACCCCTCTGGCCACTGGAGCTCTGTCAGTAGAATCGGAGTCTCCTCTCAACCCCCTTCACAAACTACACTTCCAAGGATTCTTTGGGGGATACCATGACTGTCTCAAGTGAAATCAAAGTCTGGTGTGGGTGTGGCCCCCCTGATTAGGCAAGTCGAGCAGCTGTGAGTCTGGCTTTTAGAACACTAACAGCTGGTTCTCGCTTAGAATGCCTGGCCTTATTGAGTTCAATGCTAAATTTATTAAATTAATTAAAAATCAGCCAGGCATTTTTTAAACTTGTAAACTGCAGAAGATAAAGGTCAGAGTATGGGGCAAGGTCAGTAATAGGATTACAGGTGCTCTGTGAACATGACTGATATTTAATTAATTTCAACAAATTATGAGAACTCTGACAGAAAAAAGTCCAAAAAGGGTCTGTTTTTCTCTCTCTCTTTTTACATTTTGAACTCTCAATTCTCTCTGGATGTTTGTGTATCACCATGAAAATTGAGAGGGTTGTTAAGCAAGCCTTTCTGAGTTCAGGACTATAAGTTGTATAAAGTTTTATTTTTATATGAGCTTATGGGAAGCCAGTGTGGTGTAGTGGTTAAGGTGTTGGACTCCGATCTGGGAGACCAGGGTTCGAATCCTCACACAGCCATGAAGCTCACTGGGTGACCTTGGGCCAGTCACTGCGTCTCAGCCTCAGAGGAAGGCAATGGTAAACCCCCTCTGAATACCGCTTACTATGAAAAACCCCATTCATAGGGTTGCCATAAGTTGGAATTGACTTGAAAGCAGTCCATTTCCATTCCATGGGGGGTATTTTCAATTTAACATTGCGGAATGTGAAAAATCCATGCTGGCTATAGTATACAGCCACTCTTGTGGCTGTGTAATTTTGGGATTAAGGAGTATATCAATTGAAAGTAACAAATAAACAAGATGTTTCACAAAAACAGCAGAAATTAAACCCTGATGGCAACATGGAACATTTTAACATTTTAAATTTTTCCAAATTTAGGAATTCTTAAATTGTATCTGTGAAGGGTTCTTGAGCCTACATACAGTGCTCCCCCTTCCACCCCCTCAAACTGAGTGGAAAGTTCTGAAGAGAAACTGTACATGCATTCAGGTGAATGTGCTCACAATTCTCTCTGCTATTGTGACCCTGATTATGCAGGGTCAAGGTGGAGTGCAGTGCCAGCATGCATGGCCCCGCCTGCCCATCCATGAGAATAAGGCTACAGTCTTATCAGGAAGCACTTCAAAGGAAGCCATGGTTGTGCTATGCTTTTCACATAAAGATATTTTTCTTAAGTATTAGACTGTGCTTAACCATGCATAAAGGAAAAGGTTATAATTTATGATTTAATCTTCCCACTGCATTCTTAATTGGTGGTGTTGAGCAAGTGTGTCTCCATCTGGATGTTCCATCAGACACAGTAGTCCAAGACAGCACTATCAGTTACTGTTTCATGATTTCTCTTCATAATGATGGAAAAGCTGGATTTTAAAAGCCTGGTCTGTGTAAACCTGCTGCTGATTGTTACAGAAAATGTTAAGAACCCATTTGAGCCTATTTTGGAGAGACAGGGAGAGCAATGACAGATATGAATCATATAATAATACAATGAACGAATATGTAAAATTTCGATATTTTTATGCCTGAACCCCCCCCCCAACTAGTTGCTTTTTGCATCAAACATTTTCAACTCGTTTCAATTATTTTTCAGCACTCCTTCTGAAACTGTTTCCTTATTCATTCAAATTGATTTTACTCTCACTTGCCCTTCATCATGCAGCTGAATTTGACTACATAACATCATGACATCACTTAAAGAACTGTGACTGGATGGGATTACTAATGTGACTAATTTAGGAATGAGGAAGAAGCATCACCCATGGGGGGAAATTGCTCCAAAGCCATAATAGCCAAGAGAACCAATGGTACTTATCAGAAAAAGTAAATATTTGCCTAATGTGTTTTGAGCAGGGCTGTGCAGTTGGTACGCCAAACCGACTCCTCTTCCTCCTCCTCCTCTATTTTTCTACTGTCCGACTCCGAATCCGGCTCCACCCAAAATTGCTTCCAACTCCACAGCCCTGGAAAGGGCTGTAAATGTCTTTTTAAATTGGAAGTTCTCATAGGAGCATTTTTATCGCTGCCTGAATATGCGCTGATCTTGGCATCACAGCATTTGTCTTCATCTGGGTCCTGTGTCATACACTGACACACAACATGTTTTCCATCTTGAGTTATGGTAAAATGCTCAACTACAGCTGACTTCATGGGAAGCTTCTTTGACATTTTGAATTTATATTTTTAAAAAATTGTCAATCAAAATTTATTTTGAAGCCGGAGTCATAGTCGGTACATTTCTACCGACTCCGCCCAAAATTGCTTCCAACTCCAACTCCATGACTCTGACTCCGACTCCACAGCCCTGGTTTTGAGGAGAAATTTCTGCACCATTAAAATCACTAGTTTTGATTGAAAATTATGAGAATAATTAGCATATTTCTAATGTTATGATTAACTACTTTTGCTTTCAGGCAAACATTAAACTGATGCAGTTTTTGCAGTCTTCATGCCCATGCTAGGAAACACTGTCCCTATTGAATCTCTGCCTGCAATGCAGGAGTCACTGTTGGTCCCGCATAAACCTTCAATAATAGGAGGGGGGAGCCCCCGATTCTCTGGATACATAAGAACTCCAAAACTTGGGCTGCAGTCTTTTAAAAAAATAAAAATTAAAACCACATTCTGTTCTCTCTTGTCTCTTGTGATTTTGTAGAAAATACCTACCCTGCTTTTAAATGTCATCCATATTTATCAGACTGCATGGTTCTTGACATTTAGGAATATTTTTTCACTCAAACTGTAACTGAAGCTTTGACAAAAGGAGCTAATTATCAAGGGACTAGATTTTATTTTTTTTTTGAAGCAGCAGGCTATAGAAAAGTGTGAATTATCAATCACTTCTGATGCTCTCACAGCAAAGGCCTGCTTGACCTACAGCTACAATATAGTTACACTGCTGAACTGAAATGTTTGCTAAAAATGGGGAATACGGGAAGCATAAGTGAAGTAGCAGAAGATGCTTGGCAACCCAGAAATCATGAATGTGCAGGGCAGGGCAGCAGAATCATATGCATGTTTACTCAGAAGTTGGTCCTACTAAAGTGCATAGGTCCTTTCCTTGAGTAAGTGTGCGTGGGATTGGATTGAAGCCTTAAAACAAAACTAAACATTGCATTACAGATACTGATCTGTTCATGTTTCAGAATTGCAGCCACAGGTAGGTTTGTGTGTGGTCAGGATTGGTGCACATGCACACACAGAGACACATATCTGTACCTACTAATTTAAAATGGACAGACATAGAAGGACAAACTTTGCAGTTTTGTGCAGTTTGGCTCTTAGTTGTACTATTGGGTTACCTCTGCAATCTTGTCCTTTTTTAAATACTCTCATTTGTCCAGTCCATAACGTTGGAGTAAATAACAAATTTCAGGGGAGATGATGTTATGTGTTGTATGTTTTAAAATTCACTAGTTTTTAGTTGAGCAGGGCATAGATAACCAAACTGATGGGTCCTCAGAATTGTGTAAATTTGTAAGAATGGGAAAGTCAGCCTGATATGTTTTAAACTGATTTAATATTGTATTTTAAATTGATGTAACCTGCCCTGAGACCTTGCGGTGAAGGGTGAATAAGAAATTAAAATAATATTAACCTGGCCTATAGTCCAGCCAGAGTTCATTACTATTAAATCCACTTCTTTCAGTGGGAGAAGATTAAGTGTGTACTTAACTCTTCAATTGAAACAATAGGACTTAAGGACCGTGGGCCCCCAGATCTCAAAACAGAACATCCATCTTGTACTGCTACCTAAAACTCTCACAGCAGTAAACTTGACAGAGCAAAACCAGACCTGACTAAAAATGCTAATTACGTGCTGGTGATTATTCCTTTGCCTAAAGGATGCACAGCTTGTGTGGTACTATTACATAATCTATAACAGAAATTGCCCCCCGAGCACAAGGAGTTGTATGAGCAAATTGCTCTGTAGCTTAAACAGAAAAGGTCTGCAGGGAAGGACACTGCATTTTTCATATTCATGATCAAATGTGGTATTTGTCATTTTAGTTGTGAATTATGGAAACAATTGAATAGATGTCTTGCACTGAATTCTGAAAATGCATGGAATGCTGATCAGTAAATACCGGGGAAATTTTCATGCCCCTCTGAATAAAATGCTAGCATAAGAGCCTGGCTATACATTTAGATTGCATGATTAATCCATTCTCTGTTGCCTAGCAATAGCTCAGATGCAGTACAAGAATTACATGTAGTGGTATGCAATACTTGCTTGATAATCAGATTTCCCCACATACTTTTTAAAATTATTTTTACAATTATGTTGTCTGAGATTACATATAAATGTCATTTTTCCGGATTGGTGATATCCAGGCCACATTTTTTAGCCAAAGAAGTACTAGAGAATGAACCTGATTTGAAAATCAATTGCAATTTATTTCTAATCACAAAGGTTCAAAGAATGCCTTTTAAGTATATCCTCTTTGGTTTGATTTGGGCTAATACTAGGACTATTTAGCTAACATGTTATGAATTACTATACAGTTTTAAAATACTGTGTAAATAAAAATCCAATGTATTATTAATTTATAAAATATATTAGAAAAATGCAAGTTTTCATAATCTCTTTACTTTCATCCTATTACTTTAGAAAAATACAAAAGTGCCAACCCTATACCAGCTTACATGTTACAGTATTCTGCCAATTTTAATGTGGCTATTGTGTATATAATTTGATTCAAAATTGGTGTCAATTAGGTTTGAGATGATTTTTTAAAAAACATATTTTTCAGACTCCTTCTGAAGTGTTGGAAAATGTCAGTCCTGCTCTGAAATGGCCTCCCCAATTTTGTTTCTCATGAATTTTGGGGAGAACTATAAATCAATTTTCAATATTGTCTGTAATATCACCTTCATATTGTAAAGGAAACAGTGGGCCTTTACTCCTGTTTGGTTTTATATGTTAATTTTTTATTCTTTTATTGTTTTGTTTTCTGTATGGTTTATTTTTATGTACACCACTTAGAGAAAGCAGTATATAAATATCTTTTAAAAAAACAAAAATGTTCCTTCCCGTCCTCTCTTTCATCTACCATATGAACTAACAAAAGGGTTTCATTTATCATGAAGTCAGCCAAACCTTCCGGGAAGAGGATCTATCTATCTATCTATCTATCTATCTATCTATCTATCTATCTATCTATCTATCTATCTATCTATCTATCTATCTATCTATCTATCTATCTATCTATCTATCTATCTATCTATCTATCTATCAATATTTATAGCTCACCTTTCAGAGTTAACCTTCTACAGGTGGCTTACAAAATTTTAAAGACATACAATTAAGAACATAAGAACATAAGAAGAGCCTGCTGGATCAGGCCAGTGGCCCATCTAGTCCAGCATCCTGTTCTCACAGTGGCCAACCAGGTGCCTGGGGGAAGCCCACAAGCAGGACCCGAGTGCAAGAACACTCTCCCGTCCTGAGGCTTCCGACAACTGGTTTTCAGAAGCATGCTGCCTCTGACTAGGGTGGCAGAGCACTGCCATCATGGCTAGTAGCCACTGATAGCCCCGTCCTCCATGAATTTGTCTAATCTTCTTTTAAAGCCATCCAAGCTGGTGGCCATTACTTCATCTTGTGGGAGCAAATTCCATAGTTTAACTATGCGCTGAGTAAAGAAGTACTTCCTTTTGTCTGTCCTGAATCTTCCAACATTCAGCTTCTTTGAATGTCCATGAGTTCTAGTATTATCATGTCTCCTCTGACCCGCCTTTTCTCTAAACTAAAAAGCCCCAAATGCTGCAACCTTTCCTCGTAAGGGAGTCGCTCCATCACCTTGATCATTCTGGTTGCCCTCTTCTGAACCTTTTCCAACTCTATAATATCCTTTTTGAGATGAGGCGACCAGAACTGTACACAGTATTCCAAATGTGGCCGCACCATAGATTTATACAACGGCATGATGATATCGGCTGTTTTATTTTCAATACCTTTCCTAATTATCCCTAGCATGGAATTTGCCTTTTTCACAGCTGCCGCACACTGGGTCAACATTTTCATCGTGCTGTCCACTACAACCCCGAGGTCTCTCTCCTGGTCGGTCACCGCCAGTTCAGACCCCATGAGCGTATATGTGAAATTAAGATTTTTTTTGCTCCAATATGCATAATTTTACACTTGTTTATATTGAATTGCATTTGCCATTTTTCCGCCCATTCACTCAGTTTGGAGAGGTCTTTTTGGAGCTCTTCGCAATCCCTTTTTGTTTTAACAACCCTGAACAATTTAGTGTCATCAGCAAACTTGGCCACTTCACTGCTCACTCCTAATTCTAGGTCATTAATGAACAAGTTGAAAAGTACAGGTCCCAATACCGATCCTTGAGGGACTCCACTTTCTACAGCCCTCCATTGGGAGAACTGTCCGTTGATTCCTACTCTCTGCTTTCTGCTTCTTAACCAATTCCTTATCCACAAGAGGACCTCTCCTCTTATTCCATGACTGCTAAGCTTCCTCAGAAGTCTTTGGTGAGGTACCTTGTCAAACGCTTTTTCAAAGTCTAAGTACACTATGTCCACTGGATCACCTCTATCTATATGCTTGTTGACACTCTCAAAGAATTCTAGTAGGTTACTGAGACAGGACTTTCCCTTGCAGAAGCCATGCTGGCTCTGCTTCAGCAAGGCTTGTTCTTCTATGTGCTTAGTTAATCTAGCTTTAATAATACTTTCTACCAGTTTTCCAGGGACAGAAGTTAAGCTAACTGGCCTGTAATTTCCGGGATCCCCCCTGGATCCCTTTTTGAAAATTGGCGTTACATTTGCCACTTTCCAGTCCTCAGGCATGGAGGAGGACCCGAGGGACAAGTTACATATTTTAGTTAGCAGATCAGCAATTTCACATTTGAGTTCTTTGAGAATTCTTGGGTGGATGCCATCCGGGCCCGGTGATTTGTCAGTTTTTATATTGTCCATTAAGCCTAGAACTTCCTCTCTCGTTACCACTATTTGTCTCAGTTCCTCAGAATCCCTTCCTGCAAATGTTAGTTCAGGTTCAGGGATCTGCCCTATATCTTCCACTGTGAAGACAGATGCAAAGAATTCATTTAGCTTCTCTGCAATCACCTTATCGTTCTTTAGTACACCTTTGACTCCCTTATCATCCAAGGGTCCAATCGCCTCCCTAGATGGTCTCCTGCTTTGAATGTATTTATAGAATTTTTTGTTGTTGGTTTTTATGTTCTTAGCAATGTGCTCCTCAAATTCTTTTTTAGCATCCCTTATTGTCTTCTTGCATTTCTTTTGCCAGCGTTTGTGTTCTTTTTTATTTTCTTCATTCGGACAAGACTTCCATTTTCTGAAGGAAGACTTTTTGCCTCTAAGAGCTTCCTTGGCTTTGTTCGTTAACCATGCTGGCATCTTCTTGGCCCTGGCGGTACCTTTTCTGATCTGCAGTATGCACTCTAGTTGAGCTTCTAATATAGTGTTTTTAAACAACTTCCAAGCATTTTCGAGTGATGTGACCCTCTGGACTTTGTTTTTCAGCTTTTTTTTTACCAATCCCCTCATTTTTGTGAAGTTTCCTCTTTTGAAGTCAAATGTGACCATGTTGGATTTTCTTGGCAACTGGCCATTTACATGTATGTTTAATTTAATAGCACTATGGTCACTGCTCCCAATCGGTTCAATAACACTTACATCTCGCACCAGGTCCCGGTCCCCACTGAGGATTAAGTCCAGGGTTGCCGTCCCTCTGGTCGGTTCCATGACCAACTGGTCTAGGGTATATTCATCAGAATATATTACAAATCATAAAAATCATAATTGATAAAGCGCCTTCTGGGTAGAGCTCCTACAGCTGCATGGTATACTCCAGAGCTGAGAGCGATGAAACAGTACAGGAGATGGCTTGAGTGCAGATGGAGACGAACTCCTGATGAATGCACTTTTGCACTGGTAAGTGCCTATACCAAGTTATACTTAGGGGCGGTGCGGGCAGCAAAAAAACAATATTTTGTTGCCACCATACAATCTTCTATCTGCCGACCGGCTGAGCTTTTTAAAATTGTCCGAGGGCTGTTACATTCTGGCCCTATGGACATGATAGATCCATCCGAAGCCTGTTGTAATGACTTCACTAGGCACTTCCAGGAAAAAATTGCATGCATCCGTCAGGACTTGGACTCCAATGTTATAGCAGTGGAATTAAGTGAGGTATCCGGAGCACAGTCTGGTCATGATTTGTTGGATGAGTTTCAATTGGTGCAGATTGAGGACGTTGACAAGGTGCTTGGACAGGTGCATGCTACCACTTCTACATTGGATCCTTGCCCCTCTTGGCTGATAAAAGCCAGCAGAGCTGGAACTGCCAGCTGGGCTAGGGAATTGATTAATGCCTCATTGCGCGAGGGAGTGGGCCCTGGCTGCCTGAAAGCGGTGATGGTGAGACCACTTTTGAAAAAATCTTCCCTGGATCCAGAAAATCTTAATAACTACAGGCCGGTAGCAAATGTTCCATTCTTGGGCAAGGTCCCAGAAAGAGTGGTTGCAGACCAGCTCCAGACGCTCTTGGTTGAGACCGATTATCTAGATCCATTTCAATCGGGTTTCAGGCCTGGTTTTTGCATGGAGACGGCCTTGGTCGCCCTGTATGATGACCTTTGTCGGGAGAAAGACAGGGGGAGTGTAACTCTGTTGATTTTCCTCGATCTCTCAGCAGCTTTTGATACCATCGACCAAGGTATCCTTCTGGGGAGACTCGCTGATCTGGGTGTTGGAGGTACTGCTTGGCAGTGGTTCTGCTCCTACATGGTGGGTCGTCTCCAGAAGGTAGTGCTTGGGGAGTTTTGCTCGGCACCCTGGGCCCTCCAATATGGAGTTCCACAAGGGTCAGTACTATCCCCCATGCTTTTTAACATCTACATGAAGCCACTGGGTGCCGTCATCAGGAGATTTGGAGTGCGTTGCCACCAGTATGCTGATGACACGCAGCTCTACTTCTCCTGCTCAACTTTTTCAGGTGAGGCCGTCAAGGTGCTGAACCGATGCCTGGCTGCGATAATGGACTGGATGAGAGCGAACAAATTGAGGCTTAATCCAGACAAGACTGAGATGCTGTTAGTAGGTGGTTCTCCTGACCAGATGGTGGATGTTCAACCTGTCCTGGATGGGGTTGCACTCCCTCTGAAGGAGCAGGTTTGTAGTTTGGGAGTTCTTCTAGAACCATCCCTGTCATTAGAGGCACAGGTAGCCTCGGTGGCACGGAGTGTTTTCTATCAACTTCGGTTGGTGGCCCAACTACGCCCCTATCTGGACAGGGACAACCTTGCTTCAGTTGTCCACGCACTGGTAACGTCTAGACTAGACTACTGCAATGCACTCTACGTGGGGCTGCCTTTGAAGACGGTTCGGAAGCTACAGCTCGTGCAAAATGCAGCGGCCAGAATGTTAACAGGGACCTGGAGGTCCAATCATATAACACCAATTCTGGCCCGCTTGCACTGGCTGCCTATATGCTTCCGGGCTCTATTCAAGGTGCTGGTTTTAACCTATAAAGCCTTACACGGCCTGGGACCACACTACCTGTTGGAACGCCTCTCCCGATATGAACCTACCCATACGCTGCGATCAACCTCAAAGGGCCTCCTCCGGGTGCTGACCCAGAGAGAAGCCCGGAAGGTGACAATGAGAAAAAGGGCCTTTTCAGTGGTGGCCCCCGAACTATGGAATTCTCTCCCTGATGAGGTACGCCTGGCGCCAACGTTACTATCTTTTTGGCGTCAGGTAAAAACCTTCCTCTTCTCCCAGGCATTTTAATATTTTAACATTTTAACATTTAATATATAATTATTTTAATATTTAACATCTTAACATCTTAATATTTTAACCAGTTTAATACTTTTTTAACAGTTAATATTTTAGTATTGAGTTTTGTACTCATCTATGTGTTTAATTATGTTTTGGTTTTTGGTATAATTTTTCTTCATTTTTAGTTGTTTAATAACGTTTTAATTGTATTGGATGTTTACATGTTGTGAACCGCCCAGAGAGCTTCAGCTATGGGGTGGTATAAAAATCTAATAAATAAATAAATAAATAATAAATAAAACACTAAAACAGCAATGGGGTACATGTGGCCATCCAGGTATTGCTGAACTCCAACTCCCATCCTCCCTGACCATTGGCCATGCTTATAAAGGCTGATGGGAACTGGAGCCCAGCAACACCTGGAGGCCTACAGGTTCCCCATTCCGACATGAGAACATCTAAAAAGATAAGAATGACAGCAGTTAAACAATATCTGCAGAAGATAGCAATATAAATACAAATACAAACACAGGAAAGCATAGAGAATTTAAAGAGCAGCACTAAAATTTCAGTTAAAAGCAGTTGGTAACAACCACCGGTAGTGTGGTGGGAAATTTAGAAGGGCAGGGTCCCTTCATAATAGTCACACCACGCCCACTCACACCCCTCACAGCCATGTCCCCTTCTAAGATTATGCACCTTCTAAGATTATCTTATTTATTGAATTTATATCCTGCCCTTCCTCCTGAATAAGCCAAGGGTGGCCAATACATTAAAAATGTATTTTATTCAATAAAAATAAGCTTTCAGCCTCTGCGATTGATAAGTGAATTGTTTGGACAGCAGGAATCCCTATGGTCCTAAAGAGCCGCTGTTTCACCCTCCCCTGCACTTAGCTAATGGCTTGTGTCTCCTTGTAATCTCCACTTGAGATCAGGTACACCTTATGAGTTATTTTGTGCACTTTCTACTACAAGTAAGTGTGGGTGGATGTTAAAAAATACCAATGGTATACATATTTACACAGAGAAGCAAGTTTCTTTGTGTTTAATGGGTCTTACTCCCAGCTAAGGGAGCCTAGGATTTCTTGACAGGCAGAGGAGATTTCATGGTAAAAGGGCTCCTTGTACACACAAACCTGGGAGTAAGCACACTTGAATACAATTGGGACTTATGCATGCATCTAAACATACAATAATCATGCCAGATTGGTTGAAGCCTGGAGGTGTACTAAGGGGAGTAGAGGTAGTGAGAAAAAACATGTCCCTTCCTTTATAAAAATACATCATTTTGGTTGAAGGAAGCAAGATTGGAATTGCACAACTTGATTGGCTGTAGAAACAGAGGGACTCTAGGAGGGGGCCACCTGGAAAAAAGTAATCAGACTGTGTCCTGAAGCATCCCATTATGAAAACACACCTTACAACACAACACAAGGATTTCAGCGCCCATTGTACATCACCAGCCTAGAGGCCATATGCACATGCCTTGGAAGGGAATTCCATAACCATGGGCGCCATCACTGAAAAGGTCCTGTCTTTTCTGTGTACAATCTAATATTTCTTGATGGCAATCTGATGAGTAGCAGGTTGATCTTAAGCCCTGGACAAATTCATATGGATGCAAGCAGTCCTTCAAATAACTAAAGTAATGGTTGCCACCAGAATTCCTCCTAAGGTTACCCATTCTTCTATACCCCAATAATTAGTTTGTATATACCAGTTTATTTTGTGTCATAGGAAGGAAGGAAATACATGTAGTCTATGAGCACTTTAATGTGTAAACTAAAAGATAATCCAAGTGGCTTAAGCAACACAACCCCCACCCCCAGCACATCCCTACATTGATACTAGCTGTCATATATTTGGGGGGGGGAGAGAAATCGTGCATGATTCCAAGCACAGGTATTAGTTATGGTCTGCAGAGCCTGAACTCAAACATTCACCAATGTTCCTTCCTACGTTTTTTAAAAATGATGTTGTTATGTGCCTTCAAGTCACTTATGACTTATGTTCACCCTATGAATCAGCGACCTCCAATAGCATCTGTCATGAACCACCCTGTTCAGATCTTGTAAATTCAGGTCTGTGGCTTCCATTATGGAATCAATCCATCTCTTGTTTGGGCTTCCTCTTTTTCTACTCCCTTCTGTTTTTCTCAGCGTTATGGTCTTTTCTAGTGAATCATGTTTTCTTCTTATGTGTCCAAAGTATGATAACCTCTGTTTCATCATTTTAGCTTCTAGTGATAGTTCTGGTTTAATTTGTTCTAACACCCAATTATTGGTCTTTTTCGCAGTCCATGATATCCACAAAGCTCTCCTTCAATTCCACATTTCAAATGAGTTGATTTTTCGCTGATCCGCTTTTTTCACTGTCCAACTTTCACCTCCATACATAGAGATTGGGAATACCATGGTCTGAATGATCCTGACTTTAGTGTTCAATGATACATCTTTGCATTTGAGGACCTTTTCTAGTTCTCTCATAGCTGCCCTCCCAGTCCTAGCCTTCTTCTGATTTCTTGACTATGGTCTCCATTTGGTTAATGAATTTGCCAAGTTCAGTGTCATCCTTGTCAACTTTAAAGTTACATAAATCTTCTGTTGTCATTACTTTTGTCTTCTTGATGTTTAGCTGCAGTCCTGCTTTTGTGCTTTCCTCTTTAACTTTCATCAGCATCCGTTTCAAATCATTACTGGTTTCTGCTAAGAGTATGGTATTGTCTGTATATCTTAAATTATTGATCTCTTTTTCTCCAATTTTCACACCTCCTTCATCTTGGTCCAATCCCACTTTTCGTATGATATGTTCTGCGTATAGATTAAACAAATAGGGTGCTAAAATACACCCCATCTCACACCCTTTCCAATAGGGAACCAATTGGTTTCTCCATATTCTGTCCTTACAGTAGCCTCTTGTCCAGAATATAGGTTGTGCAGAGTATAGGCTGTGTATAGGACAATCAGATGCTGTGGCACCTCCATTTCTTTTAAAGCATTCCATAGTTTTTCATGATCTACACAATCAAAGGCTTTGCTGTAATCTATAAAGCACAGGGTGATTTTCTTCTGAAATTCCTTGGTCCGTTCCATTATCCAACGTATGTTTGCGATATGATCTCTGGTGCCTCTTCCCTTTCTAAATCCAGCTTGCCCATCTGGCATTTCTTGCTCCATATATGGTAAGAGCCTTTGTTGTAGAATCTTGAGCATTACTTTAACTGCACAGGATATTAAGGCAATAGTTCAATAATTACTGCATTCCCTGGGATCCCCTTTCTTTGGAATTGCGATGTATATTGAACACTTCCAGTCTGTGGGCCATTGTTTAGTTTTCCATATTTGTTGCCAAATTTTTGTCAGAATTTGGACAGATTCAGTCTCAATAGCTTATAGCAACTCTATTGGTATGCCATCTGTTCCTGGTAATTTGCTTTTTCCAAGTATTTTAAGAGCAGCTTTCCCCTCACATTCTAAAATTTCTGGTTTTTCATCATACAGTTCCCCCGTGGATGAATCTGTCATCTTTGCATCTGTTTTATAGAGTTCTTCAGTGTATTGTTTCCATCTTCCTTTTATTTCATGTTGGTCAGTCAGTGTGTTCCCCTGTTGATTATTCAACATCCTTACCCTTGGTTTAAATTTCCCTTTCATTTCTCTAATCTTTTGGAATAGGGCTCTGGTTCTACCCTTTTTGTTGTCCTCTTCTATTTCTATACAATAACTATTGTAATAGTTCTCTTTGTCCCTACGTACTAGTCGCTGTATTGTTGCGTTTAGGGTTCTAACCATTTTTCTATCTCCTTTTACTTTCCTTCTTTCTTTAACCATTTTAAGAGTTTCTTCAGTCATCCATTGAGGTCTTTCTCTCTTTTTAACTAGAGGTATTGTCTTTTTGCATTCTTCCCTTAAAAATTCTTAAAAATTAGAAGCCAACTTTTTGCAAAAGTGATGGCTATATCCAATGAAAGGCGAAAATTCTGGTCGGAAGGGGAGGAAATATCTTACTCGGCTACTACTGATGCAATAGATTAAAACTAATAATAAAATATCCTACATACATTTATCTATGTGGGGAAGAGATGGATTTTGCTGTATGCCTGGAAGCTTAACGCATTTACATATCCATATCTGTATCAGGCAGGCAATTCATTTCTACAGCTAAATGAAAGCAAAGTGAATACAAACTGGATATGGAAAGAAAAGGCACTGACAGGTTTGCAACCTTAGTGGATAGCTTTTAGTTCTTGTATGGCACAGATCCTAAGAACCAGTGTTTAGTCTAAGGTGATACTACTCTTTTGCAGGACTGCATCATGTCAGTTGTCATATGCAGAATGAATTGTTAAATCCAATAAAAACAGTCTTTTAAGTTAAAATGTCCTGTCTCAGAGAAAAGATAAATGCTTATGACAGCCTGGGCATTGTCAGTTGCTGGGCTATCTCAGGGCCAGTTCATTCATGGTCCCATTGTATATGGCCTACGCCTGGCAGGGTGAGGAAGTTAGCCTTGAATATAAGATGTTTCAAGGAACTGGGGTGTTGCATTCTCAAGCTGTGGTTCATTCCTCTCTTTGCATCTAGAAGTTTGTCCCTTTTGAATTTCTGGAGGACTTGACTTCCCAAAATGTGTACAGGGAGGGGACTAAACCAAGGCATCATTTTTGGGGGGGAGAAGGTGTTCCAATAGGCCTGTAGCCAAGGGGAGGCAAATGGGGTCACTGCCCTCTCTAGAGCTGTGCTTCACCCCCCTAGGATTTTTTTGGAAAATTGTCTTTTAATGTGTGACATGACAAACAATGACAACCTCTGTTTAAAGAGTGATAGCTTGTTTTAAGAACAGGAGCAGTTTAAGAATAGGACCGTCTGAAAAATTAAGTGAATAAAGCAGGGCAAGTGCACAATAGCCTCAACTGGAAGCACCCCTAAAAGTCTGCTCACTCAAGATTTTCCCTGACTAAGGGTGGATTTTTCATGATCACAGTCACCCTATAAGAACTTAAGTGATCCTGAAAAAAACAGCCTGCTTTATAGTAACATGATCTTTGAAGAGTTAAATATTAGAACTTTGTATTATAGGCTAGAGTTAGACTCCACCCCATGGACCTTCCTTAGCTCTGTTTTTCAATTTCAGTTGTGCTGTCTACCCTGCCAGCAATAAAGAACCATGTTTGTTTGCCTACAGTAAGAAATATGTTTGTTTATTCTGCAGTTATTATAATGAGTACAGCAGGATTGGGTGCTTATTGCTAAAGGGTGAAAGAAGGAAAGAAAGTGATCTGAAAAAATGGCTACATTTTACTCTTTTAATGCACTCACTATACATACAATCATAGTGGCTATTTTTTCTTTTTCTTGATTAGTTGATGGCAAAGGATGAAAAAGCCCTACAGGAATAGAAATATTGCAGTGTACACTACAGTTAGCTAGCTGGCTGACTGGACACCTAGGCTGTAACTCAGGCATAATTTCTGATTTTCCCAATATGTGCAGCTCAGCATGAGACCTTTTCAAGGTTTCTGGACAGAAAAATCAACCCAGCAACCTATAAAAAGATCCAATTGCTTTTCACAATTAGTTTCCAATTGCTTAGTTCATCCTTTATATAGCAGCAAGTTAAAAAGTTGTCCCTTGATTGTCCAATAGGAAGGAAAATCTAAAGGCCAGGAACACAACTAGAAGGGGTACTGTCAAGGAGGAGTTAAACACACCCTATAGTTTTTTAAATCTCTCCTCCCTTCCCTAAACGTGTAGTATGAGTGAGTTTGTTTTTCAGATAGAATCTAAAACTGAGATACCCAATGCAGCATCAAAGTGAAGCTCAGGAGCTCACTGTCTTTACCAAAGTAGTTGAATTCATGAAGAATCAGAACTGACCACAGGTGAAATGGGACTGTAGCTATAGGCAAAGTCAAGCTTTTGACTCTGGTATTCCTGGGTGAATCTCTCAAAAAGGGGTGAGACAAGTCAACAGATTAAACTTCTTTCATGCAAGTTAATACACTCTCTGGATGGAGGACTGACAGAGAAGGTCGGTGCCTTTCCCTTCACCTGTTGTGGCCCTCACATCCTCTCTATTAATTTCCCCAAAATGCCCCACTTAGAAATGTGGCTGCTCCACCTAACAAGGAAGGTTGGCTACAGGGCTGTGCTCTAGTCCAGCTTAAATGTGTCCTCAGGAGCAAGTTACAAAAGAACTTTACACATTTGCATTTGTAAATTAGATGGTCGTGCTCACACAATCTGTCTATATTGTCTGTCACAGTTTGACAACTGCTATCAAGCCCCACATGGGTGTTGGTAACCAATCAGTTCCTCTAACAAGGTTCTCTACACCCTCAGGAGAGGGCTCTTATTGGGGGCTGCAGCGAGACCAAATAAGAGAGAGGGAGAGAACCTGGAGACTGGATTGGATTTCAGGGCTTAGCACATGCTTCAGTTGTTATGCCTGAATTTCACACTACCAAAGGTTGTGCAGGGTTTGGGACTGCATGAGGACCTACGAGCCTCCACCCCCACACACCCCTTTCCAGACATTGCACTACTGTTGGTGAGGGAGGTTGGCTAGTATGACAGGCAATGTCAGGATAGGGCCAGAAGGTATAGCCCTCTTTCTCCTCCATGTATAAATGAGTGAAGGGAAACTTATGAACAAGAGTGCTTATGAACAGATAGGGCTGGTGCCATAAGTCAGCATTGTTAGGTACCTGCCAAGACTCACATCCCAACAGAGGTGTCAGAGCCCCCTGCCCCTGCTGTTCCATCTCCTTGCATCTGTCTCCTGTTCATCTGTCTCCTCTGAGCTGTGATAAGAGGAAGGAGAAGGAGCAGCTGCCCCCAATCACCATGCCCCTTTCATCTGGGCTGCTGTGTAGACGGGATCCAAGGAAAGCGGGCAAATAAATGGGAATACCACCAAAGAGGAAATGGATCTCCTTAAGGATCTTGCCAAAAGGCCTCCCAAACCCTGCAGCCAGTACTGACAGATATACACAAGCATGCCTCAGTTCACAATGAACATATACATTTAGGCGGCTATGTCTGAGAGTGCATGTGTGAACTAGCCCCTAGGACATGGGTGGGGAATCTTTTTTCAGCCACAGTAGGGCCACATTCCCTTCTGAGCAATTTTCCAAGGGCCAAATGCCAGTGGCAGTTGGGGCCAGAGGCAAAAATGTGTAGGACAACAAATATACATTTTATCTTTGTACAGTTGGCTAGTTCCTGCACAGTTCTCAGACCCCTCTCTATCCTCCATTCAGACCAGCAAGAGGCATTGTCAGAACTGAAGGACGCATTCCAATGCGGTAAAACCATTCAGAGTTTGCAGCTGGGCTAGTGGGCTGGTATGGCCTGGGAAGAGGAAGTGTAATCTGAGAACAGTTTCAAGGGCTAGATAGAAACACCTGTAGGAATTTATTTGGCCCCTAGACCTGAGGTTCCCCACCTCCACCCCACCCTATGATCTAAATGATGTGCCGTTCCTCTTCTCTCCCCTGGAATTTTATTCCAGTGTTGAGGCCAAATATGCCAACTCTTAAAAAAGGGGTTTTTTCCCAGGATTCTGGCTGTGCTCTTGTGAATTGTTCCTATATAGGCCAAAGATCTTAATATGTCCACTTCTGTTCACACAAGTGGAGGTAAATCAGGGTGCAGGTTGGTCCTTTGTTGTGAATGCATGTTCCTACATTGGGCAACAGTGATCTGCCCATGTCAGGAACAGCATACAATTTAGTTTTGTTTGTGTGAACACAAGTTCAGTACATGGGAGAGCCTCACATTCAGAGAGTGTCTTCTGTATCTGATAACCTCAGTGCTCTTTTTAAAATGCTTCACACGCTAGCGGCTGCACCTGTATAGAGTGGGTGTTCAACTTGTGCATAGAAGGTATAATTGTACTTAATCTGGCCATTCTATGAGCCATGAGTAGTAATCACTCAAAGCAGCCTGGTTAGCAAAAATGTACATTGCATTTACTTAGCAGGGAGTACTGGAAAGGCTGATGTAACTGAAGGGTGTACGTTAAAGTAACCACAGGTTTTGTTCTTATTTTGAATTCATTGTGCTTGCACTCTTTTTGTCCATGTTGTTGGAACTAGATGTGCTTTTGACATATGCTGAAAATCACTAACAGCACCTATGCCTAGGGACAGTCTATAAAGTTATTGTCAACAGTAGAGGGAAATTTGGTTTTGTAGCATCCATTGTGATCTGCCTATTTACATTAACTTTGCTTTATTGCATTCTGCATCATTGAATTTTGGAGAGTTTACAGTGGCTGCCTTTAGCTTTTTCATCATCAGTGCTATGGATGAAGTAGCCAAAATATTACCAGCTGACTTCCCCTTATTGAAGACTGGACTAGTTTGCCAGGTAAAGATAATAAATAAATCAGGGCTGAGCACTCCCCCCTCCATGCACACAAGGTAACATGTGACTCAACTGCAAGGTCCAAGTTTTGTGGGTGGAAAGAGGACACTACCCAAGGCCAAAGGCTTGGCCCAAGGAGACAAGCCTCAGGGCTCTGCTGATATCAAGGAAGAGGTGAAGCAACCCCCTCCATTATAAAACCTTTTTTGCAGCAACCTGGTGAAACAGATCTGTGGGGGGGTAGGGATGTAAGAAGGCATTATTTTCCATTCCACCCTGTATTCATGAAATAATGCTGTGGCACTGTTTCTGTTCTGCTGCAGGTCATCTTCTGCCAAAAACTAAATTATTTGTCTCGTTGTCCATTGTGGACTTATGTAATTTATGTCATTAAGTACATAAATTATGCTGTCATTACATTATTCCAATTCATTTCAATGCAACGCAAATGCAATGCAAATTTTAAGGGGACAAATGTAATCAAGTACATATTGTTTGCAGGCGGTGGTGACATCATCAACCCAAAATGGCATGCTAGCCTAATGCTCCTGCAAACCCCTCACCAAATTCAGGAATAAACCCTAATTATCTAACCTTAGCGACCCCAAAACAGCATCTTCTTGTGAAGGAGTTTTGAAAGGTCAGGAAGGGTATGAGCCAACGCTGCTATTTCTCCAAAAACCACAAGGAAAGCACTCACTCATCCATTGGAGGCCAACAGCAAAAATTGACCACGGTTCGAATCCCCACATAGCCATGAAGCTCTCTGGGTGACCTTGGGCCAGTCACTGCCTCTTAGCCTCATGAAAACCCTATTCATAGGGTCGCCATATGTCGGAATCGACTTGAAGGCAGAACATTTACATTTTAACCTTGCAAGATCAGATGGTGCCAAAAAACCCTGAACACAATAAGGAAGACACAGACCCAATTTAAAGTACACAACAACAAACAATTTAAATAAGAAATAAAGGAGGAATGGAGAGAGATGAAAGAGGAGTGGAGAGAGGCAATTAATCCTTAAAAGAAGAAATCAAAACAATGGCAGCATCAGCTACAGCACTAACAAACTCTTCTGAAGAAGCATTGGCCATGGGGAGAAAAAATACATAGTCTAAGTGAACTAAAAACAGTTCAAAGGAAACTTAAACTGGTGGATTTAGAAGATTGCACAAGGAAACCTTCATTTTCATAATTTTCCAGAGAATCTAGGTACCTCAGATCTAAAAACCTTTCTTGCCACGTGGCTTAATTCCTTGCTCCTAAATATCAACATAAAGTCAGAGGACTTTGAGAGAGCGCATAGCGCTTCATACAGAAAACCAAAAGAAGGAGGAAGACCAAGAGACATAACAGCAAGGTTTCAACAAACAAAAGTTAAAGAAATGCTAACTAAAAGACTTAGAGACCTGGGAGAGATTGAATTTGAGGGTCAAAAAATTGAAATATTCTAGGACCTAAGCAAAGGAACTCTGGAATAGGGGAGGCATTTCAAAAATTGCACAGAACTGTGATTGAAAAAATTAATTTCAAATGGGGTTTTCCTTTTTGTTTAATAATATGGCATGAAAACATGCAGTATTCAGTTTCAACACACAAAGAGATACAGGATCTAACGAGATATCTAAAACTGGAACCAGAGGAAAGCCAATAATCAGACTCAGAAATTGAGGGTGGTGAAGAGAGTGAGAGAGGGGAAGGGAGGGAATGGTTTACTGGAGGGAAAATGAATAAATGCCGTAGTAAACGCTGTAAGGGCTCAAGTGGTAAAGATCGCTAGCAATCAAAGGGAAGTATCTTTACAATAACAAATACAATGAGCAAATATTTTAATTTATTTTGTGTAAATATCCTTTTGATTCAGTGAAAGAGGAGAGGACGAAGAGGAAAAGAAGGGGAATTTATTATTATTATTATTACTTCTTGATTGACTAAACTTGAGTTAATAAATTACCCAAATGAATTTACAACAAAAAACACAATGTATAAATCTTTTTAATGCTACCTTGTATAAATATTTTATTGATTTAGTTTTTAAAAGTGAAGGGGGGGAGAATAGAAGGGAACAGAGGGAATTGTTTTAATTGACTAAATAGCATTAATGATTTACCTCAATGAATTATTTTAATGATATGGATAAAAACTAAAATATTTGAGAGGAAAAATGACCAGAATTAATTGTACAAAGTCTGATAATAAATATACTTATGGATAAATTCCACCATCATAACTTCATGAGGCAAAGTAATATAATTTGATACCCATCAGTTTAAAGATTTCATGTTGTCTTCTGCATAATGAAATAAACTGTTAAACTGATCTATATAATTAATCCACTGCTCAAACATAAGTATTTGAAGCAACCAATTAATTCACAAATTGAAACAAACAGACTAACTACATGGCTGTGTGTGGGCTTGCCACAATCTAAAGGCTTCACTAGACTGGGTGTGATAAAAGTGGGATTTGAATATTAAAAATTACTTTCACAGAAACTAGCTAAATACGACTTACAGTCTTTAAATATGTGAATTTATTGGAAACTGAAAGAATTCATAACAGGCTTTGGACTTTGCCAGTGAGAGAAGAGTTCTGCAGTTGGACATTTATGAATGATAAGTACCTTGGTTATAGTTATTATTCTGTCCACTAGCATTACAATGATTTAACAATATTATCAAACTGTTAGGGAAAATGGAGGGAAAGAGTAGATGACAGTTAAGAGGGTTAGATGGATACTTTGAAATATTTAAGCTTTGAGATTTGGTGGGGGGGCTAGGGATATACCTACCTGAGTGGACATCCTACATAATGGAGATGGTGGTCCATCTCCATTTGAGACTTCTTTCTGGTAAGATGTCTCAGGGATGGGTCATTCATTTGTTATTTAGTGTTAATTAGAGTAAATGCTTATTATTTTTTCTTATTTTACTTTTCATTTTTTTATTTAATTCCACTGAATTTTATTTGTGAACCCTTTCTGGAGAGAGTTACTGAGATTATAATTGCTAAACATTGCAGATATGGTTAGAACTTACTACTTCTACAAAATATTTCTGATAGCTTGGATTTTCTAAACTACAACCAATGGCATGTTCTGAATTGACAGTTACAACATGGAATGTAAGGGGGTTAGGAATAGTGATAAAAAGAAGAAAGTATGGAACACTTTAAAACATGCTAATAGCGAAGTCATCTTTCTGCAGGAGACACACCAGAACAGAATAGGACACTACTCCATACTACCATCAGCGAATGGCCAATGGTATGAGGCTCCTGGATTCTCTAAATCAAGAGGAGTGGCTGTGTGGGTTAGTAATGATTTGGGCTTTATTTTGCAAGATACACAAATAGATGACCAAGATAGGTGCCTTTTCCTTAAAGGCACCCTAGGACAGCGGGGCTTTGCTCTAACCTTGGGAACAACTTACATTCCAGACTAATCAAATTGATTTTTTGTCACAAGTTCTCGAGACATTTGATGGCTTTAAGAAAGACTCAGTAATACTTGGAGGGATTTGAATTTAGTTGCTAATCCAAATATGGACAAAACAGCGGAAAATATCAGGCTATCCTTTACCTCAGGTGAGAAGCTAAAAGATCTCTTCCTTAAGTATGATTTTCTGGATGTTTGGCTTCTAGATCACCCAGTTAGTAAACACTACACATGTTTCACATGTAAAAATAGGGTTTTTACTAGAATTGATTACATTCTAATTTCCTCCTCACTTTCCTCTTATTTGAAGTCCACCAATATTGGTCACATACTAGTATCAGATCATGCACCTGTACATATGACTTTGGAACTGGCATCATCAAAACCTTGTTCATACACTTGGTGTTTAAATCCATTACTCTTAGAAAATAAGGAAGTTAGAGATGGAACACTGGAAGCAATCAAAATGTTCGTTGAGATAGATTATTCTACTCAGTCGCCACCTGCTCTACTTTGGAATACCTTAAAGGCAGTTCTCACAGGAAAATTCATTTCAGAAAATAGTAGACTCAGGAAAGCGAGGGAACACACAAGGAAATTACTTCTCAATGAAATAACTTCCCTAGAAAATATGTATAAGAGGAACAACAGTATGAGGGTTTATCACATTTTGACAAGGAAAAGCGCAGAATATTATGCCTTAAGTACAAGTACAGTACTAACCTCTCTGCAATATGTTAATCAGACTTTCTATGAATTTGATAAGAAAAATTCAAGATTCCTGGCAAATATGCTTTAAAAAGGAAGCAATGGAATGTTGTCTCCTCCATTCTACTAGAAGGGGAAAGTAGAACTTTTGCAAGAGATAAAATTACACAGCGCTTTCAGGAATATTGTGAATCATTATATTCATCAGTTGATAAATGTTGATAAATGTTGATAAAGTAAATGAGTATTTACAGAGAGCAGGATTGAAAACTATTTCCACGGAACATAAAGAGAGGCTTAATGGTTTTATCATGACCGAGGAAATAGACTGGGCAATTAAGAAATTAAGGTTGGGAAAGTCACCTGGAACTGATGGGTACATTGGACTTTTTTGCAAAGTTTTTGGCACTGAATAAATGCCATTTCTGAAATTGCTTTTTAATGACATTTTGAGGGGAGGAACAATCCCAGAAACTTGGAAACAGTCAGGTATCACGGTTATATTTAAGCCAGACAAAAATGGCGAAGTAGTAGAGTCATATCACCCAATATCTTTAATTAATATTGATGCAAAAATATTCACTTCAGTATTAGCTGACATGTTGACAAATGTGATCCCAGCTTACCTGCACCAAGATCAAGTAGGTTTTGTAAGGGGTAGGATTATAGTGGACCTGATACACAGGTTGTTTAATGCAGTACACTATAGTAACTATACAAAGAGGTCATTGGCAATCATTTCGCTTGATGCAACCAAGGCTTTTGATAAGGTTGTCTGGAAGTTCCTTTTCCAAGTCTTGTTTAAAATGAACCTTGGTGAGAATTTTATAAGCACAATATAGCATCTGTATGAGGGTTCAAGAGGGTGTGTTCGGGTAAATGGAACAGATTCTCAAAAGTTTGAAATCGGGAGACATACAAAGCTGGGCTGCCCACTATCACACTTTCTCTTTGCTTTGGCAATGGAGCCATTAGCCCAAATTCTGAGGGCTAATAATGTTATTAAGGGATTATGCTTAAAGGGTAGATCGCATCTGTTAAATCTTTTTGCAGATGATGTTGCTGTTGTGGTAACAAACCTGTGCAGGCTATTCCTAGGCTAATTGAAATGATAAAGGAATATAGATTTCTGGTTGGCTTACAAATTAATTTTGATAAATCAGAAATGTTATGTTTTAATGTGGCTCCAAAATTACAAGCAATTGTACAATGGGAAACTTAATTAAAACTTTGCATTTCTAGTCAAATGTCTTGGGGTTTTCATTCCTAAAAAAATAAGCAAAACAGAATTGCTTAATTATACTCCTTTGATAAAGAAGATAAGAAAATTGTTGCTTGACTGGAAACACTTGCCTCTTTCATGGATGGGCCAAGTTGCAGCAGTGAAAATGATGGTTCTTCCAAAATTATTGTTTCTCTTTAGGACAATCCCAATTGCCATCACCACTCAGAAGTTAAGAATTTGTCAAAATTTGTTGCTGAGGTTCATTCATCAAGGGAAATGGCCTAGACTTCGTTTTATCTATTTTATATAAAAGGGCAGCAAGGGTGTATGTGTGTGTGTGTAGGAATACCAAATTTGAAACTGTATCATGATGCTGCTCACTTGAAAAATTTGCTGCTGGTAATTCAGAAGGATATGAATCATTCATGGTTGTTTATGGAATATCCAGCCTGCTGGGAATCAAAAATTAGAACTTTACCTTTTATGGCATACAGGGGGAAAAACCTTCACTTCCTAGATAACCCCTTCTTATTAGCAGACTTATCTGTCTGGAGGTTATGGAGGAAGCATTTGATATCTCAGCTAACTCCTATTATTCTATTTCTTTATCATCCACTATGTTATTATCAAAATAAGTTCTCAGACTTTGCTTGTTGGGAGGAGAAGGGGTTTTACACATTACATGATTTATTCATGAATGGAGTTCCACTTACTATAAAACAAATGCAGGAAAAACTATACCCACATCAATGTATTTGGTATCAATTGCTTCAGGTTCAGCACTTCATAACAATACCTTCTGTGGAGGAGCAGGGACAGAAACCATTGACTTCGTTTGAGAAGTATTTGGTGGGATCATTTACTGATAAATGTTCTCTATCATCTTTATATAAAATATTACTAGATCTAACTACTGGGTCTTTAGATAGTCTACGACAACAATGGGAGGAAGATGTTGGTATGGAGATTGATTCTGTAAAACAGGAACATTTATGGGATAAATTCCCATTTCATTCAGTATCAGCAAAACTGTGAGAAAACTCATATAAGATTATTCACAGGTTGTATTTAACTCCATTAGTTTTGCATAGAATCAATAATACTGCTACACAGATGTATTGGAGGGGGTGTGGAGAGCTTGGAAATTATTTTCATATGTGATGGACATGTGCTGCTGTTCAGGCATTTTGGAAAAAAGTGTTTCATGAAATTGGGATGATTACAGGGCAGAACATCAAGTCTGATCCTGTTATGGCTCTCTTGTCAATTTTCCAAGGAGATTATTTATCATTGCACTCTAAGGATCTAATAGTAACCTTACTAGTGGCAGCAAGAATTGTAATTGCTCATCATTGGAAAAAGATTGACTACAATTTAATAGAGTTATGGTACTCTCAGGTATGGAACATAGCTTTAATGGAAAAATTAACACAACAAAGATTGGCGAGGCAGGATCCAAATAAAAAAGACAACTTTCATATAAAATGGTTTATGTTTATAAGCTATGTAGCAGTGGGTGAGCTAATTTCTATCAGCCATCAACTCATGCCTCATTAAGGAGGGACGTCTTTGGGTAGTCTATGGAGTTTATAGCAGCTAAATCCGTCTACCAACAGTGTATTTCTAGATCTCTAGGGCATCCCATGTATTAAATGGTATGGTTTTTAAAGCTTTCATAAATCTCAGTAACTCTCTTCTGAACCTCTTTTTTATTTCTTATTTTTGTTTATTCTTGTTTTTGTTATAATTTTGAAACATTTTTTCTTCCTTTTTAAATTTATCTATGTATACATGTTTTGATTGTATAAGCTATATGTCTGTACATTGTAACAGGCATTTAAATTGCTATGAAGATTTTGATTTGTACACTTAAGAAGTTGATTTAAAAGAAAAGAAAGAAAGAAAGAATTCAAGAAACACAGTGGAGAAATTTTGAGCACCGTGGTTAAGTTTTATTGCATATGGGGTTATGTGAGTGTGTGTATGTATATGTACATGTATGCGTGTGTGTATATATAGAGGTGTGTGTGTTTATGGAAATAAATGTGTGTGTGTGTACATGTACCACTCTAAAACTGAGTGGCACATGAGCCACTCTAAAAAGACTGTATAGGAAAACTCAAATGGAAAAGGGAACAATTACTAAAATGTCGTTCCTAATTAGGGGCGTATTTGCCTCCACCATAATTACAGGGAAGACTTGGGAACATTCTCAAATCAAGTGCTAGGAGCCACGTGAGATCAATCATCCTATCAGGGAAGGCGCTGGGCAGCAGATATAAGGCTGCTCCGTTCTTCCCGCTCTTGCCTTTTTCGCCTCGCGGCTTGTGCGGTTTGTCCTCGCTCCGTGGCGTCGTTGGTGCTCAGACGTGATCATTCTGCTTATTTCCCTCGTTGCTTGTTTGCTTTTATTCTGCCGTTCCTTGAAGTCCCTTTAACTCCTTTCCTCGTTCCCGCCGATCAGCTGGGCAGCGGGCGTCCGCCCACCTGCCCGACGGCTTCTAGCCGGCTCGTCCTCCCTTTAATCTCGCTTGTGTTCCTGTTGTATTTATAGCATTAAGTTCCCTAATTTACCAGTACTGTTTGCTTAGGAATTGTAGTTGGTGTATTATTTGTTTCCTTGTGTTTGAATTTTATTTGGTGCTTTGGGCTTTAGGTTTTGTTTTTGCTATCCGCCCCCCCTCCCCCTCCCCTTCCCTTTCGTTTTCCTTCATATTTAGGTTGTTTATTCTGTTTGCTGGTTTTTCAATTCATTATTTGCGTAGTTCTTATATTGATAGTTGTTGTTTATTAAGATCAATTGTTCAGGTGTTGCAGTAGTTGTTGGATTTTTATATTTGTTAATTTATTAATTATATTCATTGCGTAAAATTCATTCCCCTTTTAAAGAATCCCCTTTACCCCTCCCTCATCTCTTAATAATAGTAACAATTTATTAACTGGATTATTATAAAATAATAATAATAATAATAAATAATAATAATAAATTTTAAATAATAATATAAATCATAATTATAAAATTTTGTTAATGTTTTGTACTTGGCACTTTAGGAGTGCTGGTATTCTGTGATAAGTTTGTGTATTCAAACGTTGTTGGAGTTTTATAATTTTGTTAATTGTGTAATTGTTATTTTGCTGTTCTGAGCATGCCGCCCAAGAAGGTGCAACAAAAGAAAGGAGTGTGGGTGGTGAAGCAGGCCACGAAGCGCCCCCCATCTCAGCAGACTCAATCCCCTGCCACACTCATCCCTGGGGCTTCAGGGTTTCCCACATCGTCTGTGGTTGCTTCTCCTGCTGCTTATACAGGTGAGCAACATTTACAACCTCACGCTACACATGTACAGGCTTCCAGTGTCCTTTATCGGGATTCCTCAACCACAGGTTCTCCTTTGCAGGTAGACTCATCACACCCAGCGGTATTCATGGGGGGGTTGGTGCCTCTGCACCCACAGCTCCCTTGGCCTGCTTCTGCAGTGTCCCCTTGGCAGCAGTTTTCGGCCTCCCCTTCTCAGTTGCCCACCTATTTACCTCTTCCTCAGGGAGTTTACCCTCAGGGCGATACATTGCTCCCTTTGGGTGACCATTTAACATTAGGAACAAAGGAAAAAAATTGGTGTGGAGAGTACATTGATTTGTTCTCTCTTCTGTTTTGTGAAAATGAAACAAAGCCTAAGGACGGGCAAGATGTTAAAGAGCGTGAGGCTGCTATTAAACGGAGGGTCGATCGTGTGTGGCCTAACTGGTTGAACGCCTATACGATTTATATGGGTGTTATGACACAGGCTTATCCGTCTAGGGCTTTATCCATGATAAAATATCAGGATATAGTGCATCGGGCCTTCCGAGAATTCTCTGGAACAGCTTGGCTTAGGTATGATCAGAATTTTAGACAAAGAGCAGCATTAGATCCCACCCTTCGTTGGGACATTGTACATACTGGACTGTGGCTACGTTCTATGACATCCGCCAGGCCCTCTCTTGGAGATAGGACCGATAGTGGGCATTTATTGGCACATGCGCAGACTTCTGCCTCTGGCTACAGCCAAGGCGGGCAGTGGGTTCAATCCCAACAAGTCTGCTGGACATTTAATAGCAATGGCCGATGCTCAAGACGTCCCTGTAGGTTCCGACATGTTTGTGCACTGTGCGGAGGCAACCACTCTAGTTCCTCTTGCCAGAGGGCACGTACACCTCCACAGGGTACAGGGGAGCACCCACAGCCAAAACGCGAGTCTGGCAATAGCGGCTGTATGTCGCAAGGCCAGTAGTCCGATCAAGCTGGCTCCTTTGGCGAAGCTGTTAGAGCATTATCCCAATCGGCAGGCTGCTAGTTTTATACTCCAGGGTTTTACGGATGGTTTCCGTATCCCTTATGAGGGTCCTAGGATTGCTACATCGCTAGTCAATCAGCCCTCTTATAGTAATTTAGCGCCCGTAGTTTTGGCCAAGCTTCATAGGAGATACTTGCTGATCGGATATCAGGCCCCTTCCGTTTCCCTCCTTTGGAAAATGTGAGGATTTCCCCTTTAGGTATTATCCCTAAGAAGCAGGCTGGAGAATATCGCCTGATTCATAATTTGTCATTCCCAAAAGGGGCCTCTGTCAATGATGGCATTTCCCCATTATTTGCATCAGTTAGATATACTTCTTTTGACGAGGCGGTTAGAGTAGTTAGAAAAGCTGGAAGGGGTGCTTTAATGGCAAAGTGTGATATAAAATCTGCTTTTCGCCTTTTGCCAGTACACCCTGAGGATGTGGATTTGCTTGGTTTTTAAATTTCAAGATCAGTTCTACGTCAACAGAGCTATGCCAATGGGCTGTTCTGTGTCGTGTGCTGCTTTTGAAGCATTTAGCACATTTCTAGAATGGGCATTGAGGAGGAAAGCATCGTCCTCCTTTTCTGCTCATTATCTTTATGATTTTTTATTTGTGGGGCCGACCGGGTCTTCTCATTGCCTTCATTTGAGGCAATCTTTTGACACTTTAACTGACGAATGGGGAGTTCCGTTAGCTCCCGAAAAGTCAGAGGGCCCTACTACTTCCCTTATTTTCTTAGGGATTCAGTTAGATACTGTGACTCAGTCCTCACGTTTGCCGCTTGAGAAGTTGGTAGTACTGCGTCAACTGCTCTGTTTAGTAATAGGGTTGAAAAAGATCACATTGGCCCAGTTACAAGAACTTGTCGGCCACTTAGTTTTTGCTTCCAAAGTTATTTCCCCCGGTCGTGCGTTCCTCAGGTGTTTATGTGACGCCATGAAGGGAGTTCACTCTCGCTTCCATTTCATAAGGATCACATCAGGGATGAGAGAGGATTTGTACATGTGGCTTGCATTCCTGAAGGATTTCAATGGCCTTTCCTTTTGGAGGGAGGAATTACTCTTAGAAGCGGAATTACAGGTGCATTCTGACGCTGCCGGAGGCATTGGCTTTCGGGTCATCTTTAGAGCCCAGTGGTGTGCTGAGCGATGGCCTGACAGTTGGCGAGATATCGGAATTACTTCCGACTTGACATTTTTGGAATTTTTTCCAATTGTGGTCGCTGTTCATATCTGGCCAAAGGCATTTACAAACCCCACAGTGCGCTTCTGGTGCGATAATATTTCCACAGTTAGCGTGATTAATGCCCAAACTTCTAAGTCTCCTCGGGTCATGCGCTTGGTGCATGCTTTTGTGTTGCAATGCTTGCGCTTTAATATTTTATTCCTGGCCAGACATGTTCCAGGTTTGCAGAATACGGTAGCTGATGCACTTTCACGCTTGCAGATGGCGCGCTTTCGCGAGCTTGCACCTGGAGCGGCTCTGGATCCTGTACCAATCCCAACTTTCCTGTGGAACCTTGGCAACTAGAAGTTGGGGGTGCGATTGCTGCCGCTCTGGCTCCCAGTACTCAAAATGCGTATGAGCGTTCATTTGCTAAGTTCCAGACTTTCCGTATAGGCACGGAGCTGTCTTTGGCCTATTCCTGTGGAGCATTTATTGCAGTTTATGACACATTTAAAAGGGCACAATAATTCTGTTTCTACTATCGCTGGTCACCTCTCGGCACTAGCCTTTATTTCCAAGGCAAAGGGGGCTGCCGGATCATTCTGTAGATTTTAGGGTCAGAAAGGTCCTTGTGGGTTGGTCGCGTTCTGCTCCCAGGTCCGCTGGCCGGAGGAGGCCAATCACGCCCGATGTCCTCCTCCAGATCCTGGCACTATTTAAGTCTTTATGCTCATCTCAGTATGAGTCGCACCTGTTCGCCGCAGTAACTCTGACGATGTTTTATGGTGCTTTTCACCCTAGCGAAGTATTGCCCCCTTTTAAGTGCGATGTGACTTATCGAGCCTTATGCTTTGGCGATTGCACATTAGGTGCAGATATAGTGAGGTTTTCACTGCGGGTCTCTAAGACCGATCAAAAGGGCCATGGCAGTATCGTGCTTTTACAAAGTCGCCAGGTCCAGGTATTGTGCCCTGTGTCTGCAATGCGACAATTCTTATACATTCGGCCAGCGGGCCAGCGTTATTTGTTCATACATATGGATGGTACTGCCCTGACTCAATTTCAATTTTGGGCCGTTGTTCGGCGGGCCTTGTTGGCCAGTGGTCGCGATGCTGGAGTCTATGGGCTGCATTCTTTCCGGATTGGTGCAGCTACAGCTGCGGCCCTTGTGGGCATGAGTATCAGCGAGATACAGGCGATCGGAAGGTGGCGTTCCGATGCATTTAAGTCTTACGTCAGGTTTTAACAGATGACTTTGTTTTTGTTTCCTGTAGGTTTGACAAACATCCCAATTCCTGTCAGGATCGTCTTGTGTAGCCACTCAATTGTGTTTTGGGCTCACCAGAGGGCATCCTCGTCTGTTTATGGAACACAGCTGCAGTTTTCTGCCACAGCTACGATTCAGTGGGAAGCCCGGAGGGGCATGTTATGGGATACATTGCTGCCTGCTGTGTGCCGGATCATGTCATTGGCAGACAGGCCGCACATATTGTTAATTCATTTGGGTGAAAATGATTTGGTGCAGCGTCCTGGGTTGGATTTGCTGCTAAAAGTTACGCGTGATCTCACGTGGCTTATTAGATCATATCCCCATCTTCTGCTTGTATGGTCTGAAATGTTTGTTAGAAGGGTTTGGAGGGGTGCTGTTCACCCCAATAAGATAGATAGAGCTAGGAAATGGGTCAATAGGAAGGTTAGGGATTTAGTTTTGTCTCTTGGTGGGGCAGTTATTCCTCATGATAGGATTAGGTTCCATGCCCCACATCTATTTCGAGATGATGGTGTTCATCTTTCTGAGCATGGGTGTGACCTGTTTTTGGAGGATCTTATGGGGGGATTAAGGGGATTGTTATCCTCATTGGGTGGAGGGGACCAAGCTTAAGCTGATCCCCTCTTGTGGCATAGAATTCGGGCAGGTGAGGTATATGGGGGTTAAAATTAGGTGGTTAAGGCATCATGAAAAAGGGGCACTTCCTAGGGAACCATCAGGGCTTTGTGTCCGGTGGGGATCTGTGTTGTGTCCTTGTGGGACCTGCTTGCGCATCATGGTGAACGCCTGTACGGCGGGGCCATGGTGTGGGGGTTGGAACCACACAGCTGGCTCCAAGAGCAAGGAGGGAGGAATTCACCCACGTCCTTGACTATGGAGTCACGTGATGATGAGAAGTGATGCCTTAAAAAGGTGAGGGTGTAATCCCTCGTTGTTAGGTTTAGCCTCACCTGCCCAAAAATATATAGATTTGAATAATTGGCTGTATTGCATTGGATTTAGGATCTTATATTTTAATAAATATAACATTATACCAGTTTGGTGTCACGAGTCTTCTTTGTGTGGGGGCAAAAGGACAATCAACACAAATGACTTCTTTATATGCAACAATGTGATTAATGCTTTTTTCTTTTGTTTTATGTTATGTATTGTTTTATACTGTTCTGATATTTGTATGGCAAAGAAGAATAAAAATTGGGGGGGATATATATTGTTTGCATACTGGATTGATTTTCATTCTAGACATGAGACAAATAATCACACACTGGCCAGTTTTTGCTCCTGTTGCCATTTTTCTCAGAATTCTCCAACATCCCTAGCAGGGAGACTCCAATGCTCAGATTTGCAACCCTGCTCCTTTTAACCTGCTGGACCAGGCCTCCTTACCAAATCTCCTGATACTTCCATCCTCTTGCAACACTCAGGCAGTGGCACATGGAAAGGACTTATTCTCCTTAGCAGTAGCCTGATGGAACAAAAAATCATTGGAACATAAAGGAAGCTGCATCAAAATGGCAATTAAATTGTTCCCCATCATTCCGATATACAAAGGTACAGCTGCTTTCCCCACCCCTGTTTTGGCATTTGAAACAGAAAATCCCACCAGGATCTCCCTGACCACCCAGCCAGTAAAAATATGATGATGACGACGACGACACTGATGATTTGCTGCTCTTTCATGAGATTCAAAATCAGCTACTTGTAGTACCAGCTTCACTCTGCCTAATGGTAGGGCTGTTTTTCTCATATAGTTTCAGGAGTACTGTGGATCCAGGACCTGGAAAACAAAGGCAAAACTTACTTTTCTATATTATGAAACCAAGCACATTAAATTATTTTAGAAAAACAAAAAGCTCCATAAGTCTAGGTTTACCTCGTTACTTGAGAATAACACAAGGAATTCTAAAACTGTGTTTTTAAGGCTACAATTCAACCCCCACATTCCTGGAAGTAAGCTCCACTGAATTCAATGGACTTACTTCTGAGCAGATATGGTTAGAATTGCATGGTAGGTTTACACCAAGGATAGGGGACTTGTGGCCCTCCAGAAGTTTTTGCAGTACAACTACAACTCCCATCAGGCCCATCCAGCATGGATGTTGGAAGCTGTAGTCAGGTCTGATGCCAGGCATGACTGGGCCCTTGGACACCAGCTTGCCCCAGGCACGTGGCTCCTGCCTGTTTCACCTACCTCTCTTTTGTCTCCTGTTGCTGCGTGTGCTGCACGCACAGGGCTATCATCAGCCAAGATGGCAGCAGAGGCTTCTCTAATGGGCTGATGTCCCCACCACCATCTTGGTTGATGACATGCATATGCGGTATGCTACGCAGACGTGAGTGCACATGCCTGCCATCAACCAAGATGGCAACCCATCTTGTCATCAGCCCCTTAAAAAAGCCTCCACTGCCATCTTGGTTGATGGCAACCCTGCGCGTGCAGCGCGCACAGCCTCAGAAGACAGGAGGTAGATGGAGTGAGCGAACAGGTGGCCTGAAAGCTCCCTCCCTGCAATCCACAGCAGGGAGCCTGCCGTGGATTGTGGAAGAGGAGAGCTAATCCCCCACCCTAACAGGGGCCCCTCCAGGGGAAAATTGACCATAGTCTAAGTTTGATAACGTTTCTAGAAATCTGTCAGGCAAACAGATATGCATATAGAATAGAAATGGTCTCTAGGATTAACAGTAATCTTTTATCTAAATTGTTTTCTTTTATATTCCACTTTTCTAAATTAGAACCCTATTCATGAAGTCACTGCATTCAATAATACCTCTGCTATTGACTTCTGCAAAAATGACTCTTTGTCTTTTTAAAGCACATTGTGGTGAAATGGAATTGAAGGAGTTTGCTGTAGTGCTGGTTGATAATTACTAATAGCACTAAAACCTTTTCTGCAATCATCTCACGTAATGTCCAAGCAGGGTTTTAAAAGGGGGTGGGGGAAGTCATGATGACAAAAATGCATGAAATGTTTCCTGAGTGAAGTTTGGGAAGAAATGGCTCAGGCTGTTTTCACATTGCCCTTTATTCCAGTATTCTGACTATTTCTTACCTGGTAATTTGTGCATTATATTTGACCTTTCACTTGACGTAAAAGCTAGATCCAGAAATCTAGTGAAATCTAGTGGAAGTTTAGTGCTGGTTTTCATGATAAATAATACCAGAAATAATCCATTTGCAAGCCTGGGAACCTGGAGGATTGTGGGTGCTTTGCACTAGTTGTAGCTGCTCACATGACAGGCATCCTGGCATGCAATGTGTTCCTGTCTTTTTTGCCTGACAAAAATTGTACTGGTCTTCCAGTGCAGGCACAGGTAGCAGCATTGCCTTTCTCCTTTTCCCCCACCCACCCTGTGTCCAAACACTAACTCAAGCAGTGAATCATGGGGAAACTACAGTGCACATGTGTACAATGGGTGAGGGACAAAAACAAAGTGCTGTTTGTTGTAGCAGTGTGAAAGACAGTGTGAAATGCCGGTATGTCGGCCGAAAAAAATCACAGTTCCTTAGCACAACAGGTACTGCAATGTGAAAGGAATTTTAGAAATTGGGACAAGAAGCACTACCATTTTAATCTGTTAAACTAATGCAATAAGTCCCATGTCTGAATGCGGCCTCAGCCAGATCACTTTCCCTGACCATTGCCAAATCAGAAGTCAAAAGCAGGTTATGAATACACCATGGTCAACTGGAGAATCCACTACTGCTGGGAAGGGCTACCTGTGACCTTCCAGTTGTTGTTGGACTCCAACTCTTATCAGTCCTAGCCAGCCCAGCTAATGGTCAAGCAAGATGAGAACAGCCATAGCTTGGTGGTAGAGCGTCTGTTGCTCTCCACTCACTAACTTGGCTCCTTCCTATGGCTAGAGGGGAGAACTAAAGGTGTGTCATCTCTTTGGACCATCATGTAGCTTTCTTGGGCCATCTATCTGATGGGCTGTATCCAATGAAATCCTGCTCAGAGTATATCCATTGAAATGTTTGGATCTGAGTTAATTTCTAAGGTCCCAGGCCAATCCCTAACAGCTGCAGCTAGCAAGATAG
The DNA here is from genome assembly GCF_030035675.1 of Rhineura floridana. Taxonomy (NCBI): domain Eukaryota; kingdom Metazoa; phylum Chordata; class Lepidosauria; order Squamata; family Rhineuridae; genus Rhineura; species Rhineura floridana. The sequence goes on along the minus strand of NC_084487.1, from coordinate 66,736,446 downwards.
GAAGCAATGGGCAAGATACTTTGCCCGATTCCCTGGAGAGCTGTTGCTAGTCAGAGCAGACAATATTGGGCTAGATGGACATGCAGTCTAACCCGTATAAGGCAGTTTCTTATATTCCTCAAGGCAGAATTATGTAAGGTCAGGTGCTTTCAGGAGGGCAGCACACTGGAAACAGGAAAGCAATGAGATGTCAGGAAACAAAACAAGACAGAACCTTAGAAAATGGTCTAAATACTAGAAGAAAAAGGCACAGGAAATCTGGAGGTAAAATCAAAGCAGGATCATAGCTGGACGTTTACATGCATGAGCCCAGCTTTGAAATGTACGTAATAGGCACACATGCCAGCAAAAGGTCAGGCAGCCCTTATTCCTCATTAAGTTCCTGTCTCACACGACACTTTCACTTGGGAACCACAAGCACATCCATATACTGTTTCTGATCCCTTGTGCAAAATTGTTCTAGGTTTGTGGCTTTGTCCAGTCAATCAATGCTGTCTACAGCAAACTCCACAGTGGAGAGTACAAGTTATGTCTGAACTAAACATAGGGAAAGCATTTCCCAACTAGTACTGCCATTCTATAAATGTCACATCTATCTTCACCCCAAGAACCATAAACAACAACACTCAGGGGAATGTTTAACTCATCAACCCAAAGAAAAGCCAGTTCTAGGCAGGATTGCTACAGACAAACCAAACTGGAGGTTGTCTGTCTGAAGTAGGTTCTGTTCTTTTACCATAGATGCCCCCTATAACTGACTGAGTGAACCTAGCTGGCAAAGTTGGCATTGTGGTATCCTGCTGCAATGGTTGCAGTAAGCTGTAAGGAGAGAAAGAAAGGCAAAGCATCACAATTTAAAATTTGATATTTATTCTTACCAGAAAATGATCATTCCACTGAAGAAAGCAAAAAACAACTGCATGTACTGTTAGGCTGAAAACAATTGTTTTAGCCCTACAGAGCCCAACCTCTGGATACAACAATAGGAGTTTCCCCCCCAAAAAATAGATCTGAATGTACACTAGCATTAACATGTACAAGTTAGAGTGATAACAAATATTGTAGTGTAACCCGAGCTTGTAAGATGAGTTCTCCAGGGTTCCAGCCAGTTTTAATATTGCCTGGATAATTACTCACCATCAAGTGAGGAGCCTTCTGGGAGCAGGCCTGGTGCTAGTGAGTGACCAGATTGGGCACTGGCCAAGGGCCCCGGCAGCCCGTAAGGGCTCCTGAGGGTCTCCTCCTTAGGCTGGGAGGATGGAGCTCCCATTCCACAATTCATGCCAGCATCAGGTCACAGGGCCCAGCTGCCACAGATCATGGAGTAGGACCTCCACCCTCCCAGAAACACCATGCAGGAGGTACGGCCTTAAACTGGCCTGCCCATCCCACCTACCTCCTGCCACATGAGCCTATTAGCATACTGTGTGCACATGCCTATCATCCAGAGCTTGGAAGATTACTTTTAAAAAGGAATAAATTACAATTACTGTTATATGGCCCCAAAAAGGAATAAATTACCATTACAATTACAATTGTTCTGAAAGGAATTGATTACTTTACCATTACTCAAAAGTAATCACTACAACTACACTTAAGTTACTTTAAAAAACCTAGAGTGCCTACAAGGTGCTGGCCTTGTCTGCTGCACATCTAAGGCACCTAAAACAACATTAAAAATAAACACACACAGAGAGAGGTGGTATAATAATTCTTTTTATCCAGAGCTTGGCAAAGTTACTTTTTTGAACGACAACTCCCATCAGCCCAATCCAGTGGCCATGCTGGCTAGGGCTGATGGGAGTTGTCGTTCAAAAAAGTAACTTTTCCAAGCTCTGTTTTTATCCATAAGATAGAAGTGGTGATTTCTCTGCTGGTAAGGGAGGCGGGAAGGAAGGCAGAGGCCACTACTCAGATCTTTGCATGTCAATCCAAGTGCAATCCCCCCCACACACACACACACTCAGCCAGCAAGCATAATCTTTCTCACTTCACCTCACGGACCCTGCCCTGCCACCAACTAAGGGACACTCACCCAAGCAAACATTTTCCCCTCAGATGCAAAAAAGTTAAAACACTGCAATTGCAGCAAAGTAGCCAGGGAGGGCAGTGGAGGCTGCTTTGTGTGCCAAGTGCAAATGTAGTATTCACACACACAGATGTCATCTTTCACCTCCATAGTTCTTCATCTCCATTCTGCTGCTGCCTCCTTCTCCTTTATCCATATTCTTGCCCTCCAGCTCCTTTCTCCCTCCACTCCATTCTTCTCCACCACCATCCATTTTTTTAAACAATTGTTTTCTCCACTCCACCCTGTCTCACTCTCCACCTCCTCCCTCGTCGCCTCCTACCCACCCACAGGGCACGAGAGAAGAGCGATGCTGCACAGAAGCCCAGTTTGAGGCACATGGTTTCCATCCACAAATCAGAGGAGCGGAAGACTTCCCTTGCTCCCCCGCAAGTAATGCCCAAAGGTAATGCTAGAAACATTACAATTACTCCTCAAAAGTAATAACATTGCTCCTCATTCTATTGCAATCAAAATGTAAAGGAATTATCTGCTCGTTCCTAAAAAAAGTAATGAATTACAAGTAATTTGTTTTTTGTAACCTCTGCTATCACCTAAGATGGTGGTGGGAGCATCCCAAGGGGTGATGGCAGTTGTGTGCACATTGACCGCATAATAATAAAACAAATCACAGCAGGTAGGTGGGGTGGGTGGGCCTATTTAAGCCCGCACCACCTGCATCAAAAGAGGTATCGGGGAGCATGATGACATGGGCCTGTGGTAGTCTGGTGCCCAAGGGCCCAGTCATGGTGCTGGTCGTGTCTGAGGGGGTGCTATCCTGCCTGCCACCCCTATTTCTGCTTTAATTTAAATAATTGCCACCTTTGAGATTTTTTAGTTAATTAAACGTTTTCTATACCATGTTTCATTTACAGAAATACCAAAGCAGTTCACACAAAAATGAAACATAACAGATCCAGTACAAATAAGCATCAGTAAAAATATCATAGTGACTATTAAGAGTCAGAGAAAGCCTGGCTGAGCAGATGTGTCTTCAACTGACAGTAAAAATACTCCACAGTTGGTGTTCACCTGATCTCAGTGGGGAAAGCATTCCACAGGGTAGGCACCACAATGGAATGAGGGGCCAGTGAGGGGGCCTTTGTGGCAAGGAGGTGGACTGAGGCATCTGATTGGCTGACCTTACCGCCACTCTCAGTTTAGGGAAATTAATTAAATTGCTGCAAGCCTCAGCTACTGGGATAGTACTTTGCTTCTGTGGAGAGGTAGCTGGGAGCAGCTCTGACTCCCACATGGCTCTATATCTGACACAGCTGTGTGTAAACGCGGGTGTGCCAGAGAGAGTGAAACTTGGCTGCCAGAGTAGCCTTAAGATGCCAACTCATTCCCCCAATTGCATATAAGGTGATGGGTGAGACAGGAGAGGAGAAGCCAGAAAATATAGCAGTAATTGCACTACTAACAACAATAAAGAGAGGAGCTTTGGGAATAACACCACCACTACCTCAGAGGTGGCCAGGGCCAGTGGGCAGCCAGGTTAGGAACTGGCCAAGGGCCCCTGTGACTAAGAGGGGGCCCTGCTGCTGGGGTTGGGCAGGTGCAGCTCTTGTTCTGCTAGCATTGGATCATGCAGTGTGTGCCCTGCAATCTGATGCTGGTGCACATTGTGGAGCAGGGGCCACCCTCTCTTTTGCCACTTTCACCCCTGGCATGGGCCACTGCCACTTCCTGCGTCATACAGCTGCTGCGGGCTTAAATAGACCTGGCTTTGTCAGCGTGTAGCGTGCACACACTTCCCACTTCACCCAAGATGGCAGCCTATTTAAGCCCCTGCCAGCGGCGATAGTGCCGCTATACCACTGCCACCACCTTTGAGGGCCTGCTGCAGTCTGGTGCTGACCCTGGAGGTAGCAAAGAAAACCAAGAAAAAGTAGCTTTGGCTGCTAAAAAAGCAGGCTGTGAGTGAAGCACTTGCAGAGTCCTGGACACTGGAGAGATCCTGGGTGGAGGGGAAAAAATGTAAATGTACTGCCTTCAAGTCGATTCCGATTTATGGCAACCCTATGAATAAGGTTTTCATGAGGCTGAGAAGTGACTGGCCCAAGGTCACCCAGTGAGCTTCATGGCTATGTGGGGATTCGAACCCTGGTCTCCCAGGTCGTAGTCCAACACCTTTATCCACTACACCACACTGGCTCTCTCGGTGGAGGGAAAGATGTATATAAAACTTTGTATAGTAATTAAAAGTGTACCATGAAGCTTTAGAGGCACCTGCATGATGAGCAGAGACTCAGACCTCCTCTAACAAAGGATTCTGAATATCATCAAGTCATCTCTGCAAACCTGAGTACAGTTGGGATCCCATCACACTGCTGTATCTGCCAAGGAATTTAGACTAGGACAATGCCTTAGTGCACTCTGCCACCCTTCTAGAATACCCCCCATACACATGCATACAGAACCTCAACCCTGTAATCCAAGCTTAATGACACCACTGTACTTACAATAGCTGTTAGAGCTTGAGCAGCTCAATTCCCTCTTCTTTTCCCCACCTCACCTCCACTTTTCTTTTTCTACTAATGCACTTACGAGTTAGTAGCTAGCTACTTTCAAAGTAAAAGCCTGAAATGCTAGAATATTTCTCCTGATATCCTTATGCACAAAATGAACGTCACAGTATATCAGCTTGACAACCCTATGTGTAGCATTATGTTAATTTCTGTTAACAAGCACGTTGAGATCTCCATCCTGTAGTCTAGCTAGAGATGCAAAGTCCTAATGTTTGAATGGCAAAAGTCATCCTAAAGCTACCTTACTCGTTCATATTTGACCTTTGAAATGGATGAAATCTTTTGTAAATGTCATCTGAAAAATCATCTCGCTGTGGACCTTTTGTTGTTGTGTTTCATTGTAGTTATCATGGGAGGGCGCAGAACATATACTATATTTTGATTTGGAAGCATAAATAACAACAAAAATTATCAGAAGAGAAGATGTATAAAATATAAATCTGGTACAGAAAAATAGTTCTGCTGGAAAGGTTCATCTTGTCCAGTATCCTGGTTCAAAAATTGACCAGAGGCTTCCAGAAAGCTAGATGTATGCATCAAATTTGGACAAATTGTGGGCCAAATCAAAGTGACTCAGAAGGATTTTTGGCTTGTTAAAGGTGAAGCAGGATCTGTATGAGGTGGGACAAATAGAACTTAGGCCCCTTAAAATACTATGAAGTTCTTCAATGAACACGACAATTTAAAAAAAGCTACAGCTTCTTCCTACAATTGTCTTCTGATGACTGGCCTGGCCTGAAAGCACATAAACCCTTCTTGCCAGAAGCAAGTAGGCTAGATTAAATAATCCCTATCCAGGCTCCCTAAGCAGTTGAGAAGGAATGATCCCATCACTTCAGGTGGACCTGGGAACATCCTCTTTCAGCTTAAAATTTCTATCTTAATTTCCAGTTAGAGATTTTTGTTTTGTTTGAATGGTATGCTCCAAGCAACTATGGTTGCTAAAAGCAAAAGTAATGCCAGTATAAAATAAAGCCAGGGTGGTGTGATGGGGAGAAGGAGAGCAAACACCACAATGGGGAGTGGGTGGATGTGCTGAAAGGTCAAGTTTGCAGTAAGAAGGAATGATTTTACTTGGAAAGCAAATACCTTTCATTTTTCCTACCCCAAAATCAACTAAAGGTGCTTGCCACAAAGCCTCTAGACCTATTTGCAGTTTAGTAGGTTTCTTAACCTGCCTGTGAAGGTAGAACAAACCATGTCTGTTTTCTTTCTGTCAATTATTATTACTCACTAGAATTGGTTTGGCTGTCTAAGCGAGATTATAGAAGCCAAAAGGGTAGGCATGAAAGTGCAGAGAATATTCTTACCCATTTCTCAAACCACTCTCTGCAATGAAGGGTCAAGTCTGTAAAGAAGTTTGGAGCAGCCACATTACAAGGCAGGCAGGGTATTCCAGGCAAACTGTCTTGACATGGATATCTTTGTAGAGGATCCTTAGTCAAGCTTTACTAACAGCACAATCCTAACCATATCTACTCAGAAGTAAATCCTATTGAGTTCTATGGGGCTTAGTCCCTTAGTAAGTAATCTTTACTCCTGAATACTCTCATCTAACTTCTCCACAACACTAGGCTTCCTTCTTCCTACAATTGTCTTCTGATGACTGGCCTGGCCTGAAAGCACATAAACCCTTCTTGCCAGAAGCAAGTAGGCTAGATTAAATAATCCCTATCCAGGCTCCCTAAGCAGTTGAGAAGGAATGATCCCATCACTTCAGGTGGACCTGGGAACATCCTCTTTCAGCTTAAAATTTCTATCTTAATTTCCAGTTAGAGATTTTTGTTTTGTTTGAATGGTATGCTCCAAGCAACTATGGTTGAAGTTTAATGTATCATGCTTAATGACATCTCTAGGGCCCACCCCTGAAATCTCAGGGTTTGGGATGCTTCTGACCTCGCAATGTTAATTTACACAGAAGTAGACCTACAATGTAGTTTTTTGATGGTACTGTTCTTTGGACGTTTTCCATTTACAGTGCACAAAAAGTACACAAACGCGGCAATAAAACCAGTTGAATTTTGCCTATGAGGTGCCTTTTTGCTCAGCCCCTGTAATGTGGTGGGGTGATGTTCTTTCAACAGAAACTGATCCAGCTTTAAGTGCCCAGATCGTTTTCTTTTGGAAAACTCAAAAGAGCCTGGTACAACAAAATACTCCAAGAAATTTATTGATTTTTGATGCTGGGGTGTTTTGTTTTTTTGTCCCAGCCAATGTTAACATATTGGAATTTTTAAAAGTGTCCCTTTTTAAAAAAAACAAAACCTTATTTAGTGTAGCACACATCTGGCTCAACACACTTTGTTTTAGGATATTTTACTACTTCAAAATACTTTGGCATTTAGCTGGGGCTAGAAATGCCATTTATGCCGCTTTTCAGGATGTTCCATTTAGTTATTATGCTTAATAGTTGAGACAAGACCTTAAAGACTGAGACATGTTAATGTTGCATAAGATATTATGGGATGATGCCTACATCATCACATGTATGACAAAGATGCAGAACATTATTGTTATCCTGAGTCTTTGTCCTGCCTTTTCGCATTTGAAGGATTATGCTCCAACCTACAAAGGCTCAGCCACACCTGTTAAGGGCAAGTTAAGCTATTAAAGCCAAATAATGTGTACTTTTAATCCCACCCCCTGAGAAATCCTCCTATTTAAATCTTACTGCTTTCTCAGAATGAATTGTAATGGATCATTTCCCAGAAATTAAAGAGCTTGTTGTGCTGTGCAAACTGAAATTGAACCAAGGTACCATTTTTTGTGTCTGAGCAATATTTTTCCCAAGGGGTGGAAGGAAGTTTTCTGCTATAGGGATATGGTCAAATCAAACTGTTTATGCGTCTGTTACATGAAGCAACAGCTGAATGCTGACATTTTATGGTAAATTATGGAAACAAGGATGAAATTTAGTCACTTACTGATAACACTAATTGGACTTCAGATTTACTGGTAAATGTCAGAATTTCCTGAAATCTAAAACTCAGTCTCAATTTTCAAAAACCTTAAATATTTCTGGTAAAAGTCAATATTCACTAGTTTCTGATATTTGCCATAGCATTTCATAATAAGGGAATGTGAACATATAATGCAAATTAACACGACATAGCTTATTTCTAAATAACCATGCACTGGATTCCACTGCATGTTATGTAATGAGTCTTTGCAAGTGACTTCCATTGCCTTTACAACATATCATCAGATTCACAAGTGTCATTTAAGACAAAGTGTTGTTTTTAGGTCCAACTCAAAGTGCACCCTTTGGAATTAATGAACTTAAGTTAGTCATGTCTATTAATTTTAATGGGTCTACTTTGAGTACAACTAGCATTGAAATACAGAAATATTTGGTGGAAACCAATTAGTCAAATACCCTCAAGGTGTTACTGAGAAACCAGGGGGGGGCAATTTGCAGCAGTGTGGAGAAAATCACTACATCCATACAATGAATTGTTGTACATAAACAGAGCTTGCTACATGGAGCAGTGTCCATGAAGAAGACATTTTTAAAGCATCACCACACTGTATCTTGCTCATGTGTACCTATCCAAATGTAACAATTTCACTTGACACAGTTAGGGAAGGGCTAGAGTTCAGTAGAAGAGCTCACACTTCAGATGCAAATAGTCCTAGCTTCAATTCCTGGCATTTCCAGGTAGATGCCTTTTCTGAAACACTGGAGAGTTGGATGATCCAATGGTCTCAGTAAGTAGAAGGCAAATTCCTGTATTTCTCTAATAGTTCCTGTTACCTCCAAACAAACACAGCTAAAACAAAGTTGGCTAATTAGGTTTTAATTGGAAAGAAAGACAAAAACATAGTGGCTATTGTGACTTCCAGTACTTTGTTCTAAAGAAATGTAACTCAGTGGTATTTATTTATTTAGACCATTTATATACCACTTATATTTAAATAAACCTCTAAGCGGTGCACCACAAATCAAAACATCTTAAAATAGCAGCTACAAAAAACAATCAATAAAATACAATTAACTGAACAAAACATCCTCTTTAGTATCAACATAATATAAACATTGCATATAAAAGTAAGTACGAACTGTAAGAGCACATGCATTCTATGCAGAAGGTTCCAGGTTCAACTCTGGTATCTCTAGGTAGAACTAGGAAAGACTCCTGCCTGAAACCCTGCAGAGCGACTGGCAGTCAGTATAGACAATATTGAGCTAAATGGACCACTGGTCTGACTTGGTATGAGGCAACTTCCTGTGTTCCTAAATGTTCTGCCCTGCCACACGCTATATAATGTCATTTTGTTTCGAGAAAATAGTTATGAATTGTTGTGCCACTGTGTTTTGTTTCTTGACCAAGAAATAGGTTGCTTAGATAGGGGAGGAAAATCAATTACCATACCATGCTCCCATCCTAGACACTTCGTATGACACAGCTGCCTCTCAAAGGCCAACCAGCTCTGCTGCAGCAGCATAAAAATTGCTGATGTATTAGAAGATATTCTGGAATTATTCTTTGAACTGGTGTAAGTGGATAAGCACCATAGCAGTGCTGGTACATTTGTTCTATGCCAGCCTTCCCCAACCTGATGCCAGCCAGATGTTTTGGGCTACATCTCCCATCAGCCCCAGCCATCTCCCACTGGTGCTGGCTGAAGCTGATGAAAGATGTAGTTCAAAACATCTAGATGGCACCAGGTTGGGGAAGGCTGTTCTAAGCATATGACCTACTCACTGTTTTGGCAGAACAACTAACTTCCTTTGGAGGAGGACAAGGTGGCCAAAAATCTGGTCATCTGAATGATGCAGGAACATCTATGAGTTTTACCCATTGCTCCATTTCTAACAAGCTCATTTTTTTGGTCAATTGGTGGATCCAAAATCATCTGCCCAGTTTAATTATGTGGTGCTTGAGAGGCTTCCTTTCAGAAAAATAGATTTTTTTTCTTTACTCGGTATTCTGCAAAGCTATTTATTTTCAGAGAGTGACATGACAGGAAATAATACAATTTGAGAACTGCACATTTGCACTATTGTGAATCATTGCTCGTTTTTTATATATTTAACAGATGTAAGAGATAAAATTTGCTCTCATTAGCTGTGTATCTCTTCTTTTCTGACAATACAATGTTGGCTTCCTAATCAATACTGTTGCAAATCATTTTAAGAATTCTAGTCTTAATTCATTTAGAGCTTCTTTTTTGCCCTTATCAATTGCACATTTTAGAGTAGAATTTGCAAATATCCTTGTTTTCTATCACAAAGTTAGACATTTGAGAGTAAAAGATCCCTCATATGTTTCAAGAATCATAATTAATTTCTTTAAATAATACATGCAAAAAAGAGCATGAGAAGAACCTATGTTGTGGTTTTTGAGTCCTGACGAGTTGGTTGCTAACACAAAAGCATCAAAAGGGCATGCCTATTAAGAGGCATTTCAGATATTGACTGCCTCAGCATAAAAACCCTTGACCTCAAAATAATTTTGTCTGTTGTTGTTGTTGTTATGTGCCTTCAAGTCGATTAAGACTTATGGCAACCCTATGAATCAGCAACCTCCAAGAGCATAACAGCAGAATATGGCAGGACCAAAATAATTAGAAAATTGGGAGCATGCTTGATGTTTAGGGGCTCCTCCATGCAACCTGTTTATTGAGCATTCATTCTGATTTGCTTGTTAAGATTAAACTAAATACAACTAAGATAACACAGCATAGACATTTATCAATACTTTCTTTAATGGGGGAGGGAAGAGAATGTTTTCTTTGTTGTGCCTTCTCTGCTTCTCACGATACTACAATTTGAGGTCACCTGATGACATGGCCAGGCACTAGGTTCATAAAAAGTGAGGGGAAGTACTGTTTCATAGAATGCATAGTCCTGGTCACCTATGTGGCAGTATCAGGCCAGCTTCAGGATAGCTTTGAAGTGGTCTGTTTAGGGGTGGTGATGATCTTCATCTCTCTGAGAAAGGGTATAATACTTGTTTCAGGAGATCTAGGATCTCAGAACTTGTGAAAAAGACTTTTTGCAGGAAGGCAGAGGAGCATCTTGGGCTGACCCCTTCCTAGAGCATTGTTAGCACAGCCAAGATAAAAAGAGGGCAATGCTTCTGCCATACAGTTGGCATGACAAGCTACCAGTAACAGCACATGCAGTGGGGCAGTGCCATGGAGCTGTCCTCCTGACACTGGCATTGCTGCTGCTTACCTGGATGGGCAGAGGGGAGAGGGGAGCAACCATGCAGCCCTGACCTCTGTTGCCCACCCTAGCTTCCATCCACCTAAGCTGCAGCAATGCTGGTGTTGGGGAAACTGGCTCCATGGCTCTATCCCACCACACTCACAGCTATGGCAAGCGACACCTGCTGAAATCCCCTCTTCTGCACAGCTGTTAAAGGTACAGGCACCCCACCCTCTTTTTTCACCTGGTCACACTTAACTAGTGTGGATGTAGAACAATGCCAGCAGTGAGTGGGGGTGGGGGTGGGGGTGGTATGAGAAAGTGTCCAGAAGGGCCACCTTAGCTGAGTTTGCATATGGCAGGATACCAACAAGACTTAAGTGGTCCATGTGAGATGGTTGCTTATGACGGTGAAGGTATGGTACATCTGTAAGGGTTGCAGGCAGCTCCATTAAGGACCTCATGTCATACCTGGCTCTCATCACAAGATGAACAGGTAAATGATCAGGTGCAGTTGCTGGGAGAGCTGACTGTGCCAAGAGCACACCTCGACTAGATCCCTGTGGGTGTAGTAATGGAAGGATCTTAAGGACTCTCCCTGATCTGATCTACAGTGTACTTGGCCATGTTCCTTTAATAAAGTTGTGGCCTGGTTAATCCCAGCTGTGGTCTCTTTCCTCCCCCCAGCAACATTTCTAAATCTTTTTAGGTTTTTTTCTTAAATAATTCCAAATGAGCTAATTCCTGCTAAGGCATCTTGCCGCTTTTGGGTGGATATCAATTTCATGCAGTTCTGAGCTGTCTCGCTTCAGAATGCATTTAAATAGGGAAAGGGAATTTAACCAATTGTGAGCAGACTTCTTTCCCATGAAAGCAAATGACTTAAAACAGTGTCTCAAGCACAGACATAATGGAAGCACAGTATAAAACCCACCCCATGGTATTAAAGCAAGATTGTACTAGATTGTAACATAATTGCGTTTGCCTATAATCCTTGATTGTCTCATGAGCAAATTCTGCAACAGGCTCATATCTCCCTAACAGCCATATTAGTCATGATGTTTGCTATATATATTAAAAATACCCTGAGTTGAAAATGACTTAACTGCAGTTTGGAACTACAAGGAACAGTTTCTGGGGCTCTCTTTCTTCAGGGGAGAAGGAGTGCACAAGTAGGTCAAAAGGAGAAGCAAGTTTGGAACTACAAGGAACAGTTTCTGGGGCTCTCTTTCTTCAGGGGAGAAGGAGTGCACAAGTAGGTCAAAAGGAGAAGCAAGTCATAGCACAATGAACTTTGAGTTGCAATGCATCTGGCAGGGCTGTAGTCCCCATAACCCCATCCTCATCAAACACAAACAACAGAGAGGAAGGATTATGACAAACATCCACAGGAGGCAGAAATGGTTTAAGTCTACAGCTTAGAAGATAGCAGGAGAAATCATGACTCTAACCCAGGGGTAGCCAATGTGGTGCCCTCCAGATGTTTGGAGTACAGCTCTAATCAGCCCCAGCAAGCATAAACAATACTAAGGGATGACAGGAGTCCAACAACATCTGGAGGGCACTGCAGTGGCTACCACTGCAAATCGATTTCTTTTCTTCTAAGAGCTTTGCTTTATAAGCATTTATAGCTGCTCAAAGCCACAGGCTGGCTGCAATGAGATAGCAGCACCTGGTACTGTTTTGCAGCAGCTCTGTGCTGGGACTGAATAATGGGGTGAATCAGGGTGACTTGGGGAATTCTACCCCTCCCAAAATTGAACTGCAATGCCATCAAAGTGCCCTAAGTTGATCAGGGCCCTTGCAAAGCTTTGTGTTGCCCTGTTTTTCTGTGATCTTTCTTTTTCTGTAATATATGCTAGAGGTGATATTCAGTGCTAGTCCTAAAGCAGTAGATCCATTGAAGTTAATAGACATGACTAACTTAGGTTCATTAAATTACTGTGGGTACACTCTGAATAAGACTTAGTTGGATATAACTCCATATCTCTATGTTCCTCTAGGTCCATGGGCTTTGCAATAAGTGAAGGTGTCCAGAATGCTACCTGCAGAGCACTGAAGAGATCTTGCTTTTGTTATTGTTGTTAAATCAGAGCATCCATTTCTGAGAACTTCCTGAAAACTTGGAGACATGCTGTTACTCAGGGTGGGGTATAGTCTTACCTGGTCATATAAAGTAGTTTCCTATGTTCCTGTTGGATGTATGTGGGGCATACGTCTGATATACATGCATATAATTGTGCTGTGTTTAACCTATTTTATGCATGTTTGTTTTCCACTGTTGTTGCCTACCCTGGCAATTTATAATCGTGCAGGCTAATTAAATACAAATTTAAATAAATATATCTCATGTTGCTGCTGTAATTATTAGTCAGCAGAGCTACACAGCAGTTGCAACATACCAGTCTGTTAAGACTACTGGTAAAAGTGAGATAGAAAAGTTGGGTTTATTTACTGTTAGCATACTAGCCATCTCTTTGAGCAGGAGCTCAAAAAGTCGTGATCTGGGAAGGCTTAAAAAAAGTTACAAGATAGTGAGAGGAATGCAAGCATTACTCTATCTGTCTAGCATCCCCCATTGGCTCAGGTAACTAACTACAAGTGTTGTCTCCCATTCCAACAGTAATGACATTTGTAAAACTTTATACAAAATTCATCCGGGTATGGTGGCTATTTTGTGCTGCTAAATATATATAATGTTCTGCCTTGTCATGAATATTTATTTATTTATTGTATTTTATTTATTTATTACATTTATATACCACCCCACAGCCAAAGCTCTCTGGGCGGTTTACGGCAATTAAAAACAATAAAAACAAATATGCACATTTTAAAATGCAAAAAACAATTTAAAAACACAGTTTACATTTTTTTAAATTAAAAAAAAACATGCTAAAATGCCTGGGAGAAGAGGAAAGTCTTGACCTGGCGCCAAAAAGATAAGTGTTGGCGCCAGGCATACCTCATCAAGCAGATCATTCCATAATATTTCCTAACCAGTCATCTACTGACAAAGACATTAGATAAGCATAGGATGGTGTTTTCTCCTACTTTGGATGACTGGTACACTTTTGCTCAGCAACTCACAAAAAAAGATTCTGATGATCATTTAATTATTCAACCTTTCAGACTTTAATACCTGGTGAACAGCACCTGCTGCAAAGAGCCTGGAAAAATACAGCTTGCCTCTTTTCTGCAGCATAAATGAAGGAAATTATAACAAGGGTTACAAGGAAGAAAATTATGTGTTGTCACCAATTTAGGTGCAAGAGAATTAATTTTAATCAAACCTTCTTGACTAATTTTTCCATCTCCCTTGTCACTTGTTCATTACTGTTGAGTGACGAACCATTACTGTTATTAGATAGGCAGGGATTATTAAAAGTCTGCATATTGCCAAGAGTTTTGAACAAGGCTTATTTTTATGGTGCATCTCAACTCATGGCTCATGCATTTTCCATAAATAAGTCAGATCAAGAAGAAACCATCCAGTCAGTTAAATCAGGTGGTAATGATGCTGTTTTTGTTGTTAAATTGTTTCTTGCAATGTAGTATTATAAAGCCAATGGTATAGTTCCCATCTTGTCCATTTTTATCTGTATGTATTTATTGACTTGCCTTTTCTTTAAAAAATGAAAGAAATTATTTTAATTTTAATTTTAACAATGTTAAATTCTGTTTTATCTGATATGAATCTGCTTTATTTACATGTTTGTGTACGCAGATAAAAATGGGAAATACTCCATTTGCTTTATAAAATCACATTGCAAGAAATACACACACACATACACTATAGTCGCTCAGTTGCTGTAATTGTAGTTTGCTAGGCACTGTAAGAACTGTCAGGTAACAGCTGAGGGTGGACCACTAGAAGTCTGTTGTATGTAAACTGGGATGATAAATGTGAACACTAGGCACATTGCCCAGATGGTTCACTTACAGTATGAAGTTCCAGGAAAAAGAAGGTTGAATTTAGATCCTGAGCATCTTTAGAAAATGTTATAATATATTCATACTGTAAATAAAATGGGCCTGCTAAAAATAAGTATTCACATCCTTTATACACTGTGTATTTGTGTGTTTCTTTGTGTGCATCTTTGTGTGTTTCTTATTTAAATATTACATGATCACTTTCTTCTTCCTCTTCTCCTCCTGTAGGAAGCTTTCTGTTGGACAGTTCTGCTGAATTTAAGTTCTGCTGACTGTAGCTGTGGACACAGTACCAGAATGGTTTTTCTGGTTCATTTTGAACCAACACTGCCCTCAGCTGGACACACCTCCCTTCCCCACTGCTGACTTCAGATCTTTCAGGACCACCCACAGCAAAGTTTTGAGCCAATCACTGTCTCTGCCTGAGCCTACAGTAAAGTGTTTTCATTGGCCACACCTGAAGGGGCAATGGGTTGATCTACTAATCAGTTGCAAAATCTGTCTAAAAATGAATTTTAAAAAAAACAGCATTGGAGTTGATTCAACCAGGTTTTAGAATAAAAGAGGGAGGAGTTTGACTAGCATCATGTGCCTCTGTTTTCAGAATACATCGGTGGAGACGCACTGGAACTGGCATAGCAGTAAGTGTATCTCTACCCTGTAAAAGAAAGTGTGCAAACCCAGGGTAAACAGCCTGGCAATGCAACATCACTTCTTTTGTTGTTCTGCACTTCTAAGCATGAAGAAAACAATTGTCCAAATGACTGAGATGAACCAAGAGGGTGCATTTCATGAACATCTTTAACCCCTGCAAAGTAAATGTCTCATTTCCATCAATCATTTGAAGAGTCTTAAAGGAGGGCAAACATTTTCATACTCTCTCAACTCATTCAGGCAGCTGCACTTCCCTTGACATGCACTAAGATAGTGGCACCTTCCCTTGTATCATTTGGGCAGCAATCCCATCTTCTCAGTTGGTGGTGCTCTCAGAAATAGTTCATATGCAGCCCTAATAGCTGCAGCCCTATTAGCATGTCCTTTCTAATAACAGTGATGTCATCAGGTATACAATAAGATTTGGGTATGTTATAAAAAAGGCATGTTTACCTTTTCACTAAGGGTAAAGAAAGCCAATTAAGTATGAGGGCAATTTCTTTACTCTGAATTAGCCCTCAGTGATGACATCACACAGCCAAATTTCAAGAAGAGAATACTATTTTGAAAATAATGGCACTAAAGCAGCATCCAACTGAGTTTACAAACACCAGTGAACAGATGCAAAAGCCTGGTAAGCATTTGGGGAGTTTCAGAGAACACTGATATTCCCCAATAGCCTCATTTTACATAAATAATGTTCACTATAGAACATTCAGTTATTTATTTATTTATTGCATTAGTATACCGCCCCATAGCCGAAGCAGTTTACAACAATTAAAAACATTAAAAACAAATATACAAATTTAAAAACACATTTTTAAAAAGCAATTTAAAAACACATGCTAAAATGTCTGGGAGAAGAGGAAAGTCTTGACCCGGCGCTGAAAAGATAACAGTGTTGGTGTCAGGCGCACCTCATCAGTGTGATCATTCCATAATTTGGGGGCCACCACTGAGACGGCCCTCTCCCTTATCGCCATCCTACGAGCTTCCCTCTGAGTAGGCACCCAGAGGAGGGCCTTTGATCTTGAACGTAGTGTACGGGTGGGTTTGTGTCAGGAGAGGTGTTCCATCAGGTATTGCGGTCCATGTAAAGCTTTATAGGTCAAAACCAGCATTTTGAATTGAGCTCGGAAACATACAGGCAGCCAATGCAAGTGGGCCAGAATCGGTTTTATATGTTCAAACCATCTGGTCCCTGCTACCAATCTGGCCACTGCATTTTGCACAAGCTGCAGCTTCCAGACCATCTTCAAAGGCAGCCCCACGTAGAGCGCATTGCAGTAATCTAACTTGGAGGTTACCAGAGCATGGACAACTGAAGCCAGATTATCCCTGTCCAGATAGGGGCGTAGCTGGACCACCAACCAAAGTAGGTAGAAGGCACTCTGTGCCACCAAGTCTACCTGAGCCTCAAGTGACAGAGATGGTTCTAGAAGAACCCCCAAGCTACGAACCTGCTCCTTCAGGGGGAGTGCAACCCCATCCAGGACAGGTTGGACATCCACCATCTGGTCAGAAGAACCACCCACTAACAGCATCTTAGTCTTGTCTGGATTGAGCCTCAGTTTATTAGCCCTCATCCAGTCCATTGTCGCAGCCAGGCACCGGTTCAGCACATTGACAGCCTCACCTGAAGAAGATGAAAAGGAGAAATAGAGCTGCGTGTCATCAGCATACTGATGGCAATGCACTCCAAAACTCCAGATGACTGCACCCAATGGTTTCATGTAGATGTTGAACAGCATGGGGGACAGAACTGACCCCTGCGGAACCCCATACTGGAGAGTCCAGGGTGCCGAGCAATGTTCCCCAAGCTTATGGAGCCGACCCGCCAAGTAGGAGTGGAACCACCGCCATGCAGTCCCTCCCACTCCCAACTCAGCCAGTTTCCCCAGAAGGATACCATGGTCGATGGTATCGAATGCCGCTGAGAGATCAAGGAGAATCAACAGAGTCACACTCCCCCTGTCTCTCTCCCGACAGAGGTCATCATACAGGGCGACCAAGGCTGTTTCCGTGCCAAAACCAGGCCTGAAACCCGACTGAAATGGATCCAGATAATCAGTCTCATCCAAGAGTGTCTGGAGCTGGCCTGCCACCACTCATTCAAGGACCTTGCCCAGGAATGGAACATTTGCTACCGGCCTATAGTTATTAAGATTTTCTGGGTCCAGGGAGGGTCTTTTCAGGAGTGGTCTCACTACTGCCTCTTTCAGGCAGCCAGGGACCACCCCCTCTCGCAGAGAAGCATTAATCACTTCCCTGGCCCAGTCGGCTGTTCCATCCCTGCTAGCTTTTATTAGCCAAGAAGGGCAAGAATCCGGCACAGAAGTGGTTGCATGAACCTGTCCAAGCACCTTGTCAACATCCTCAAGCTGTACCAACTGAAACTCATCCAAGAAATCGGGACAAGGCTGTGCTCTGGATACCCTGCTTGATTCACCTGCTATAACACTGGAGTCTAAGTCCTGGTGAATGCTAAAGAATTTATCCTGGAAGTGCCTACCAAATTCATTACAGTGGGCCTCAGATGGTTCTACCATGTCCTTGGGGCCAGCATGTAGTAGGCCACAGACAATTCTGAAGAGCTCCACTGGGCGGCAGATTGCTGATTTGATAGTGCTGATTTGATAGTGCTATTGTATTTTTGCTGCCCTCACTGCGCCTAAATACAGCTTACCATAGGCACCAGTGTGTAATTGCATCCACCAGGCGTTTGTCTCCATCTGCACTCAAGCCGTCTCCTATATTGTTTCATCACTCTCAGCTCTTAAGTTAAGCCCTAATTATGTGTAATTCAAATGCATGGTTTTAGTATTTCTGAGACTGATCCACTAAAAAATATCCTCTTCCTTGGTCTGTGTTCCATGGGATGAATGTGGAGATTTGTTATGCCTCATCAACAGTAATTTGGGCCAGAAGGGACATCCTTCAAAGAGGATGTCACCAGAAGCCTTGAACCCCAGCATGGACTTTCCAGTATTATAGAGGAGGTCCCAACTGAAGGCTCCAGAACCTGTGGGGGTCAGGAGATTGACACTTTCTGGTGGATGACTTTGACTATTGGCTCTAGGAGATCCAAGGTGCTTTCAGAACCAGGCAAGCCAATACACTGTGACTGGTCTAAGACACCAGCTCCAGACTATTTGCAGTCATCCAAGTAGTCCAGACTCTCTACAGTCATCCAAGTATTTAGAGTCATCCATTAAATCCAAACTGACACCCAGTTTAGAAGGTACACGTGACTGTATGAGGCCTTCCATCTCTGAGCCCTGCCCAGGAAGAGGAATCATGAACCCAAGTATCATCTGGATCAGGCCATGCTGACATTCTAGGAAGGGGGGGGATAGCGAGTGCATTTGCAAAACCTTCTGTTCTCTGTATGTATCTCGAGCCACTCCTTGTGTCTACACAAAGGGCTCTAGCTAACTGGCTGGGTAGCTCCCCTGAGAAAATGAAAAATTTAAGCCTTGCAGATTCAGCCTTGGTGGGAGTAACATATTGCTGCTGAAGTTGTGCCTGTCTGACAACATTTCTCTTAGTAAATTTAGCATAAGCTGAAAGCAGGAAGTACATCGATGAAGAAATACTAACTAGAAACCAGTGGATTAATCAAATGCCAGAGCCACAATGATGGGATAAAATGGATGACAACAATGGGAAAAGTCAGATTAACAGGCAATAGTGTAAGACATTTTGATTTGGGCTGTGCCAGTTTTGCTGGTTCTGTTAATTCCTTTGGACTAGCGTGGGTACCAACAGAGTCCTGGTGTGGTTTCTAGATGTCAGGCATGCTGAAGCTCAAAATTAATCCTGGCATCTGGGACTCTTCTCATTCTCTGGTTTTTATCTGTGTCTAGTTGCTTTCACATTTCACTGCAATGTCAGTTTAAAAGCATGTTGTATGATGTGATGCTGGTTGGCATTTTGGCATTGGCACAAGAAGCCTTGGGGTCAGGTTGCTTGCTAAACTGGGAAAGCTTGGTCAAAATAAAAGGAACTACCCACAAAGAGTCTGCATTAACCTCATTAAGGCCCTCTCTAACCTGCATTCCAGCTGAAATGAAGTATTTACTCTTTCTGAAGTTAACATCTTCAGTGAAACAGAAATGGAAATTGCTGTTACTATGGAACATCAGTGTCTGGAGTGTTTCATGGTACTTGTGTTGCCCGTTACAGACTCAAACAAACTCTGCTTTCTAAACAGACATTGAGCTTTAATCGAATAAGGTTTTACTGAGCTCTCTCAGACCACATTCACGTCATACATTCATTCTACCATTATTCTACTTTGAACAGTCATGACTTCCCAAAGCATCCTGGGAAGTTTATGAAAGATGCTGAGAGTTGTTAGGAGATTCCTATTCTCCTCATAAAGCTACGGTTTCCAGAGTGGCATAACAGTCAGTCCCTCTTCCCAGAGAACTCTGGAAGCTTCAGCTCTGTGAGGGGAATAGGGGTTTTCTAACTCTCAGCACCCTTCACAAACTACACTTCCCAGGATCCTTTGGGGGAAGCTATGACTGTTTAAAGTGGAATAATAGTGGAATAAATGTATGGTGTGAATGTAGTCTCTCTCTGCTCAGACCAGAAGAAGCAGTGGTCCTTGCCATTAACTAGTTCCTGGTTCATCCCAGGAAGCACAACCCACTCAGGCTGTATCTAGTAGTTCCTTCACATTGTTACATTCCTTTTCTTTTAAAGGAATGGAACTGAACATTACACATAGTCTTTAAGTTGTGCAGGTCTTTCAACAACTCATCCACTCTGAGTGTGTGTGGGTTCAGTGATGACATCCTTCATATGCCATCCTTTCAACTGCTCTACTCAAGTCTCAAGGTATCTGCTCGCACTAGGTCTGTGCTAGGGCAATAATGATCTGTATATCATACTTCTGCAGACACATCATCATTTGTTGTAGAAACTTTGGTGCACTGAGCAAGAGTTTTTCCCCATATATTTTCCAGGGTTTTATCAGTCTGGTAATCTACTTTGCGCCTATATGTGTACTGGTAAAATTGCTCCATTCCAAAAGCCTTTTTCTGTTTCTGATAAGGCTCTGCTGCCAAATGCAACAGGCGGGTCCTCTTTGCAGTATGGAGGACCCTAGACCTGTTTCTGATACATTACATTGAAACATTACTGGCATTTTACTGGATTGTAGTATTTCAAGATGGGGACTGTTGCAATCATCTCCTTCACCTTTAGGAAAGCTTCTTCACACTGCTCTGTTCACTCCCACAGTATCTCTTGATGTGTTAACTGTCTCAGGACCTCACAGTTCTCTGAGAGGTGTTTAAAAAAATTAGCTAAGCAGTTGATCATTCCCAGAAATCTCTGGACTCCCTGGACATCTTGGAGGCTTGGCATGTCTCAAATAGCTCTTACGTTTTCCAGATCTATCTTCATACCCTTTGAGGTCAGTAAATGGCCAGTATATGGTTCTTGGTAACCCTCAGTCTGAGTATGTATCTATTTAGTTTGATTTTCTTTTCTCTGCATCTTTCCAGGAATACTGTGCCTGCTTTAAGTCATCATCCTCTCCCACTAACAACACATCATCAGCTATTGACCGGATACCTGTCAGCCCCTCCAAGGCTTGTGTCTGCAAGTTTTGAAATACCCCAGGAGCAGGATTAATGCTCATTGTCATTCTTAGCCAGCGATATCATCCAAAGGGTGTGGTGAATATTGTCAAATAACTGGATTCTTCTTGCAGCTCAATATGCTAGAATCCATTTTTGACATCACAAACTGAGAATAGCTTTGCTTTTGACAGATCTGGCAATATATTTTCCATCGTAGGTAATGGAAAGTGGCTTCTTCTCAGTGCTTTATTTAAAGGCTTTGGATCTATGCATATCCTAAGTTTCCCTGATGGTTTTCTGTGATCACCACCAGGCTGCTTATCCAGTCTGTGTTTTTCTCTACTGGCTATATAATTCCCTGAGTTTGTAAACTATGCAGCTCTTCTTTCAGAAGCTGTAATAAAGCGACTGGTACTTTCCTCTTAGATAATTTAACTGGCTTCACACTTGTGTCAATCTCTATTTTATAAACTCCATCTAGCTGTCCATCTCCCCCAAATACATCCCTGAACTCTCTCTGAATCCTTTCTTGATTCCATCTTCCATCTTCATCTGAATTTTCAGTTATTCCACTCTCTACTTTTAATATGTTCTGGAACTGTATCTTTATCAACTTCATAACCTGGACTGCTTTAAGGCCTAACAATGGTATTGTTCTCTTGTCATTTACAGCTATAAACTCCTGCCTGTATTTCTTGTCTATCTTTGGGTTAGAAATTTTGAATTTGCATTTTCCCACTGGTTTAGAAGTAGAGTGATTATACATTCTTAAAAACTGATTAGTCTCTTCCAATGGAATATTGGGGTTCACTAAGTAGATGGAGATAATGTTGCAGCTGGCATCACAGTCTGATTGGAATGGTAATGAATTATTCCCCAGGTGCATGGTTGCATACGATTATTTATTGTGCCCGGTTTACTTTTCCTGTAGTGTGTTCATCTGTTACCCATAGAATGTCTTCACATTCACTCTCAATATTTATAGTGTACACTCTAGGTTTGGGCTGTTTCTGTTTTGATAGACACATGAATGCAGAGTGGTTAAATTTGACACAGTTGTGGCATTTCTTCCCATAAGCTGGGCACCTCTCTTTTTGTTGTGCATGTTTTCTTCCATAGTATGGTTATGTCTGGTTTGCCCTTCTCTTTCTTCTGTACTACATGGATGGCCTCTGCTGTCTGTCCTTCCAGGGATGTAATCCTGTCTTTGGACAACTTGGCCACCTGTTGCACCCCAGGCGCAAGAGGAGTTAGCTCAGGGAGAGGAGTCAGATGAGGATGAGGTCCCTGGGAGTGTTGAAGGAAGGGGAAGCGCAGTCAGCCCGCAGACTTCATCTGCCAGCCCCCCCCATCGAGGCAGTTCCTGCTCTGCCTGCAAGCCCCCTGCCTGAGCCATTGGGAAGCAACCCCTCACGTGCGCCAACCACACCCCTGCAAGAATCCCCTCCTGGCACTTCAAGCGCTTCCCCGCCAACCAGCTTCCCGCTCCCTGAAGCCGAGCTGTCACCTAATGAAGCCCCACTGTCAGATGGGCCGTCGGAGGCTCATCCCCCTTCACCCCGTGTGAGACAGCACAAGAAAAGGGACCTTGAGAGGGTGGAACTTTGGAGGAGCTGTCATTTATGGGTGAAGAACTTCCCTGCTTAAGCAGGTTCCCGCCCAGGCTCTAGTGCTGATGCAACTCTCCCCACACGCTGCAGAGACTGTTTAGATAGCTTAGCTAGGGAAAGTAGTGAGCTAGAGTAGGCAGGTTTATGAAGCGCACTGCTTGGGATGTAACCATCAACCTAATAAAACATGAATTGAACCAAGCCTTGCCTCTGTATCGTGTCTTGGGCTCTGGGCAGGACACCATCCTGTATATCTCCAAGCTGTTCTCTAAAGTCAGGTCAGTTTCCCTCAGCAGTCTCTCTTGTACTCGGATATCATGGATTCTGCACACTATCCTATCCCTTGTCAATGAGTCTTTGTATTGTCAAAATACACTGTGCTTGGGGAATGTTTGCACACAATGTGTCACTTATTTCTCTCCCCTCTCTCCAAGGAAGTATAAAAATAGATTTGTTTTCACATACTCCCCTTTGTCTGCCATTTAAAAAGTCCACATAGAGATTAAACTCCTCTTCCCAGGTTTTCCGTGCCTTGGTTGACCTTACAGATTTAATGTGCTTGGTGGCTTTAAGCCCTCTATTTGGCTTTTTTCCTCTTTCTTTTTTGCCAACTGAGAGTCTGTTGTTCTTTTGCTATCTAGGATTCAGTTATTGCTGTCATCATGTTTCATTGTAGCTGTATTGTCCCTTAAAGACTCAAACAAACTCTGCTTTCTAAACAAACTTTAAGCTTTAAATGAATAAGATTTTACAGAGCTCTCTCAGTCTGTGGCCTCTCTCTTCTCAGGCCGGAAGAAGCAGTGGGCCTTGCCCTTAACTTCTTCCTGGTTCGTCCCAAAAGCATAACCCACTCTGGCTGTATCTGGTGATTCTTTCATAGTGTCACAGGGCTAGAAATGGAAACTTACTGCAGTTTGGAGCATCTCAGCAAACCATTTCCAGGTAGGGTTGCCAGGTTCAGGGCCCGAGACTGATCCTGTATCTTTAGGAGAAGAGAAAGTCAGCCAAGTGCAGGTTTTCGTGCAACTCTGTAATGGGAAAACCACAAGGTGGAATTCTTCCTCCCCCCTGCACAACTTTTAAAGATACAGAAGACATCTTGGTTGCCAGGCCCGGCCTCCAAGAGGTCTTCTGTATCTTTAAAAGTTGTGCAGGGGGAAGGGAGAATTCCACCTTGTGGTTTTTCCCATTACAGTGTTTCAAGAACACCTGCACTTGGCTGACTTTCTCTTCTCCTAAAGATACAGGATCAGTCTCAGGCCCTGAACCTGGCAACCCTATTTCCAGGTATGGGATTGATTCCATACACCTACATTTGCCATTTGCTCTTGATAACACAAAAGGGCTATAAAAGGCAATCTGTTTAACCTGAGACTATCCAATAATTGTCTTCCTCCTGGCCTTTGGCCTCTGGCCTCTGGCTCCTGGTCTCTGGCCTCTGGCTCCTGGCTTGACCCTCAGCTCTGTCTCCCAGCCTGATATCCCAGCTTGACTGTTGGCACAACTCTGGGCTCCTGGCTCCCACCTGACATCTCCGTACATTTAAGTGCTGAAAAGTGGTGTCATGGGTATTATTATTAATTCCATTCATTATAGGCAAGTTATACACAATGTCAGTTATAGGCTGACAGAGTAAATTTGTAACAGTAAACACTTCTCTGTCATATGGTTACTGTGATTGTCAAAATTAACGCTTTTTAATTATTTCATTTGCCTGCCTTTTATGTTCCATGAGTTCATCACATGATTTTTGACCCTGTCATTGTATTGTTGTGAATCTAATATGTTTTATGTAATTCTCATTATGGTTTGGTCATTGACCATAATAAAGACTGATTGGTTGTTGTGAACCAGACAGAAGTGGACAGTATGGGAAGGATGTGCCACTCACCTAACCTCCCTCTGGTGTAACCACTGCATGAGTTACTGCTGCATGCTGGGAGCAGAAGGGGTGAGGCTGTGACAAGGGGGTTGGCACAGGCCAGATGTATTGGCAGGAACACCAGACTGGCTCAGCCAGAATGTTTGCACTATGCTGCCCTCAATGCCACCACACCCTTCCCCCCTCTGTCCTGGAATGCACCAGCAAATCATCTGGAGGGAAGCCAGGGAAGCAGCAGGGCCCCACCATGCCATCCGCTACTGAAAACCAACTTAATATAGTGCTGAGCCAAGTGGTTTGAAGGGGGTGCAATCTGTGATCTCCATGATAATCTCAGTGATCATTTAATGAGCAGAGATGGGTAAATAGTCCCTTCTCTGCTGATCTGCATGGAGGTGTGCTGAGGAGACCTGGCTTCTGCACATGTGTTTGTGTCTACCTATATATTTATGAATTGCTTCCTATGAAACATCTCAAAGTAATTTAACAATAAAAAGACACCTACCAACAGCATGCCACTCCTGGGGGTTAATGGCAAATGTGGCCCTCAGGCCAAAAGAAGTTAGTCACCCTGTGTTATACCTCCAACAGGATAAATTTTCACTATCACTCTACTGGCAGTATTCGTTTTTATGTACCCATGGCAAAAGTTCATTTCTGAAAAATCAGTACCTATCCAAAGTGCAGTGGCACATTTTAAACAATGATGCACAGTGGGTCAGAAATGTTTCTTTCAAACTGATAAGCCTGAAAATTGGCTGTATGCAAAGGATACCATTGTTTAAATGAGAATACTGAAAAGAAACCAAAATTAGCCTAGGTATTGTTAAATACAAAGACAGCGGATAGCAAAAGATAATGATACAGTGAAGAAAGAATGAATTTTTTTTTGTCCTTCCATGCTGGGACTTCAAATTTATGGTTTGCTAACATGATAATTAGACAACAGGCCAATAACAACTGACACATTTTCAGGTGGGAAATGCTAACCATCTTAAAATCTGATGCAACAAATCATCCTCTTGCACATCATCCATCCTCAGTCTATATTTTGTTTCTCATGCCTCTGTCTGTGAGCTTTGGCTGAACATGCATGGACCACAACACTAAAGCCAGTACCTGATCATACATACCTTCCATGCATAGGTCTAATGAGCTCTGTCCTTCTGACAGATGACAATTAATGTGTTCATAAAGAGTAGACTGAAAATGGCTTTGAGGATCAGAGATCCCAAGAGCTGTTCAACACACAGCACTGGTCATGATGCTATATTGTGATGGTAACATGCTACATTTGTGGTGCTATCATTATCTATATTTTATTTCTGTATTTATTTCTTACACTTATATTTATTCCATTTATGAAACCCAAGCTGGTGTGGATGTGGTAACCAAGATGTCATCCATCCATCCATCCATCCATCCATCCATCCATCCAGACATCCATCCAGACATCCAGACATTGACCATACCCAGACTTGCTGAGGTTCAGCAAGATGGCAGTCTCGTGTGCCTTTACAGCATTCCCTGGGCATAACCCCCATTGAATAAAGTAGAACTGAGATTGCACTGTAAAAGTTTGTGCTATCTATCAGGTAGTCCAAAATGCTAGTTTTTTTCTGCCATGAACTCACATTCCCAAGAAAGCTTTAAGCTGAGCCACATCTCTTAGCCTCAGACCATACTGTGTGAAACAATTAGGCCCTCAAGCACATAAACAAACTGCCTGTTGACTGTGAAAGTGTAAATGGCATTCATTTTCTACATCAGGAGTCACCAACATGGCACCCTCAAGCACTAGTATGCCTGCCAGTAACTCCTATGGACTCAGTAAATATCCTCAAAAATCAACAATACACAAGAGACTGTTTGCTCTTCCTGTTCAGTTCCTGTTTGCACTGGATAAGCCTCTCCTATACAGAACACCTCCCCCCATTAAACATGCACATGTTTCATTGTATGCCCACCCTCTCATCTGTTCTGAATAGAGGAGAGGTACAAAAGAGTTTCTCTTTGTGACTGAGCATAACAGTAGCCGATCCAGGTACCTTTATTGATGGGCCAGCTGATGGGTGGAGCATGTGGTCCTGTCCATCTTTTTCTGCCCTTTTAAATATGGCAGCCATTATTCAACACACACACTCACACACACAACAGCCATTTTGTGACAGGCATCCATGGCACTTTCTCAAAATTCCAAATGTGTCCCATGGCCCAAAATGGTTAGTGACCTCTTGTCTGTGGCTTTTTAAAAAAATGACACAAGAAGAATTCATTGCTGGACATAAAAGGTCTGTTGTGTGTTTTTCACCTCTCCTCCCAGACTGAGCCCATATAGGGTATGGCAGCCTTTAAACAGGTGCCCCTTTCCGAAATGGCTTTGTTTAAAATTGCTGGAGGGTTATCCTACAAAGAGTCTTTCTCCCCCTAAAAGTGGCTTCCCTGCCCCCCCCCACACATACACAACCACCTTAATAATGAGCCAATTTCTATGGAAATAGACTTATTATTTAATCAGTCCTGCATCTAAGTGATACATGAACTTCTTGTTGAAATTCAACCAGTCCACAAATTTCTGAGGAAGTCTGAAGGAGAGGGGGGAAGGGAGACTCCAACAAGCCACCAAGAAGTGGTAAATTATTTGTGTCGATGAATACTAGATCATTTACTTCAAAGCAGGTATAAACCTTTCAGCGAGGTCACATAATATGGGGGCCACTTACCTACAAGTGCTGTTATAATCATCAGTAGACCTGGCCACAAACAAGTTGTCCGAAGTTGTTGTAGCCTTCATGTACGTTCTGTGAGTTTACACAGTTCACATAGCAAGAACTGTGAGCACAAATGCAAACAAATTGAAGTCCTATTTATTTAAATAGGGGAGTGTTAAGCATATTCTTAACCTGGGCTAGATGGTGCCTAATGTGCATAAATCTGTACATGCTCATAAGTCAGTTTGGCCTAGGGGACACTAGATGCTAACAAGTGCAGTGATGTATGGAATTTGAGAATACACTTATAAATGGCCAGCTTTGATAGCCTGGGGAATGAAACTTGAGGTGGAAGTTCTCAGGTGTTTGTTTTCTGGTAGGGAAAGAAAGCAATCCTAACTGGGGCAGCCCTGTCAGCTCCTGCCAGCAAGGGCAGAAGCTGTTGGGGAGGTATTCCACTTATTTCGCGTCATCAGCTGCAGGCAGGTGCAGCCCAGGGTCCCAGTTGGGGTCCTCTCTGAAAAATGGGCCAGCTTTGGTTGCAATAGATCCAGTGCTGGCTCAGTTCAACACCACCCTTTTTCAGGACCTTACAGTCACTGGCAGGAACATCACCAAAGGTAACTTAAGTTCCACCATGCTTTTGGTAGACACAGCCACAGTCTTTGCACTAGCAGAGCCCACCAGCGGCAGAGCACAGCTGAGAGAAACCTCTGTCAAATCCTAACCCTGCTCAGCAGGATGGCTTGGGATTTTGGATTGCTCTGTAAACAAAGAATTAACAGCACAATCCTATGTATGACTGCTTAGCGGTAAGCCCAGTTGAATTCAATGTGCAGCAAGCTATTACTATCTGTGGTTTGTCTGAATTTATTTATTTATTCGATTTATTAGTCACCCATCTGGCTGGTTACCCAGCCACTCTGAGCGACCTACAAAGCAAAAACATATAAAACATCAGAACATGCTCTTCAGGCAGGCTTTTGGGGTGGGCTAGATTTTATCTTCATTGTTTTTAGATTTTCAGTGTCTAGGTATTATATGCCTATGTTGTACGTCTCCCAGAGAGGCTGGACAGCCAGCCAGATGGGCGACTAATAAATTCTATAAATAAATAAATAAACATCAAAGGGCTAAACAGTAAAAACTAAACAATAAGGTAGAGGCAATTCAGTTTCAATAACAGGGCTTCTTGCCAGTATAGTCCGAAAGGTGAAATTGTTTCCTATCTTTATAGTAGTGTTCATATGGGTGAAAACACTTCATAACCGATACCAGTCTTCCAACAAGGCTTTTTCAACACACTTCAAAGAAGGAGAATATCACTATTGTCTCTAAAGGGTGATTTTAATAGCTTATTAAACATTTGCATTTACCTAAAGCTTTTATTATACAGCCACAAGAGTGACTGTATACTATGGATTTTTCACATTCTGCCATGTTAAGTTGAAAATACCTCCCATGCTATTCTGCTGCTTCCCATAAGCTCATTTCAAAACAAATCTTACAAAACTGATAGTCTTAACTCAGAAATGCTTCATGGCGATACAATCCAAAGTCTAAAACAAGACTAAATAAATCGGGATCCCTGTTGGACTTTTTTTCTGTCAGTGGTCTCATCATTTGTTGAAATTAATTAAAAATTAGTCATGTTCACAGACAGAAATGTAATCATCCAAAGTCTCAGGGGGTCTTAGACCCCTTATTTTTTGGGGAACAGGGTCCCAGTTGAGTCCCTAGGTCTCCAGCATCCTACAAGCCAATCAGCATGAAAGGGGAGTGTGTTAGCTACTGAAAATAGTCTTCTAACATGCTTCCTTGGCCTTTCTTGCTGATTGGAGCCACCCAGAGTGAAAGGAGGTGAGTCAGCCACTGAGAAGGCACTTCTCAGTAGCTAACACACTCCCCTTTCATGCTGATTGGCTCCTAGGGACGTCTGTTGTTGTGGGAGAAGGCATGCACAGGAAGGACTGAGGAGTGTGGAGATGACTACAGAAAGCAAATGAGTGAGGAGGCATGGCTGTGAAGGAGCATGGCATTACTATCATGAAGGGACCCTGCACTTCTGAATTGGCTACTACACTGCTGTCCGCAGAGTACCTGTAATCCTATGACTGACCTTGCCCCATACTCTGACCTTCATCTTAAGTAGTTAAAAAATAAAAAAAATGCATGGATGATTTTTAATTAATTTAAGAAATTTAACATTGGAGTCTCTGATAGTGCAGGCATGCTCAGTAAGAACCAACTGTCAGTGTTCTAAAAGCCAGAGTAACAGCTGTTGTCTTGGTTAATCAGGGGGCAACATCCACGCCAGACATTTATTCTACTTTAGTCATGGCTTCCCCCAAAGAATCCTTGAAAGTACAGTTTGGAAAGGGTGCTGAGAATTGTTCTGAGACTCCTATTCCTCCAGTGGCCAGAGTGGTTTAACAGTCAGCCCCTCTTCCCAGAGAATTCCAGTGATTGTAGCTCTGTGAGGGGAATAGGGCGCTTCCTAGCAACTCTCAGCACCCTTCACAAACTACACTTCTCAGGAATGTTTTCCTTTTGGAAAGGAAAGGGGCTTTCCCTCTGCCCAGTGCCCTCCCACTCACCCAATCTCCCTTAACCCTAACCCTACCCTTACCCTACCTCCTCCACCTTCCTCCCTACCCCTACACTTCCTCTTCTCCTTCTCCCCTTCCCTTCCCTTTGTTGGTGTTCTTCTTACTTTGCCTCTTTCCTGTTACTACTGTTTCACTCATTTTTCATCCTAGAAATGTGTCAAATTTATTTTTATTAATTTCAAAGCCTTTTTATTGGTTAATGCCATATGATGGTGAACACAGCCTTTTGTGTTTCAAACTGGTGGCTATATTATATGTCTATTTCGGGTGCATTAACAGTTGAACCTGACACTGATTACAATATGTTGCTACTCAAGCAATGAATCTAACTGTTGGAAAAACAAACTTGGCCTGCCCAAGATACATGTTTTCAGCATGCTATGCTTAAACCACTCCACTTAAGGAAGGGCGGGCATGTTGAATTAAAAATATAGGGCATATCTAGAAATTTGCTAGAATATATTTCACCTTCCACTGTTTCATCTTGTGCAAACTGAGACACTCCTCGTGTCCATTAAAAACTATTCTGCTGAATAGTCAGTGTCATTATTCGTCAATTGTTTTTTAGAGTTTTTTTAGTGTAAATTATGCAAAGTGTTGGTGTACTTTATGTATTCATAGAACCAGAAGCAAAAGAAAATGATTTACCAAAGAAAACTTCACTAAAATTGCAAAGTAAATCAAACTTATTTAAAGTGACTATCAGAACTACATCAACTGTAATAATATTGTTGCTTCCTCCCTGCTAAAACAAGCACATGTATTGTTTCTGTTATTTGGGCAAGGTGTTGTCAGGATGCAGGATTGGGACCCTGGCACTTCAGACGATGAGGAGGAGATCATTTTCCCAGAGTTGTGTGAAGAGGGGGAGGGAGGCCTTGAAACTCCAGCAGACACAGATACAGACTCTGCTCAGGAATTTCCCACGCTCACCCCCCTTCCCGAGCCAGAGCAGTTAGAACAAGAAGGAGGGGGACTTCAACTCCCTCATCAGCCAGAGAAAAGCCCGCCTGATGGGCATGACGTTCACCCCCCTCTTTCCCCAATACCAGAGGTAGAATCTTCAGAAGGGGAGGGGGCAGAACTTCCCCCTTCACCACGAACCCGGAGAAAACAAAAACGAGCAAAGGGGAGAGAGAGAAGGGGCGGGGAAGAGAGCACCCTAAGGCGGAGTGAGAGAATTCGCGCCAGAAGTCCCCCTTTATAAGGAAAGGGGGGGCTGGGATTCCTTGTTCTGTCAACTCTCTTGCATGTCACTGGACACGTGTTATTGTGTTTCTTCATGAGAAGGCGCAGCCTCTGTTTGGATATTACTCTAATAAAGACTGAATTGCTTTCACAACCTGGTCTGGTTTCTGAGTCCAGTCTGGGACACGACAGGTGTAGGTGTTGCCACCGCTCACCATATATTCAGAGGCACATGTTACCAAATTATTCCAAGCTACACAGGATTGGACTGTGAAAGACCAACTCAATTTGTGTTTGCATTTTGACAAATTTGTAGGGCAGTACAATATCTCAGAGAGGAGGTCAGGACTCCTGCTTCCCTGGTACATTCACTATAGCTGCCCAATTTCCCTGATTAAAGTTTGATAGAAATATCTGTTGGCTATAGATATGTTCTTAAACCGTAAGGGTTTTTTGCCTATTTTATATGTGGATAGCAGGACTGGGGGAGAAATTTGCTTCAGGTTGCATTTAAAGCCGAATCTATCAAATCTGCACTTTCCAGAACAACATGAGAATTGAAACACAGCAACATCCTTTGAAATTCACATGTATCTGATTTTTTGATGCAGTTCTCCAACCAAAGAATGTTTACAAAAATGTATATATCAGGGGAAAGTGTGCATAAAATGAATATATTAGTGAAAATAACATAAAAATGCATTATATTATGATAAATTGCTCACAAAATACATTCATTAATCAAAACCGCATACAAAATGTGTGTTAGGAGAAATTTGCATTAAAATGCTGAAGAATTTTGATGAGGTTGTGAGTTTTTTTAAGCACAAATTGCTGCAGAAATGTGGGGAATTTAATTTAAGACTGGAACAAGAGAGAAACGGAGAGAATGGAAATTGATAGATCCGTCCATAATGGATAGAGGGTGGATTTCAATGCTAGTCCTACTCAGAGTAGACCCACTGAAGTTAATTGATATGGCAAACTTAGGTTCATTCATTTCAATGGGTCTACTCTGAATAGGACTTAGTTGAATACAACTCATAATTTGCACTGTATGCACATTGTTCTTTGAAGGATAAAGCACGCAATCACAGCCTACTGATTTCCAGAAGAGCAGAACTCTCTCCCTGGGAGCTGGAACTATCCATACACTTTCCTCCCTTTCTTCTAAGCCAGCCTTTGCCAACCTGGTATCTTCCAGTGGTTTTGAACTGCAGCTCCCATCAACCCCAGCCAGCATGCCTAATGGTCAGGGATTCTGGGAGTTGTAGTCCAAAACATGTGTTGTTGTTGTTATGTGCCTTCAAGTCGATTACAACTTATGGCGACCATATGAATCAGCGACCTCCAAGAGCATCTGTCATGAACCACCCTGCTCAGATCTTGCAAGTCTGTGGCTTCCTTTATGGAATCAATCCATCTCTTGTTTGCCTTCCTCTTTTTCTACTCCCTTCTGTTTTTCCCAGCATTATTGGCTTTTCTAGTGAATCATGTCTTCTCACGATGTGTCCAAAGTATAACCTCAGTTATATCATTTTAGCTTCTAGTGACAGTTCTGGTTTAATTTGTTCTAACACCCAATTATTTGTCTTTTTCGCAGTCCATGGTATGCGCAAAGCTCTCCTTCAGCACCACATTTCAAATGAGTTGATTTTTCTCTTATCCACCTTTTTCACTGTCCAGCTTTCACAACCATACATAGAGATCGGGAATACCATGGTCTGATTGATCCTGACTTTGGTGTTCAGTGATACATCTTTGCATTTGAGGACCTTTTCTAGTTCTCTCACAGCTGCCCTACCCAGTCCTAGCCTTCTTCTGATTTCTTGACTATGGTCTCCATTTTGGTTAATGACTGTGCTGAGGTATTGATAATCCTTGACAAGTTCAATGTCCTCATTGTCAACTGTAAAGTTACATAAATCTTATCTTCTGTTGTCATTACTTTAGTCTTCTTGACGTTCAGCTGTAGTCCTGCTTTTGTGCTTTCCTCTTTAGCTTTCATCAGCATTCGTTTCAAATCATTACTGGTTTCTGCTAAGAGTATGGTATCATCTGCATATCTTAAATTATTGATGGTTCTCCCTCCAATTTTCACACCTCCTTCATCTTGGTCCAATCCCGCTTTCTGTATGATATGTTCTGTGTGCAGATTAAACAAATAGAATGATAAAATACAACCCTGTCTCACACCCTTTCCGATGGGGAACCAATTGGTTTCTCCATATTCTGTCCTTACAGTAGCCTCTTGTCCAGAGTATAGGTTGCGCATCAGGACAATCAGATGCTATGGCACCCCCATTTCTTTTAAAACATTCCATAGTTTTTCATGATCTACACAGTCAAAGGCTTTGCTGTAGTCTATAAAGCACAGGGTGATTTTCTTCTGAAATTCCTTAGTCCATTCCATTATCCAACGTATGTTTGCGATATGATCTCTGGTACTTCTTCCTTTTCTAAATCCATCTTGGACGTCTGGCATTTCTCGCTCCATATATGGCAAGAGCCTTTGTTGTAGAATCTTGAGCATTACTTTACTTGCATGGGATATTAAGGCGATAGTTCGGTAATTATTGCATTCTCTGGGATCCCTTTCTTTGAAAGTGGGATATATATTGAACGCTTCCAGTCTGTGGGCCATTGTTTAGTTTTCCATATTTCTCGAAAAAAAATTGTCAAAATTTGGACAGATTCAGTCTCAGTAGCTTGTAGCAACTCTATTGGTAAACTGTCTATTCCTGGTCATTTGTTACTTCCAAGAATTTTAAGAGCAGCTTTCATCTCACATTCTAAAATTTCTGGTTCTTCATCATACAGTTCCTCCATGGATGAATCTGTCATCCTGTCATCTCTTTTATAGAGTTCTTCAGCGTATTGCTTCCATCTTCCTTTTATTTCATCTCAGTCAGTCAGTGTGTTCTCCTGTTGATTATTCAACATCCCTACTCATGGTTTAAATTTCCCTTTCATTTCTTTAATCTTTTGGAATAGGGCCCTTCCCATTTTGTTGTCCTTTTCTATTTCTATACAATAGCTACTGTAATAGCTTTCTTTGTCCCTACGTACTAGTCATTGTATAGTTGCATTTAGGGTTCTGACTGTGTTTCTATCTTCTTTTGCTTTTGCTTTCCTTCTCTCTTTAACCATTTTAAGAGTTTCTTCAGTCATCCATTGAGGTATTTCTCTCTTTTTAACTAGAGGTATTGTCTTTTTGCATTCTTCCCTGATAATGTCCCTGACTTCAGTCCATAGTTCTTCTGGTTCACTGTCAACTAGGTTTAAAGCCTCAAACCTGTTCCTTATTTGATCTTTATATGCTACTGGGATGTTATTTAAGTTGTATTTTGGCATTATGAGTGCTTTGTTGTTCTTCTTTAGCTTTACTCTGATTTTCGATACGATCAGTACATGATCTGTACCGCAGTCTGCTCCTGGTCTTGTTTTTGCAGAAAGTATGGAACTTCTCCATCTTCTGTTTCCAGTTATATAATCAATTTGATTCCTATATTGACCATCTGGTGATGTCCACGTGTACAGTCGTCTTTTTGGTTGCTCAAAAAATATTTTGGCAAGAAACAAATCATTGGCTTCACAGAATTCAATAAGTCTTTCTCCTGCTTCATTTCTGTCTCCTAAGCCCCATTTCCCCACAATTCCTAATTCTTCTCTGTTCCCTACTTTTGCATTCCAGTCCCCCATGATTATCATCATATCTTGTTTTGGTGTGTGATCAATTTCCTCCTGTACTTCTGTGTAAAATCTCTCCAATTCTTCTTCTTCTGCATTTGATGTTAGAGCATAGACTTGGATGATGGTTATGTTAATAGGTTTCCCATTTAATCTCATTGATATCACTCGCTCAGACCTTGCTTTGTAGCTCCTAATTGCTTTTGCTACATCACTTCTCACTATTAAAGCAACCCTGTTTCTTCTTGATTTCTCATTTCCTGCATAAAATATTTTGTACTTGCCTGATTGAAAATGTCCCATTCCAGTCCATTTTAATTCACTCACACCAAGTATTGTAATGTTGATATGCTCCATTTCTTTCTTGACAATTTCTAACTTTCCCTGCTTCATGCTTCTCACATTCCATGTTCCTATTGTGTGCCTTCGTACAACTCCGGACTCTCCTTTCGCATCTGTGCACATCAGCCTCTGGGCTTCCTTTCATCTTTGACCCAGCTGCGTCATTAGTCACAGCGCTACTTGTACTTGTCCTTTGTTCTTCCCCAGTAGCTTGGTGAG
The DNA here is from genome assembly GCF_030035675.1 of Rhineura floridana. Lineage (NCBI taxonomy): Eukaryota > Metazoa > Chordata > Lepidosauria > Squamata > Rhineuridae > Rhineura > Rhineura floridana. The sequence continues at coordinate 66,701,264 of NC_084487.1, read as the reverse complement.
TGCCTTCTGACCTGGGGGTCTCATCTTCCAGCACTATCTCGTGTTGCATTTTGGATACTCTGTTGATAGGGTTTTCGTTGTCAGAGGTATTCAGAGGTGGTTTACCATTACCTTCCTCTGAGTTTGGATACATCTTAGTCTGGTGTCTCAGCTTTGACCATTCCACCTTGGGTGCCCCTGCTAGGAGTCTAGCCTCTTGGTCTAGACTCCGGACGGCATTGCTCTCAGCTTCTTCAACACTCTCAAACCCCCTCACCATGTTAAGGTGTGCATCCTAAAGGGGGCCAAAACATCTAGGGGCCAACATATTGGTGGCGACTGTCCTAAGCCATCATTGCTTTTCCAGGCAAAGCAAAGAAAAGGGGAAGAACACCAAAGGCATTCACAGTGGATGATTTTTAACAGGCACTCTGTATCCTTTATCAAAGAAACATGTTTCATTCTTTGGTTGCATCTATTTTTGTCTGCCTTTCAATTGCTACTTCAATTCCAAAAGTGTATACAGTTTAATTGCTCTAATAGAAACAAAAGGAATCCGAGCATCCTAGTGTTGTTACACCATGGCACAAATACATTTACAAAAGCAACCTGTTTTTCCAGGGAGAAATCTTACAAGTGCTTACAAGGTTCTCCTTATATCAAGTTGGTATAGCTGTATGCATATAGATTTGCTGCTTTTCAACAAATTCCCCCCACTGTGTTCTTCTGATCCCTGAGCATTGAATCATTCTGCTAATATTTATTTATAGCCCACTCAAGTGTGCCCTCTCTCTGTGTGTATATACTGTAATACATATATATATCATTTACATTTCTGTATTGCTCATTTTGCAGAAAGTAATGAATTAATCTCAGCAAGACCCAGGAGAAAGTTGATTATTTTGCCTCCTCCTGCAAGAAAGGTAAAGGTACAGAAATGTTAAGCGAATTGCACAGCTGTAAGAAAAACTTCAGTTTACAATGACTGGCTCTACCAGTCACCTGTGCTTTATGAAAAGGCTGGTTTAATCGCTCCATATTTGGGGATCATTAGCAATTGGCATTTCTCCATCAGTCCTGACAACTGATGATTGTTGGAATAAGCTACAGTTCTTAATTAATACCCACTGAACTAAGAGGGAAAAGCCACTAAAGGGTTAATGTATCTAGGCCCAGGAAGTTAAGTGGCCATCCTGAGTTCTGTGTTTTCTCTTTTCCTCTTGCTTTCTGCTGAAACAATAATGACTGATGTTGTTGCGTAAAATGATTGTGTTTAACTTTATAGCTGTCTGTCTTCCGAGGTGTGAGATAAAAACCTACAACAATGATCACCTGGTAGAAGAGGTTTAGGGGACCAGCACAGGTTAAGGAAAATCCATCCAGCTTGTTTCTCATACTTACTATGTTGGAGTAATTTACTATGTTGGAGTAATAGGGGATTACAAAAATACGTACCTTTCGATGGGCACTCTTGTGCTTATAGTAGTACAGCACTGAACTGGGGACAAAACAAATCAGGGCTCCTCCAGATAACCTATTTATTGAGCATTCATTGTGATTTGCTTGCATAATGCTAACACAGAGTTTAGATAATATCTGATCTTTACTGAGCATTAATTCTGATTTGTTTGTAGGGAGGTTATACAACATTCATCCCAATTCACTTGTGGGAAATGTATTCCTGTTACTCATTTGTTCATCTCACATTTTTCGATGCACTTCCCCATCAGTTTTCTAATCACAAAATCTGTTTTTGGTTTTTTGTAAAGTGGATTTGTTGTGATAGAGCAACAGAGCACTTTAATCTTCTTTAATTGTGCAAACCTAAATTTCCCAGGATGTATTTGAATCCACCTGCAAAACACTAATAGTCTTGAGGTGTTTGCATCGGTCTTTATTCTGCAGTGTAGCCCTTGTGATAGGATCTGTAATCAACTACCAAACTCTCAGATTCAGAGACCATTGTCAGCCAACAAGAATTGGGCAGCTCACAGAGTCTTGTTTCTATTAGACTGAGCAGGGGGAGATGGGATGTGTCTCCATTTTCCAGGCAAATGGGCAACACTTGCTGACTTGCCGCATTGGCAGTTTCAGTGCTCAGCAGCATAGCACTGCAGACTTTTGCTGCAATCCATATGTTCATGCACTGATCACATATGCTCAACTAGATGAGACATACAGTGGATAAGGATGTACATCCCAATGAAAGTAGTGCAGTACAGATGGATGACATGTTTTTCCTCTCCTCACCAACACCTACCTCCTTCCAAACAGTTTTGCACCATTTCACAAAGGTGCTTTGTGAAATTGCCAAATGTGGAGGGGGAATATTTTGCAAGGAATGTGCTCTCCTCCCATTTGAGAGCATGCCATTAAGAGAAAGAAAAGAGGTGAGAAAAAGAAAGCAAAAAGACTCTACCAAGAACGGTCTGAGCAATTTTAAAACAGCATTGTAAATGAAGAAATGCAAACTATATTCCAGATACAGGATAAATATTTGTATATGCAAAGTTGCTCTGTAACCATAATTGTTTCACATGTGTTGCCATGTTCTCAGAGTTCCCCTTACAGTTCTTGTTCCATTGCGAATACTTTAAAATTTAATATGCTCTAATAAAGGTCAATCTATTTCCTAGCACAGATTTCACAAGGCCTTGCCTGCATAGTTCCAGCATGATCAAGGACTATAGACTGTTACCATTAGCAGACGTTACTAATGGCTGAGAACTCTCCTTTTGCTGCACCGGTAAGAGGCTGAGACAAACAGAAATCTAAGGTCTGCCCATTCCACAGTGAATACTTCAGCTCATCTAGACATTATGTGGACTCTCCACAGGCATAACAACTAGGAAGCTGCTTAATATCTAATCATATGCTTTGTCCATTTAGGCCAATATTGTCTACTTTGGGTGATAGTGGCTCTCCAGGGTCTCAGGTAGAGGCCCTTCCCATTTCCTGCTCCCTGCTCCCTTTTTTCACTGGGGATTGAATCCAGGACTTTCTGCAGGCCATGCTTATGCTCTGCCACTGAGCTATGGTCCACATCAAAACTACCTAACCCAGGTGATAGCTGTTGTGGTTTTATGTGGCCACATCTGAAAGTGGAAAATACTTTCTATCAAAATGTTGTATTGCTGTTTCTTTGGGGGAAGGGTCCCTTTAGGGTTCTATGGCTTCATAAAAGAGTTGATAGGAAAGAAGATGACAACTGGCTTTTCATCCATCTGGTTGACATTCCCTAGCTTATTAGTAAGGCAGATTTGTACTTCCAGCCATCTGTTACTCCCCCCTCCATGCCTATTTTCACCTCTTAAGTAATACCTTGGTTTTCTGGTGAACTCTCTTCCTCTCCTCCCAGAGTTTTGTTATGAGATGAAACTGTATTGAAGTTATTCCCCTTCCTATAGAAATGTTTTGACAAGATATTTTGCATAACAATAACTAGACTAGCAAAAGGATTGTGGGAGGGGGGAGGGGGGAGGGGGCTGTTTTAGAAGATTCAGGATAGATATTTTAAGAAAGAAATACTCTGTTGAATGTTTTGCAGCTCTTGCTTTTCCCCTCCTCCCATTTTAACACAAGCTAGCCAATTTTTCTTATCAAATTCTGCTTCTATCTTGAAACCATTTATTGTGTGCAGAAAGACAATAGATGCTTCATTCTTTAATAGAGAGCTAGAGAGTGACCTACTTTTAAAGAAATCTTCCTATGACTTTTTCTGGTAATACAAGGATGAAAACTCACTCTCTGAATTCAACTTCCCTGTAGATAAAATGATTGCATAAAATTGTGGGTCCACTATTTATGCACAATTTTAACCCTTAGATTATCTTTGCTTATAATTTCTATGGTTGTACAGCATTCTTGTGATAGCACCGCTATATAGAAGAGAAAAGCAGATTACTATAACTTGAAAATAACAAAACTTGTGATTTTACAATGTGATCTTACCATATCACCAGAAGACATTATCATGTAAGAATGATAATCTCAAATATGACTGTAAACACTGGGGATTATGTTGGCACTGGAATGCAATTCATTGGTATAAGAGAAGCAAAACTGTTTTCCAGATCTAATATTTCAACTGGGCTGTTAAATCTGTCAGAGTTTATTCCTTAATGTGAAGTTGGTGGAATTGTCTTTATTCACCTGAATTACTCCCAGTTGTGTCCTTCTTGAGTTAGCTCCAGTCACCTAGCACTTACTAATGGATGACTCAAAGATGCATGTAAATCCCGTGATGTAACATTGTAACCCTATCTATGCTTGCTAGGTCATATCTGCATCATCCTTTGATATGTAATTAGTCATTGATGAAAATTGCATGTGTGAATTCACCCCTAAAAGAAGCAGGAAGTAGATTGTGGTAAATCATCTGACATTGGCTGAATCTCAGAACTATGGTCTCCTGTTCCATCATTAAACAGTGGTCTCCTGCAAACGCCACACCCACTAATGCCTCCTTATAGATGCACTCTTTAAACCCTGTTTCTTCTCCCTCTTGCGGTTTCTCGCTCTTGCGGTTTCATTGCTGTGGTAGATGCTTTCACTATTAGCTCCCTCTCCTGAGCAATTGCTGTTATTTGGGTTGATCTCAACACTGTGATCTCAGTGCTTTCTCAATGCCTAATGCATCAGTTCTGTTGAGATCTTCTTTCAACCCAGTTCTTCACAGGCTCTGCAGGGTTAGTTGCTGCAAATCTGCTCTGGCCTTGAGAATGGCAGCTAGTATTATTGGCTACAATCATATTTGCAGGAACCTTTACATCTGAAGAGAATTGAACTGGCTTTCAGAGACAATCAGTCCATCAGTAAAATAGATGAAAAGAAGGAAAGTACTATTGAACCAATGTGACTGGCATATTGAAAGGTTTAGCATGTTTTGTTGTGTGTTTTGGCTTCTGTTTTTTTTTTTAAAATATCTCTCATCTTTATATATGTGTGTGTGTGTGTGTAAAGCCAAATGGGGATTTATTACAGAGCTAGGGAAAAGTTATCAAAATCCATATGAACAACAAAACAGGATAGTTTTGAGTGGGAGATGAGAGACACAGGGATTAAAGAAGTGGGAAGATTTGGCTGAACATTATGAACACAGAAAAAGCATAAGAGAGGCAAGATGTAAGTTGGAGTGGTAATGCATTTGGAACCTTGTGAGAGAGAAGAAAAGCTTTGCCAGAAATGAAAGAGAATATACAGTAGGCTACTATATTTACATGTCAGGTTCCGAAGAACAGACAAGAAAAAGAAACATTTTTAAATTAAATCTTCAAAATTTCAGCTGTGTTCTAGAAATGCTGCCCTACTCAATAAATGTCAGGAGTTGCTTAAAACCCTCTAGGCTGTTCTCATGACTTGAGGCCACCTGCCCCAAATCTGCTGTCTTGCCGTAACTTGCTGTAAACATATTATTCCCAGGGTATGCTGCTGAAAGGCTCCACAGAATGGCAACTCTCATTTGCAACTCAAACACAGATTATTGTTCACGCAGTGCCCTCTTTGGTACTTGTTGAATGAATGTAACATGCATTGAACAAATTAAACTTTAGAAGACCACATTAGGTCTGTATCCACACTAACTGCCCAGTCCCAACTCAGAAGTAAGTCCTATTGAATCCAATAGGGTTTAGTCACAAGTAAGTGGGGTTTGGATTGCTGCCTTAGGCTGCAGTTCTGTACTCCCTTATTTGGGAGTAAGTTCCATTGAATTCAGCGGGGATTACTACTAGGCATGTATATGATTATACTGTAAGGCTGCAATCCTACACTCACCTGGAAGTAAGGATGGAGGGAAAATTGGAAAAAGCAGATAGAGAAAAGTTTTTCTCCCTCTCTCATAACACTAGAACTCATGGACATTCGATAAAGCTGAATATTGGTAGATTCAGGACAGACAAACGAAACTACTTCTTCATGTCGCACATGATTAAACTATGGAATTTACTCCCACAAAAGGCAGAGATGGCTGCCAACTTGGATGGCTTTAAAAGATTGGACAAATATATGGATGATAACGCTATCAATAGCTACTAGCCATGATTGCTGTGCTCTGTCACCCTAGTCAGAGGCAGCATGCTTCTGAAAACCAGTTGCTGGAAGCTGCAGGAGGGGAGAGTGTTCTTGCACTTGGGTCCTGCTTGCGGGCTTCCCCCAGGAACCTGGTTGGCCACTGTGAGAACAGGATGCTAGACCAGATGGGCCACAGGTCTGATCCAGCAGGCTCTTCTTATGTTCTTAAATTCTGTTTTGTTCACACTGTAATGTGAATCTACCTAATTCACACTTCCCAAAACAGTATGTGAACTGAAACATAGCTATCCTTTGAAATCCATGTCTTCAAATTTTGCCGTGCTGTTCTCCACCCATATAATATGTACAAGAATGCATATATTAGAATAAAATGTTTATGAAAATGCATATATTAGTGAAAATTACATAAATGCATTATATTACAAGCAATGTGCACTAAACTGCTGATAAATCTTTGGTGAGGACTTTAACAAAAAATCACAGTGTAATATAGAGAACTGAACAAGACTGGAAAAATGAGAAACTAGAAAAACCAAAATTGACAGATTTGTCCATCCCTTCCTGGAAGTAAGCCCCACTGGACTCAATGAGACTTTCTTCTGAGTAGACATGTATAGGATTGCACTCTTTATTTTATATACAGTATGCATGCATAATCTCGAACAGCAATGTAAGCAGAGGGGGGGTGTTACATTGCTGTGCATTGCTCTTCTGTGCTGCTGTGTTGTTACCTTGTCATTCATTGATTTGTGGTTTCATTTTATGATATTAATGTAAATTGTACGTCTTTTAATTGTGCCCTCCTTGTAACCCACCTTGGGACCATTTGGTGAAGGGTGGGAATATATCTATCTAACCTAACTATATAGTATTTTCCTAAGCCTTCACAGTATCACATTGCAGGTAAATGCCCTAGGTGGGGAAGCGGCCTAGGTGTGCTGTATGGAGCTGCACAGCAGCACTCTTTGTCAATGGGGAAGCAGCAGTGTTGGGCAGTGCCAGTGGCAGCAACACAGAGCAGGAATAGGTGAGGAGCATTGGCCGGTCCATGGTGGCTGGCGCACACCAATGCCTGGAGGCACTGGGAAGGATTTCAAGAGGGTTGGTGTGGGGAGTAAGGTGCCTTGGGGAGACGTCTGGGGGCTTTTGAGAGTGCCTGATGGGGGCACATTTTTGAATGTGTGTGTTTTGGAGTCCTGTGTATGTGTGTTCCTGTGTGTGTGTAGTCCCTCTGTGTGCATGCGCATGCTCATGTGTGTGTTTGGAGGTGGCTGGCATGTGTGTGTTTGGAGGTGCCTGAGTGTGTGTGCTTGGCGGTGGAGGGTTGGTGAGCAAAACAAGCTGGGACAGAACCCCCTAGTGTGTGTGTGTGTGACAGAGAGAAATAAAACATGTGGCAATTATACTAAATGTGCTGGAAATAAATGCCTTTTTTCTCACAGGGCTTCTGTGCCTTCAACACTTTGAGAAATGAAAGACTCCAGTACAGTGGTTGAGCACATGCTTTTCATGCAAAAGGCCCCAGTTTCAAATCCTTAGCATCTCTAGCTAGGGATTCAAAAGACTGAATCTGAAATTCTAGGGAGCTGCTGACCATGCTGAGTCAGGGAGCAATGGTCTGAAGAGGGCTAGCCCAACACATTTTGCCATCTGAAGCAAAGGACAAGATGGTGCTCCCCCATTCCACACTTACCAAATCCCACTACACTGGTAGCTGAATCTTACTTCAACCTAATCTTACTTCATCACTGGTAAAAGGACAGTGTCTTCTACTCCTTAGGGCAGCATTCTAGCTTAGGTGGTCCTAGCGGTCTAGCTTACAGGACTGGAGGTGAGTGGTGGGGAGGCTCCCTGCTGCCTTCAGCACCCCACTTTGCCTAATGGTAGGACAGCCCTGGGTCTGACTTAGCAAAAGGTAGATTTTATTTCTATGTTCAAATGCAGGGGTAATGATTTCCTCATCACTTCATTCCCATGCCAGGAAAAGTTTCACAGGCTGTTTTTAACTGTCCTGCAAACTAAAACTTCACGAAAGCAAACTAAAACTTCACGAAAGACCACGAAAGATGGTCTTCCATATATTTCTCAGGTTGCCAGATTCAGAAATTGGGGGCATTGCATCTCATCATGAGTGGCATCAGGAGATTCTGATCTTTCGAAAATGTTAATAGCAAGGCAAGTCATCACAGGGGAAGTCCAGAGGAATGTAGCTGGGTCAAAGTCAGCAGCTGCTGGTGACTTCATACCTTCAGACATGGATCTGTGGTCTTACCCAAAGCCTCCCCTAATCTTTACTCCAGGCGCTGTTTCTGCCTGCCTGTTCTTTTCACTCTTTTCCTGAGTCAAAGGAAGGCAGGCCTATGGAAGTTTCTGTGAATAGTATATAATTGGGGAAGCTAATATTCAGGCATGACAAATCTGTACTGCCTCAGCATCCAGCATTTCAGTCTTGAAACCTATATAAATGGTCCTCAAATCTCACTGTTGGTGCTTGGCCATTTCAGAATGTGGCTATTACCTCAGCATACATCATAGGGAGTAGGACACAATGGAAACATGCACAGGATTGCAATGCAAGTGTCTCTCAGATTTCAGAGCATCTGCAAAATGAAGTGAATATGCAGACTGCTTGCCTCGTCCAAGTTGGAAATCATATTATTGGTTATGAAATTCAATATCAATTCATTGGTCGGGAAATGGAAACTAAAATGGAAGGTTAATGGTGGGTTGCTGTCATGTTTAGATGATGTTTGAAATTATGACATGATTCAGTGCTGTGCTCACACAGACGCTCCTAGGTTTATGCATTAGTATCTAATTCCATTGCAAGGAAATTGCCCATAGTTATACAGCCAGCATGGATTTTTCACATTCCCCATGTTAAATTGAAAATATCCCCATGCCATTCTGCTACTTCCCATAAGCTCATTTCAAAACAAAATTCATAATCCTGGACTCAGAAACACTTGCTTAACAGCCCTTTCAGTTTTCATGGTGATACACAAAACACTCAGAGTTCAACGTCTAAAACAAGAGCAAAATAATCCAGGTCCTGGTTGGACTTTTTTCTGTCAGTTCCTAATTTACTGAAATCAATTAAAAATCACCCATGTTCACAGTTTACATGTAATATTATTACTGATCTTCATCTTCTGCAGTTGAAAAGTTTAAAAAATACATGTTTGATTTTTAATTAATTTATAACTTTTGACTCTATGATAGGGCAGTAAGAACCAACTGTCAGTGTTCTAAAAACCACACTAACAGATGTTTGCCTTGGCTAATCAGGGGGCCACACTCACTCTTCCCCTGGCAGAGCTCCAGTGGCAGTCAGCCCCTCTTCCCAAAGAATTCTGGTGACTATAGCTCTGTGAGGGGAATAGGGAGTCCCCTAACAACTCTTATCTCCCTTCACTAACTACACTTCCCAGGATTCTTTGGGGGAAGCTATGACTGTTTAAAGTGGGATAAATGTCTGGAGTGGATATGGCCAGGGACTGCTTTGGTTTAAACTGGGTGGTAGACTACATGTGTCTGCTGTAGAATAAAAAGGTGGGTGAACCCCTGAAAAATAATGATATTGTTAACAGTGTTTCCTTTTGGAAAGGAAAGGGGCGTTCCCTCTGCCCAGTGCCCACCCACCTAATCTTTTTGATCTTAGAATGTAACTGTTAAGACAGCCAGCAAAGTAATTTCAATAAAATACTGTCTAAGAAGTGGACTAAAATGATAGAATTTTCAACTTGAGGCGACAATTGAATTGTAGTTTTTCTTCTTGGAGGCTTGTACTGCATGTGAGGCAGTTTTGCCTGAGTATTTCTGAAGACTAAGAAATGCTCTTAACCTGCTTGGTGAAGTAAAGATATTTTTCAAGTAAGATAAGAGAGCTGGTGCCACCTCTAGAGTACTTAGGCTGTCTTTACATACCCAACAGTACATTCCCTTTAATCAAAACAAAAGGCTGAAAACAACAGCCTCAATGTAAGCTACAGTTGCCTGGATCTCGCTATAACAATTGCTGTTAAGATTGCTAGCAACCTAGGCCAAGTCACTGAATAAATGTACATTGTTTCCCTCATTCTATGTGGTTTGTGCAATATTGATGGTACTGATGGATGAAACTGTTGCAATTTGTTTTGCATTTATTTCCTTAATATTCATATTGCTACATAATCCTGCTGGAAGGAAGGGCGGGGCATAAATAAAATTATAAATAAATAAAATATTATTTGAATAAATGATAAGGAAATAAGTTTTGTAGTCTGTTCTTTGCTAACTGGAGTTAATTAAGGCTAATTAAGCCTATTCCAATCTAAAGCCCAATCCAAGTGAGCCTTATACCTTTCATCTAAAGCAGTGAAGGGGAACCTGTGGTCCTCCTGATGTTATTAGACTCCATCTTCCATCAGCCTCAGCCAGTATGGCTAATGATCAGGGATCATGGGAGTTGTAGTCCAACTACAACTGTGGTCTGGAGCACCACAGGATCCCCATACCTGATCTAAAGTATGTGAAGAAAGCACAAAGCCCTTTAGATAGGGTGACTGAGACATACAAACATAATGGAAGAGCCTATCTAGCCCAGCGTCCTGTTTCCCACAATGGCCAACCAGATGCCTATAGGAAGCCCTCCAGCCAGACATAAGGGCATATTTTAATTCTCTGTTTTAGAACTGACCTCTGTCTTGCTAAATGTCTCACAGCATTTGAGTTACATAACCTTCTCGGCAGAGGAGTGATTTTTGAAGTATCATTTCAATTTAATTCTTAAATGAAAGTGGCACCTGTGACTCTGGATAAAATTTTCCAATTCCCCCCCCCCCCTCACACTGCAAACCTGCTTCTAAGAAAAGAAACTTTTTTTCCCATTTCTGGGTGTTTCTTCTTAGTAACTTTCCTCTGACTGTCATCTTCAGTTTCATTTGCATCAAGACTTCTTGGATGAGATCTTTTCCTTTTTCTGCTTAAATTTTACATTAATCTATTTATTCAGACAAATTCTTTTTAGAGCATGAATTTAGGACCCATCATATTTAGATAAATTATGGATTGTTAAATTTTGACATTCTTTGAAATGCAAGTTCCTCGCTGTCTGTCATAATTTCACTGGCAACCCTGTAAGTGCAGCAATTTCTTCCTGAATTCAAGTGATGAGACCAGGATTGTGTTGCTAAGGTACATTGCCATCCAATTCTGAAGCCTGTTTTAAGAGCTAGCCAGTCTTTGACTTTCCATTGCCTTCATATCCATTGGTAGACTGCAACAGCAGCTCTTACATTCTAAATGCTTGTTTCACTGTGAACAGTTTTGACAGCAGTAATCCCACAGCAATAGCTGGAGTGTGGCATGTTCTAGGTTACATAAACAATGCTGCCATTTTCAAGAGTTGTGTAGCATGTCACTGTTCAGTGCTACATGTGCATGTGAGGCTTCCCTAGCTTGCCAGTGTGAGGAAAGGGCTGGCTGGCATTAGAGGATGCATTATATGGGGATGTTGTTAGTTAGCAGTTGGTTCCTTCTCAGGAGTTTGCCACTGCAGACACTGCTGTGCACTGACTGGAACATGCTAAAAGCTCCAGGGAATTGCCAGATGAGAACCTGTTATATTTAGAAATATGCAACCTCTAAGCCAGGATGCATAATGGAAGTTGTCTCTCCTGGGAAGTTTACATAATCTTCAAAGCCAATTTTTTCTGTAGTATTTTCCCAAACACTATTGCAGCTATTTGATCATAACACAATAGGACAAGTATCAGGAAATATGACCCTATAAAGTGATATAAGACTTGTTCTTTGCTAAAGAAGCAACTATGAACATTCATTTCATCCTCATGTTTCCACCTACTATTTATTCCAGTTTCGCAGTGACAGTGAATGGCAATTTTTAAATTAAGAGTGAGATTTCCACTTACCAATTCAGCATTTGGAAACACTTTTCTGCCTTACAATTCATTGTAGAGGAAAACATTTTAATAAATCACTGGAATTGGCTTCATTTTTTTTTCATATTGTGCTCTGCTGCTATGGATGAGAAGTCTATTAAAAATGAACCACAGAATATTGTCTTGAATATATGTGACTAGGTATTGAGACCTTTTCTTTTCCAAACCTGATGTAAGCATGATTCCCCTCCCCCGAATTAGCAAGCTACATATTTGTCTGTTTACTTTTAGAAAAGGCGTGATCCAAGCAAAGATATGAATATTTGGATCCCAATTATTTTAATAGGAAAGATGTTGCCTAGCTGATCTAGAGGTTTCAATACACCCATATGGGCTCAGATGTCCACATATATATTTGTGTGAGGTAGACTTATCCCAAAAGAATGTTCTTGCAGATATTTTTTTCCGACATTGAAGAAAGTTTCCAAATAAGCTGTTTCATGTGTGCATGAAAGAGCTTGGCATCTCTTATTATAGACAGCTGCTTATAATGGAGGAATGCTGGCAAAGCCTTGTTATAGATGACAATTCATGCTGTTTTTTAAGTCATCCATCTTTCAAAATGGAAAAAAAGAATGAATTTATACTATGTGAGTCACCAACATAAGTGGTGTACACTACATATAGAAGGATACACAATATTTCAGAGTACGGTCTATGAAGTGGTGTAATGTACCAAACTTGTAGTAAGTAAGTAATGTTTATTTACAGTCATAGACCCAATATACAGTTGGTTAGACAGTCAGATTTGAAAACAGAAACAACTGAAAACAATCCGATACAGTATTAGCAATTTGTCAGTCCTTCTAAAACAGGCAAACTAATATCAGATATCCTTTTACGTATGGACTGAGCTACATATAAAAATTTTGCAACAGATTTAGTAGCGGCTTTATCTGTATCAGATAGAAAATGCTTTAAAAGCCAATCGGTAGATCTACCAGGAAAAGTTTTAATAATTGGTAAAATAAGTCTAGTTCGGGCATCCTTATACATATCACAGGCGAAAAGAATATGTGCAATTGTTTCAATCTCTCTCAATGTACAAATACAAAAACGGCTTTCATATGGGACACCATTAAAGCGGCCTTCTAACATCGCCGACGGAAGGCAATTAAATCTCGCCTTGGCATATAAGTTCCGATAGCGAGGAATGAACAAATCATCCAAATAGGTCGCATGGTTGGGAAAAAGGAAATTTAAGCCAAAATAGGATAGACAGCAGGTTTTACGAGCATTGGCCATAGAATATTGAAGGTCAATGTCCTTAATACGCTGGCCAATAATATGGTTAGCTGTGCCAATATCCATAGTGGATAGAAGATCCATTGACAGGCCAAGAATCTTTATTTTCTCATTGAAGCTTTTAGGCCAGGAGCTGGTATATGAGTCACTCCAGATTAAGTTTGGGAGTTCTGAAGGAGGGTTTGCATAGGTTATTTTGGTCCAAAATCTAAAAGCCTGGAGCCAGGCAGAACACTCAGTTGAGGTAAATCCTGCTTCAAGACGCAAACCAGCCGCAGAAACACAGCGTGGCATTCTAAATATTGATCTCAGGAAGCCCGAAAGTACCGATTCCATCTTGGCATTAAAACACGGTACCCAAATTGGAATTCCATATAAAAGTTGCGGAAGTATTTTAGTTTTAAAAATTTGAAGAGCAGCCGGAATATACTGACCGCCCTTTACGAGAAAAAAATGAAGGATGGGCTTTAGATTATTATTTACAGATTGAATAGTAGCCCGAATATGTGTAGACCAGGAGAGTGAAGCACAGAACAAGATCCGTAAGTATCTGTACTGTCTGACCTGATCTATCTTTTGGCCGTTTATTAACCATGGATGTAATGAAGACCGATGAGAGAAAACCATAATTTTAGTCTTATTGAAGTTGATAGTAAGCGAATTTTTATCACAATAAGTCATAAAGGCCCGTAGCAGCCGTTTAAGGCCAACCTTCGAAAAGGACATTAACACAGCATCATCTGCATATAGCAGTAGCGGACACTTAATACCAGCCAGCTTTGGAGAATGAAAATTATCGGCGAGACAGTGCTTAATCAGATCATTTAGAAACAAATTAAATAGAGTGGGGGCCAAAATACATCCCTTCGTACCCCTTTAGTAGCGGGGATGGAATTTGTCAAACTGCCATCAGCTCCACAGTGTACCCGATACCAAACTTGTAATGTTGCATGTCTGTCATGATGATGGATAGGATATATGAGGAAGGAGAACTTGTATACTGCACGGATCCTAGACACAAAGACACATATTATTCTTGAGCATTCCTAGCAGGGCCCAAGACATTTTGCTGCCTCAGTTAAATGACAAGATGGTCCCTCCCTTGCACATTCAGAAGCTAACTGGACTTGTGGCTGGTAATGGGACAGCACACCTTGGTCATGGGACAGCATACCTGAATACAACAGTCTAACTTAGGGGCCAGAGGGCAGCTGACATGGTGCACATAGTTCTGTCTGCTTAGTTAACTCTCCCTCCAAGTGAAAATCACTAAAAACAGATCACTATTGTATAACTTGTACGTGGTATGAAATGTTCATATAATGACATGGTACAATTCACCTTTTCTAACAGAAATACATTTTCAAAAGATGCCGAGACTACAATGACCAAGGAAAGTCTTGTAGTGAGTGCTGTCATTAAATTTTTCACAGTGTTTTATATAAGAATGCCTTTGCTCATCAATGAAACCCTTGCCCTCTTTTAATTAAAACTACATTACTTTTCCTAATAACAACATCTATTTAAGAGATCAGTCCCTAACATTAATTTAATAGAGGCATTCCATTGGCATTCTATTAGATTTTCCCAATTAAATTAGCATGATGGACTTTTAATGGATGTTGTAATAGATGTTATTAATGAGAATATTGTAAAATTAAGATCTGATTCAATGAGTTTCTTGACTGGCTGTTGCAATGTTATACAAAGCCACTGAGTTTTGCCCTCCAAGAATTAACTAGATACACACAATTCAGTGAAACCAAGCAAGCAAAAATAATTAAATTTGTATTATGTTCGAAGAAAAAACAGTTTTACAAATGGTATGTATTTAAACTGTTTGAAAAATGAAATGGACTGCCTTCAAGTCGATTTCGACCTATGGCGACCCTATGAATAGGGTTTTCATGGTAAGCGGTATTCACAGGTGGTTTACCATTGCCTTCCTCTGACGCTGAGAGGCAGTGACTGGCCCAAGGTCACCCAGTGAGCCTCATGCCTGTGTGGGGATTCGAACCCTGGTCTCCAATGGTTTTAAAAAAGGTAATACTACCAGCACCCATTGAAATAGCAATGATAAAAATTATATACATATATATACTTTTGATTATTTCTCAGTAATAACCAGATATACCTGCTCACACTGACTAGTACAGAGATTTTCCACAGCTGATGTATTTGATAACTTGGATTACTTACTAAAGTCAGCCTTGAAGGAGTTTATCTGAAAGAAATACTGGTGTTCCTTTGGGATGGATGCTCCCTGACTCCACACATAGCCTACAATTGTGAAATAGGAATTAGACTCTGAGAAGGTTCCTAAACTGGAGATAATATGAAATATTATCCAGGAATTCTTTGGAGAATGAGATTTTAAGTATTGCATGCATTCAGGTTAAGAATATTCTGGATTTGCAACATTTTGTGAATGTGCAACAACAGATATCTGTTTTCCCATATTAAACATATATACATGAATGCTAATAATCACAGGCAATTGTCAGCATACCTCGTGTATCTCTGCGTTTTCAGATATTCACAATTTTTTTCTCTGATTGTCACCATTCACATGTGTGTTGCAGTATACATCGAGTAACAAGATAAAAGTGTGAAGCATTCACTGGAAGCACAAATAGGAGGTCAAAGACCAGCATTCTGGTCTTTGACCTCCTATTTGTGCTTGAAGTATACATCAACATTTGGACATTCACTGTAATGTATATGGTGAATGTTGCCTCCAGTTAATTCCTGTTCCTGTTACAATAAATGTAAGGACAGTAATTCTGCACTCACATTTATTTATTTATTTATTTAAGAACATTTCCAAAATGCTTAATATTTAAAAATCTCCAAGTGCTTTACAAAAACACAGCACAAAAATGATAAAGCAGTGTCATAAAAAGGCAACATAAAAATCAATAAAACAGATAAAAACAGGAATTCAGAAATAACAGGGTCTAATCCAATGGGTCAGGGAAAGCCTGAGCAACATGATACACATTTTTTTACATGACATCTGAAGCAACTGATGGATGATACTTCACATATGGCAGAGGGAAGGACCTTCACAGGGCAGGGGCAATGGCAGAAAATACCAGTTTTCAGATCACTTATCTGTGATATTTGGTAGGGTGCAATGTCACAAGTAATATTTCCCCAAATGATCTAAGTAATTTTGCTGGGCTATACAGGGACAGGGAAACTGGTCCCAAGTTGTTAAGGATTTTATATGTTAGTAACAAGGCAATGAATATGGCCTGGTAGCTGATCAGAGCCAGAGCAGTTCCCTCAGCCCCTCAGCACAGTTGTGATAGATATATATTCTGGCCTTCCACACAACTACCTGGCTGTAGCATTCTTCCAGATCCACATCCAGGGAAACTGCCACATACAGCACTTTACAGTTGTCCAGTTGTGAGGTTTCATTTCATTGGCGATCACTCGTGGCCAAGTAAGATTGTCTTCCAAGATAAGGTCTTTAACAGTGGGTAAGTAAGTGACTGTGGAGGCCAATTCTGGATCTACACAGCCTCCCACAGTGAGGACATAGGTTTCCAGATGGAAGATGGTCGTGATGAGGATTTGTTTGACGTGCCTTCTGCTTAGCTTGTTTGTCCCATTTGCCCTGTATTCATGCTTCTTCAAAGTCCACAGCACCTTTGATAATAGCCAACCTTTATTTGGGACGGTCATGGGCCAAGACTTCCTAGTTGTCGATGTTCATGTTACATTTTTTTAGATTCGCTTTAAGAACATCTTTAAACCTCTTTTGCTGTCCACCGATGTTCCGTTTTCCATCCTTAATTTGGGAGTAAAGTAGCTGCTTTGGAAGATGGTGATTAGGCATTCGAACAACATGGCCGATCCAGCAAAGTTGATGTTGAAGGATCATTGTTTCAACACTGGTAGTCTTTGCTTCTTCCAAAACACTAATATTAGTCTGTCTGTCTTCCCAAGTAATTTTCAGAATTTTCTGGAGGCAGCGTTGGCAGCGTTTTTTGAACCTTTTCCAGCTCTACAATATCCTTTTTGAGATGAGGTGACCAGAACTGTACACAGTATTCCAAATGTGGTTGGACCATGATTTGTATAATGGCATTATGGTATTGGCGTGATATTATGAATGTTGACAATCCCAGAAAGCAATTGTGATTACCTGAATGCTCAAAGACATACCAACACATTGTGACAATCACCTATTTGTGATTATCAGTATTCACTAAAAATGGGCAAATGGGCATATATTGTTGGACATGCACAAAATTCATCTGGGATTATTGGCTTTCTCATAAGAATGTCAACTTTCACTATATTTTTTACATTTGGTGCACCATATCTTTTGGTGAATGTTGATATTCGCATGTGAATGTTAACAATCCCAGAGAAATTTTGTGAATTTATCAGAGAGACACCATTGTACATTGATTGCCTCCAAAATGAGATCACCAGTATTAGCACTCATTAATGTATGACTGATAGACAGGCTCATACTGGGAAAAAGGGTGGGATCTAAATAATAATAATAATAATAATATACCCCAATGGATGCTTCACACAAAAAAGTCAACACTCACAGGTGAAAGCCAACATCACTACATTTCACACAGTCTTTAAGGTGGTCTGCTAGCAAAAGCAGGTGAAATTTCCTCCACACTTTTTTGTGTGTCAGTTGGAGAGCTAGTTTGCATTCTTTAGCAGCAACTGTTTGCTGACACTAATGCAGATATTTTTTCAATAAAGATGGTCAAAACATTACTAAACAGACATAATCACATTGTGCCATAGGCACCAATAAAGGCAATAATCATATAGAGGGAATTCTTGAAATGCAACCCCAGCATAACTCAATGCAATGAACAATATTCAACTTCATGGGAAGCTCAGAGCAGGCAGATTATCATTTCAGAGTAGCTGTCCAAGTTATTCTTAAATGCAGATATGAAAAGCAAAACTTATTTTCTGTCTTGGCAATGAGTCACTTTGAGAAAGAATAAAAAAATCATACACATCATCACATTTTATATATTATCCCTCTTCCATTGAAAGGCTCAATAACTTTGCAATTTTAATTTAAGACTGTAATAATTCCACCCCTTTTGCGAAATCTTATATAATTCTCCCAAACATGTAAAAATGAATTTTATGGTATGACATTTACACACCTGTATATGATCTGCTTCTAACAAGGTGCAAAGACAATATAATGTCTGTCACTGAAAAACAAAGCATTTTGTAAGTGTGTTTTTATAACCCATTTATGCAGATACATGTGTTTACGAGAGCAGGACTAGACTGATTTGTCAGACCTTTGAAGTCAGAATGAACTTTCCCCATGTCCAATAACTGATAACTCTAGCTTACTCTTCTCTTACATCTTGGGGCTTAGTTTGCTTGCAAGAGTCATCGGGGCTATTGCTGCATAAACTCTTTTCAGCTCTGTTTCTGACATATTGTGATCTGAATTACAGGGGTTGAACTTCCAAGCTGAGTGGTAAGTGGATGGATGATAGACTTTATGGTTCATATCGCTCTGTGATTACTTGCAAGTATGAAAAGGGCCTCAAAGAACAAATGCCAAATATCACTTAAAACACACACATGGCAGTTCACAAATGTGGTAAATAATCAAGTGTTCAGTAGTTGTATGAGGAGACTTCATCTGCTGCATATGCGTATGTGAAGAGGGCTACTGTTTTATGAACTTACGAATTCCTAAAACATTGTGAGGATTGTTGGGATTCTGGGGAGTGTGCCCCTTCATAGATCTTTAATCCTTTGCAGGATCCTTCATAGCATCAAGAGGCAGCATTGAGGTTCCAGACTGAAGGCAAGAAGTATTGTGTTACACTCACCTTGAAGTAGTGAGAAAGTTCAGGGGTGCAGCATTTACCCAGGTTTGCTTTCATTTAGAAGGTCATTGGAGGATGCTGGTGTTTTGTAATTTATTTACAAATATACAGATTGAGCATAGGTGGAGGCAGAGCTTAAACATTCCAGCAGAAAGCTACAGTTCCCTGCTCCTACATCAGGAAGAGAAAGACAGCACTGCAAATTATGGTGTTTTCTCTTTGTTAGTCTGGGTCCCTGACACTATCTCAGTCTCTGATCCAAATCTGTAATTCTGTTGCTCTTCACTCACAGCTAACCTGTTTCCTTCCTCTGATTAGAGGGGAGGAATAAGGGTGTGTCATCATCTCCTTGGACCATCACCTAGCCTTCTACCTTATGGGTTGTATCCAACTAAATTCTACATAGAGTAGATCCATTAAAATTAATGGTCCTAAGTTAATATCCAACATTTCCCTAATAACCCATAGTTTACTAATAAATGATGTACCTTGCAATGTGGCCTACTGGTCATTAAGAAACATGTGCCTGGATTGGAGTGGGGGCTGCTTGGGAACCATGTATATGATCTTATGTTCAATGACAGAAGAAATGTGAGATTCAAGTGCAATAAATACAATAAATAAATAGCTATTCAGCAATGGTTCTAAACTGTAAAACCTCCATGCTGTGAAAAGGCTATAGCTCAGTGGTACAGCATTTCTCTTACATGCAGAAGATCCTATGTTTAATCTTCTGCATCATCCAATAGGGCTGGGAAAGAGGCCTGGGTAAAACCCTGGAGAACCGATGCTAGTCCATAGACAATACTGAGTTAGAAGGTCTATTACTTTGCCTTGGTATAAGGCAGCTTCCTAATTTAGTACATAGGGATCTATATGTGCAATTTTAAATCCCCAGGTCGCCTTTTAGCCAAACTGTTCCCCAAGACAGTTTCAATCTCTAAACCTGCTTTCATTTATATTCTTTGCACCAATCAACACAGTGTATTTTATAGCGCACACACACACAAAGATGTCTATGCACCTAAGTTATGTCAATCTTGAATTCTGAGAACAAATTTATCCATAAGAGGCTTGGTGTTGTGCTATATATTTGTAGTGAGATGGCTTGTAGCTCTTTGTAGTACAAAATATATGCTGGAGACACTGAATATGAGAAAGACAATACAGGTAATTATGCCCTTTTGTGGAATGTTTTGTGCTGTCAAAATATTATCATGTGTAAAAGAAATAAAATATTGCCATCTAAACATAAAGAAAAAAAATGCAGCTGGAATGATCCATTTTAAATGTAAAGCACATTTCCCCCACTCTTTGTAATGGAGAGTCTCCTGTGCCAGCTCTGCAATGTTGTGTAGAAACTTTTTTGTAAAAATAACGTGCCTGGAGGGTCTTTTTCCAAGAAGAGGAAATGCTTTTAAAGTAATCCTAGATCCAAAGAGTTCCCAGAATGCAACAGGATTCAGATAAACATGAAAGCAAACTTTGTATTACACAATGATGAGGTGAATGCCTGTTGTGTGAAGTAGATTCAGTTATGTTACATATTTCTTAGTAGATCATTTGCCATATTAAGAAAAAAAACCCTTATCTTTAAAGCAGATCTATGAGTTGCTAGGTCAACTGGGTAGGCTCAAATTAGGTCAGTGTGGGTGCCCTGGCTAGACTTTAGGAGTTGGAGATACTGGTTCAGAGTCATGCTCAATCATAAAGCTTACCTTGTGTCCATCTCTCAGGGCCAAATTGAAAGCTATCTTGCCAGCATTGTCTGACATGCAACAGCAAATAAACATCAGGACTGAAGAAGTTAAATGGCACAAAAAGACACACTTTGTTCAGAGATTTATCTGTTAAATTTATATCCCGCCCTGTCTTCTGAAGGAGCCCAGAGCTGTACAGTGAAAAATTCCATAGAGAAAAGGTCCCAGCATTGAAAGATCATCTTGCAATAAATGGGAGAAAAATTAATGACAGTTTCTTTGAAGTAGGGTTAGTTCTCCCACAACCTTTTACAGCAGGAATAGGAACCTCAGGCCTGTGATCGAAATGTAGCCCTCCAGACCTCTCTATCTGGTCCTTGGGACTCTCTCAAACCATTCCTTTCACTGCCCCTGCTCTGCAATCTTCTTGAGTACTTTTGCCTGGCTGGAATGTGATCATACCTCTTGTTTCCCTGGATGAAGAGTGAAGAAATGTGTGCATGAAGGAAACCTCTGGCTTTTGCATGGTTGGAATGTCATCTATTATACAGAAGTAAGAATCACACCCACTGCTCTGACAGTTTTTTTGCCTCTGGCCCTGCTCACCACTGGTCTGTAGCCCCCAGAACTTGTCCATGAGGGAATGCGGTCCTCTGACTGAAAAGGGCTCCCCAACTGTTTAATAACTACAAGATGATTCTTAGAATTCTTTTATTGACAACAGATACATTAAAACATTTGAATGTGTCAGTCTCACAACTTGTAAATGGTTCTGTTAACTGTGATCCATGGGATGATCTATAAGCATATTCAGTGAGTGGTCCATTGTGGAAAGCTTATATATGGCTCACCAGAATGTAAACTGCAGCTCCTGTCATATGTTTTCCATGTTATGATCGATGGGGCTGGCATTCAATCTGGAAATTCAAATTTTTTTCTAGATCTTTTTTACTTACTCAGGGTTTATCAATTGGCCAGACCAGCATATTCCATCATGTAAGATAACGTGTTCTCTTCCCCCCCCTTAGCTTACTGGCCATGTTCCTGAGACCAGACTGCATGTTCAGCTAAATTTGAAAACCTGTCCTAAATGATGCCCAGTTACTTTGGATCTAGAGACGCTAATACCTTGTGCAGACATTACCGTTCTTATTGTACTACTTTATGGTCAGGCAAACATGGAGTATTGTGCCTGTAATTGCGCTACTGACTGCCTCTCAAAATGAAGGTTTTCTGGTAATTATAACTATAGCTGACATTTATGTATTAATATTTATGCAGGATTTTATTAATTTGCCTTTTAAAACAGACTCTGAATACCAATGTGGAAATTCTAAGAGACAAGTAGAAGTTACCACTTGTTTATCCTACACAAATATAGATTTGTGACTGTAGTCCATTCTTTATTATGAATTGTCTTTATCTGTTCTTGATCCCAAACACACTTACTGAAATAGGATATCAGATTAGCTACCTGACAAGAAGATTTTTTAAAAAATTATCTCATTGCTTGATGGATTTAAATCAGAAGTTTATGCTTCTGTCATTATATGGGCACTCAGATCCAAATGAAGAAAGTATACTCTTGGGACTCAAGTAAATATCAATTGCTGGACCAGTATTTCATGCCCAGGTAAACACAGGCTATTTTTTTCTGTAACTGGGCAAACATGCACAATAACCACTAGCTCATAACTTCACCTTTATTATCAGTATTCACATATTTTTCTAGAAACTGGACAACAGATTTTTTATTTATTTATTTATTTATTAGATTTGTTAGATGCCCATCTGGTAGAGGTTAATCTGCCACTCTGGATGACGTACAACAAAATACAATACAATCCATGTAAAAACAATTCAAAAAGCAAACAGTATAAAATTTAAAAACTGAATAAACCCCCATGGAACTACCCTCTGCCACCCTAACCCCCTTCCCAAGCCTGGTTAAAGAGCCAGGTTTTCAAGGCCCAACGAAAGCATAACAAGGAAGGGGCCTGACGGAGGTCAGTTGGCAAAGAATTCCAAAGTGAGGGAGCCACTACTGAAAAAACTCTGGACCGTGTCCTCCCCAATCTCGCTGATTTTGTTGGGGGAATAAGAAGCGAACCATTCAAGGACGATCTTGTAAGCCGGCGCCCTTTCTTGTGTTATCTGTGTGCAGGGGCTCCATGCAATTAATAGGAAGCAGAATGGTACTTCTAGATATCTGCAGATTGAGTATGGATGCCTCATGTTTAATGGCAGAGCTGTTGAGATGCAGAACATCAGAGGAGGTGCCAGAGACATACCCCTACCTTGTTTATAACATGAAGCCCCTACATGGGTGTAATGCATGGTGGGTTTATATCTGTTCCATTTCAGAAGTAATTAATAGTAATGGTAACTTCACTATCAGTCAGAATGAATCCCAGGTGATGGTAGAATGCAATATAAGTGTGTCATGCTAATGTAGTCTGAAGGTATCTGGACACATTCACAGAAATCACAAGATAACATCCTCAGAGGTTCTGTACCTGATATATTGCAAACCTTAATTTTCATATAAGGCTTGAATAAAAGCCGTATATTTCATTTCCTGTTCTTTATACTTGTACGATTAAATTTTTGGGGAGGCTTATTACCTATCAACTTTCTCCTGTGGCTTTTAAAATAAAAAGAGCTAAGCCATCTGGTCTTTTTGCACTCCAGCTTGATACCTTTTAAACTTTGTCCTATGTCCTCAGAAAAATTAGAGCCCAGTTTGTTAAGCTGAGAATGGCAACATTGGAGCCTAAAGTAATGTTAAACATGCACTGGAAGGAGCACAGATCATATCAGTGCTTGTATGTAAACAAGTAGCATCCTTCCTGAGGTTATCACTTTAACATGTTAATTGTTTTTGGTATTCAACCCCCCCCAGTTTTATTGCAGACTTATTTGGCAAAAATATCTCTTTGAAGATAGTCTTGAGGAAAGCAAAATGGCTTGTAAGTTTTCATTAATGCGGGGTAGAGGTGGGAGTGATGCTGCATTTTAATTCCATGAGTAAATATCAGTTTGTCTAAACTCCAGGGGGAAAAACACTATCTCTACTGCAATTTTTCTTCCTAAGCTGAAAGCTCATTGCACTGCTGTTATGCGATAAGCTTTCAAACACACAAGCCTTGAAATAAAGCTAAACACAGAAATGAGAAAGAGGCCTGGAATTGGGGTAGAAAGCAAAACAGCAGAATGTGTTGGTGCCAATGACATATTTTCTCCTGAAGTGAATAGCAGCAGCTTCTGAGTGAGGGGAGGTGATTTTAACTAAAGTCCAACATGTAGTGAAAGGGTTAAACCCCTCCCCCACACATTGCTGTCCTGATCCTAACCAGACTTTTCCTGTGGCTGCTGTTTAAAAAAACAAAAATAGACATAATCCATGCATCCATACATTGAACATATCACCTATATCAGTCTGTTGTCTGCTTACATCATCATCAATTGCATGTGGATAACCTTGCAGTTATCTTTGCAGCCAATGGCAGCACATGAACAGTAGTATATAAATGCCAGCTGCAGAACACACTTCTCAAGGCATACAGAACTGGATTGTATTTATTTATTTGAACGTTTAGTGTCCCACTCTTCCACCCAACCAGGATTCACAGAGCAGCTGGGAGAGATAAATTAAAAATCAATAAACCCAATAAAAGTACAAAAGCAATACAGTCTGGCAATACAACAGAAGAAAAAAAATACCAACATAAGACAGACAAAAAGAAGAAGCAAATATATGAGACCTGAGAAAACAAAAGGGTCTTCACCTGGCACCAAAAAGATATTAACCCTAGCCCCAGGCCAGCCTCCCTTAGAGATAGAATCCCATAGCTGGGCCCCCACAAATGTTATATATGTGCTCTGATCACCACAAGCCTCACTTCTGATAGCAGGGGATCCAAGATCATCCCTGGGATGATCTGAGTATATGAGCAAGTTTGTGTGAAGAAGGCAGTTCTTGAGGTACTCTAGTCCCAAGCCATTTGGGTGTTATACATTAAAATTACCACTTTGAATTGTACAGAATAAAACTGGTAGCCAGTGCAGTTCTTTTAAGAACTAAAAATATATGCTCCCTAATGCTTGAGCCAATTTGCAGCCTAGCTACAACTGTAGTTGTGGTTGCATAGTCTTCAAAGTCAGACCTACATACAAAATTTTGCAGTACTCTAGATGTTAGAGAAGAGGCTACTGTAAGGACAGAATATGGAGAAACCAATTGGTTCCCCATCGGAAAGAGTGTGAGACGGGTGTATTTTATCACCCTATTTATTTAATCTATATGCAGAACAAATCATACGGAAAGTGGGATTGGACCAAGATGAAGGAGGTGTGAAAATTGGAGGGAGAAATATCAATAATTTAAGATATGCAGATGATACCATACTACTAGCAGAAACCAGTAATGATTTAAAATGAATGCTGATGAAAGTTAAAGAGGAAAGCACAAAAGCAGGACTATAGCTGAACGTCAGAAAGACTAAAGTAATGACAACAGAAGATTTATGTAACTTTACAGTTGACAATGAGGACATTGAACTTGGCACAGTCATTAACCCAAATGGAGACAATAGTCAAGAAATCAGAAGAAGGCTAGGACTGGGGAAGTCAGCTATGACAGAACTAGAAAAGATCCTCAAATGCAAAGATGTATCACTGAACACTAAAGTCAGGATCATTCAGACCATGGTATTACCAATCTCTATGTATGGATGTGAAAGTTGGACAGTGAAAAAAGTGGATGAGAGAAAAATCAACTCATTTGAAATGTGGTGTTGAAGGAGAGCTTTGCGGATATCATGGACTGCGAAAAAGACAAATAATTGGGTGTTAGAACAAATTAAACCAGAACTATCACTAGAAGCTAAAATGATGAAACTGAGGTTATCATGCTTTGGATACATAGTGAGAAGACATGATTCACTAGAAAAGACCATAATGGTGGGAAAAACAGCAGGGAGTAGAAAAAGAGGAAGACCAAACAAGAGATGGATTGATTCCATAAAGGAAGCCACGACAGATGCTGTTGGAGGTCACTGATTCATAGGATCGCCATATGTCATAGTTGACTTGAAGGCACATAACAACAACAACAACAAGATGTTATCAGGGCATGGATAACTGTGACCATTTCACATTTTTACAGGGCTGGCCAACTAACAAGTCAATCAAAGCTAATGAATAAAGGCACTCAGAGGTAGGACTTTCAGCACCTTGGACAGAACCAGGAAACTTGTTCTAACTAGGGTTGTGGGTATAGTTTTTTCTGGCTGCGTTTTAAAGCAACTGTGCTCTTGGCTGGACACACATCCCTTCCCCTCTGCTGACTTCAAGCCTTTCAGGACCACCATAGCAAAGCACTGGGCCAATCACTGTCTCTGCATGAGCCTACAAGAAGACTTTTCCATTGAACACATCAGGAGGGGTAATGGGTTGATCTACCAATCAGCTGTGAAATCTGTCTGAAGCTGATTTTTTTAAAAAATGCACTCGAGCAGATCCTATCAGGTTTAGAGTAAAAAGGAATGATTAGCGTTATTTCAGAAAACAGAGGTGGAGACTCACAGGAACTGGCACAATAGTAAGTGTCTTTACCCAAAGGTTTACTCTGAACTCAGCTGTTTGTATACTTCCTGGGCCTCACTATCCTTCTCAAGCTCTACTCCAGGGTTGGTTATCCTGTGGCCCTCCAGATGTTGTTGGACTCAAACTCCCATCAACCCCAGCCAACATGACTGATCATCAGGGATTATTGGAAGCCCTTCTAAAGGGGGAGCCTGGCACTGCAGTGGCTACCAGGCTCAATGGTCTATTCATTTTCTGGGGACAGTGATACCTGTGTTGGAATCTGGCTCAAGGACCACAATGTCTGGAAGTCTTGGGCTACTGAATACTGTAAGACCGGTTGCTGGTGTTGCTGATAAATGCCTTGTTTTCTATTGTGCTGCTGGGAGTGCATAGGATTCCAAATACATTTTTTCAGTGTAATTCTGGCATTAGCAAGAGCCCGTGTAGCAAAATCATAGGAATGATCTGTAAAACATCAAGGTGCAACAATGAATGGACATAGTAGATTCAAAAAGGAGGAAGCAAGCAAATGAGCATAAAGAGTTTCAACCTAGCTACAAAACTGCTGGCAGTTATCAAGAGAAGCTTCATGGAAATCAATGTACAAGCACTTTGAACCTTTACAATAATCAAGATGCATTCATTGTGAAAGATTCACTTGGAATGCTTTTCTCTGAGAAATTAAAGTAATACATTTTTCACTTCTGAAGCTAGGCTGAAATACTGAATACCTGAAGCATCCACCCACTGACCTTGATACATGATTGATAAGTACTCCTGAAAACTATACCACAGGTCTTCTAGATGGTACACCAGATATCTGAAAGTCATCTTAGGAATTAGCACCAAGGATCTTGATCATTATTACGATATCACTCAAGGCAGAGTAAAAACACAGCGGTAGGCACCACCATCTATTTGTCTTCATGTATTATTTTCTGAAAGTATGTATGCATATATAATTAATTTATGATTCCTACTTTTTAGATTCTGTCATTCATCTTCTTTTTCCTGTTCATTTTCTTCTGTATGGGATCCCATGTCAATGAAATGTGGGAGCTATCATTAATAAATATTAAATATTTGTAGTTACTATCAACAGTGCAGCTGGTATCAGAAATTAGTAGCACAGGGGGAAAAGAATCATGATTACAGTAGTGCTTTCTTTCAAAACAAGAAATCTGTCAACATACCATGCAATTCTATGCATGTCTACTCAGAAGTCCCATATATTCACACAGATATACTCAGATGTGTTTTTTTAAGGTTGCAACCACGGTTGTCTTTGACTTAATACTTCATTTTGTAATACATGTGAGGGTGTGAAAGGCTAACAGCAGACATTTTGAAATGATTTTACCTTGACTGCACTGGAAATATCACCCTGTGAATATTTAAATACAGTATGTTACAGCATATACTCCAGCATATATACTCTCGAAAGAAAGGAATCATTTGGATGAATGTAACAGCACAATATTCTCAAGGGGGTGATAATACAGAGAAAAAATATGCTCAATAATAATGCAGTTTCTTTGCATGTTGCAAGAAAACACCAGTTGACAATGTGACATGCCTTCTTCTTCTTCTTCTTTCTTCTTCTTCCTTCTTCTTCTTTTGTTTCTAGGGTAATGTGTGAAGCAGTAATTTGCAGGGTGTAGTCGTCAGGGTTTAGGGGGGTCTTAGACCCCTTATTATTTGGAGATTAGGGTCCCAGCAGGGTGCCTATGTCTCCAGCATCCTATGAGCCAAACAGCATGAAAAGGGAGTGAGTTAGCCATGGAGAAGAGTCTTCTAACATTCTCCCTTTTCCTTTTTTGTCCATTGGAGCCAATCAGAGTGAAAGGAAATGAGCCAGCCACTGAGAAGACTCTTTTCAGTAACTTAACACTCTCTCCTTTCATGCTGATTGGCTCCTAAAGATGTCTGTTGTTGTGGGAGAAGGCATTAACAAGGATCTCATTCTTAACACAGCAGCAAAAAGGGTGTTTGTGGCTGTGACTAACATGAAGGGACTTCTGAATTTGCCACTACACTACTCGTAATTTTTGCATCTCCATCATGATGATGTATGCAAATTTTGCATGTTGGGGAGCTCATGCATCTCATCACATTGAAGATAGACAAGTCACATGCAGCTGCCCTCAGATATGAAAATAGTTCTCTGCATGGGTTGGCAGCACTGTAGTGTGCAACCTGTCCACTCCAGCAGCACAGCCTCCTGGGGTTGGTGCAATTCATGTGGACATGTTCCTTCCACTTGGTAATGCCACATGGGAAGCCATTTACAAATGTGATGAGAGCTGTTTGAAGTCCCACTGATATGGAAACAGTTTTGGCAGCAACTATACTGCTGCTGTCATGAACAAACAGGTCCTGTGTGTAGAACCAGAATGTAGCAATAGATCCAGTTTAATTTTTCCAAAATTAAAGGATATGCTCTAATATACATTGTCTTCAGACTGATTTAGATTTCTCTTTGTGTGATGCAACTGTATTGATCTACCTATCTTGCTTTGTTCCTATGGATTCTGGTGTTCTGGACAACTTATAATCCTTCTGCTAATATTTGAAATCAGCTTTGGAATGCTTCTTCTTGGTAGCAAACTCCATTTTCGGAAAATGAAACTGATAAAAACCTAAGGCATTTATAACTAATAATTTTTCAAGAAACAGCTGGCTCTTAATGAGACAGCTCATCTGCGTTTCCATTACCTATCTTCATCAGCTTTCTCTTTGGCCATCTGTGATAAATGGGGGTGCGTGCTATTTGTATCCCCCCCTTTATAGGGATCTATTTAAAATCTCACTAGTTTTAAAGCTGGTGGCAATTCCTCATGAGTAATGAAGTAACACTCCCCAGTCCCAGTGGCCATCACAAGCTGAACTTAACCCTGTGATCCCAACACAACTCTCCTTAATAATCTATAACACAGGTCTAAGCAGGTTGGACAAGTCTTGAGCTATGCATGAAGGCAGTATCATCATCATCATCAATATGGGACTCAAATAAGGAAATAGAGAAAATAGTAGGCTGCACTGAAAACAAAAGATAGCATTGCTTTTTCTAGCTGATCCTAAAGTAGGATTTCAGCACTTACTCAGCGGACAGCGGACAGCATCATTTTTACACGGAGTAGGATGCATGGACCACTATGGTGCGACTGGCAAAAATCTTTAGGCAGACAGAGATTAAACATGTTTAAAACTAGGCATTTTTATGTTGTCCCCTAGAAGGGGGGGTTGGATGGGCAAAGGGGTCAGTATCCAGTCAGATGACCTTGGAGGTCCACTACATCCAGCTCAAAGACAGGAAACAGCACTACTTAGCAGGACGTGGTTAGACTAAGTAAATATCAGGAAAAGGTGTAAACTTTTGAAGGTTTCTCCCATCCTCTTTGTCAGACAGGAGGAAAACATATTTGTATATTCAGGTAGCAGCAACAAAACCCAGTTCATTGCCTATGTGTTGCCTCACTTTGCAGGTTATGGACAAGAAGAGGAGTTTGGGCTTGTCTCTGTGACACCAATGCTAAGATGATAGGCAGGACTTAAGATTAGTTCTATGGAGGGTTATATTTAATATTATTCAATTTGAACTCTGTGCTTCGGTTTGTAAGGCTACACTAAGCTTCCCTACCACCCCTGCATGCAATGTTCTGCTCATGCTTTCTTGCTGATTACTCCCCCTTTGCCCTGGAAATGCTCCCATGAGGATTGTCAACCATGGGGTGCCATTGTTCCTTAAAGACTGAAAGTAAATCCTCTGCTCCTGTCATGCACAACTCAGCCTCTGGGACTTAAGTTCAAGCCTCAACATTTGCAGCTAGCAATGCTTGGCAAAGTTTCTTCTAGAAAGTTACTGGTGGTTGCTGTCAATCAGAGATGATAGTAGTGGGCTAGATGACCATTTGTTTGATTAATAGGAAATGCCTTGTCACTGTTTATGGGTGGAAGGTTTTACATTAAGAATATCAAACATTTGATTAGTCACAATTCTGAGATTAGAACTTTGTGGCAGATCTTAAACAGGAGAGCCCACAAACTGACAGCCACAAATATTTACCACTCCTGGTACTGATAGACAGGAATAGCTGCCCGGATGAGGGCTCTGCATAGATGGACATGAGGCTTGGAAAGAGTTTGAGTCTTCCATAAATCATGACACCCCATGGCAAAAGAACAGTATAAAATATTAAGTGTTTTCATTTATGTGGTCCTCTTGTGCAAATCGTCTGTTTTACTAGTTATATTTGCCTATCTCCCAAGAGCTTTTGGGTAGCCCTGGTTCATAGTTTAATGGGGCAATCCTAATCCGCAGGTGAAGAAATGTGCTTAACTGAATGTGTTATGTGAATTCCGTTTTACAGAGCAATCATGAGATCAATTCATAAGGAACTCAAGCTGTCAAGAACCTCTGAAAACTGTTGTTTCTATTTTTCTAAAGCACTGAATGCCCTAAAATCCACAGAATTCATACTGAAATTAATTTTACGTCCTGCTACAGAAAGCACGCGGGAGTGGAGCATAAAACATGTCCAGAATGAGGAGAGAGAGAGAGAGAGAGAGAGAGAGAGAGATGAGGGTGCTCCCCCTCCCCCTTTACTTCAAGCAAATCCCTGTACTTTGCAAATCCCTGCAAAGAAAATGAGATTTCTTTTTTTAAAAAAAAGACAAAGGACTCAGAGAGCTCGAGGGGCGTCAGAATCCTCAGTGCCTTGGGAGGAAGTCAGCACGTTGCCTGTTTGGGCAAAAGGTTTTGCTTTCATTCCGAGGACTGCCTGTCGTGCGAGTTGCTGACTCTCGCCTCCCCTCCCCAGCTCCTGCATCCCTTTCTCCCTTTTGCTGGTCTGAAAATGCCATACTGTAAATTGCCTGAGATTTCGGTGGCGAGGGGGGGGGGAGGAGAGAAGAGGGTGGAGGGGGACACGAAGAGAACCAGGTCACTCGGGCGACCGCCTTTCCATTCCACAGCTGAGGGTGGAGGAAAAGAAGTGGGGTGGGGACGCGCGCGCGCGCGCGCGCACCCCCTCCCCCTTGACAATGCCCAAGAGTGATTTGATGTCCTTGATTGTCATTCGTGGGGAAGTCCCTCGCTAGCCCCCGTTCTCCGCTAGAGGAGATCGCTGGGCGGCGGGGACAAGGGGAGGAAAGAGAAGAGCTCGAGCCCAAGCAAGCCCCGCCTCGGATTCCTGAGGGCGGATTGGCTGCTGGAGAAGCAATCCCCCGCCTCCCGGCCAATCGGGACGCCCCGAGCCGGGCGGTGATGCGCTGCCTATCTGTGGAGGGACTCCTGGAGAAGCTGCAGAGCGGCGATGCTCTGGACTCGGCTCGGCCCCCCTCCCCACCCGACGTTTCTCCTCCCCCTCCTCTTAGCCAGCCAGCCCGCCCGCGGCTGAAACTTCACCCCCAACACAAAGCCCGGCTGAGGGAGGGGGGGACACTACACAGACCTGCTGCTCCTGCTCCTCCTGCTGCTGCTGCGTGCGTGCGTGCGTGCGGGGCGTGGGAGGTGACTCCCAGCCACACACTTTTGATTATCGTTATTATCTGGGCTGGGTTGTTCTTGAAGTCTCCCATCCCAGGAGAGGCAGAGCGCGCGCGAGACTCTACTAGTCGCCGAGGCGAGAGCACGGAAGGACAGACTCCTCCCGCTTCCCTGCTTGACAGGTAAGGCAACGTAGTGGCAACTGCTGCTTGCTTGGCTTCATGGTGGCAATTTCTTCGTCTTGTGGCGGTGGCTTGCTTGGCTGCGATCTGTGTGTGTAGGATGTCTGAGTGTGGAGGGATGCGAATTGGGAAACTGAGCGTGGAGCCAGGGAGGAGGAGGGGGACCCGGGTGGCCCCTTGAAAGGGCAATGATGGGAGCACATGTTTCTTCTACGGACACTGGCAAAGCAGTTTGTCCAGTGCCTGCTGACTTGGAAAAAGCTGGGTTGGGTTGATGTCTGACAATCTCCACCCACTCCGCTCCGAAAAGCCCTCCACCCACCTACTGTTTCTCTACTGGAGGAAAAGTCAGCTGGTGGTGACTTGGGGTGAAATGGAAAGGGAGGGTAGAGAGAGAAGGGGCGGGGGAGGATGAATCCTGCTTGTGATCCAGTGACGGAAACAGGCTCAAAGCAGTGTCCAAAGCAATGAAACTGCTTATAAGGCAGTAAGCAAATCTTTAAGCCCCTGCTGAGGGACTGAAGGAGAGTCAGCTTCCAAAAGGATCTGTCTGCTACTTATTTTTTGTTATTTTCCCCAAGAGAACAACAACAACAAAAGTTATTTGTAGTCCATTTTTAAAGTGACAGCCCCTCTGAGTTTACATTTCTTCTCCTAACAGAGATTATTTGATAAAGAGAGAGTTTCTGTATCAACAATTTCAAATGTTAGATACCCCCATATATATAATATTTGTTTGACTAGATTGGCAGCTTAAGATTCACTTGTATCATATCAAGATGCATAGCACTGTAAGGTCAGATACAGATGTTCTTTCCTTCAGCAGTATTCCCTAACGGACATGCAGGGTTTTGGCTGCGACAGACGTGGTGATAGTGATGGTACATGACTATAGTGATGCTTTCCAGATTTAAAAATAATTATTATCATGGATCTTATAGCTCCCCTTCCTTGTAAGAACTGGAAGGGTTTTTGAAAAAAATTGTATCTTCATTAAGAACGCCTCCTTTATTTCTTCTTCATAGCTCTGTTGGTATTGCTGCTTTGTCTTTGGGTAATTTATAATCGTCTATTGATAATGTATGCATGTCATATGGTATTATGATGTTAGTAGTGTGGTTGAAAATGAAATTCATGTAGGTTTACCTGCCTTGTTAGCACAAAGTTAGAGAGTAAAAAAAAAAGTTGTGAAAATGGCTGTCATTTCCACCACCACCCTGCATAATATCATGTCTCTTGTTGTTTTCTTATAAAGATATCAAGGCACTTACTTAAGTACAGTATGTAAATTAAGCAAATTCATTGTAATGAGTCTTTACAGTTTCAAGAATCTGTAATTCAATCATTGCTGATATAAGCTGTCTTTTACCATTATCAGACCCAGCTGCATGATTTCTGTCAGATGGGAAGTGGTAGGAACAAGTCTCAAATGTAACTGGAAAGCTTTCCTACTGGACTTCTACATGAGGAGAGAAAAAATACTCAGTCACAATCTGTAGATGGATAGGAGCATTCTAATAAATCTTTTCTTCCAATTGTCATGAGAGATGTTAAGTTTTGTTCTCTTAGTGTTGATTTGTGACTGGAGAAGGGGACCTCTGTGCTTCTGACCTTGTAATTTAGCAGAAAATGGCATATTTCAGCCACCGCTTCCACGTTTTTCAGATACTTTGGGTTCCCTTCAGAGGTCAGTCAGCACAGTCATTTTAGGTACTTAGGTATTGTAACTCATAATATGACCCTTTTTTGTGCAACTGCATTTCAAGCCGTGAACAGCTGTCCTAGTTTTGTCCACATTCTCTGTGTCTTCTTCAGTATTGTTAATGGTGAGAGTTATTTTTAATTCTTAATCGGCTATAACAAGCAGATTATAAGGACAGACATTTGGTTGAGTCAAAAGAAAGCCTCACAGGGTTAATCTTAAATCCTACATTTAAAGCCACAGCAGCTGAAACTTGATGTTTTAAAGAGATATCATCTAGCTGTGTTGGTAATGAATATTTTCTCCCAAATATCTGTGTGTTTTACATGCATTCATTACGCTGAAACAGACAGAAAGCAAAACCTTCAGGACACCAGATTGCTAAGAAATATGTTGTCTCAAATGAATCAGTACACCTGATCTATTCCAGAGGGATAGCCATGTTCATCTATAGAAGCAAAAACAATGAAGAGTTTTGTTGCACCTTGAAGACTAGGATATTTAAGATGCTACAAGACTCTGTTATTTAAACCTGACCTATTTTTATGTCTAAGAGACATTTAGGAGTTGTTGCTGTTCTAGTGGGCAGAAGTATATGCGTAGAGCAGAGTACAGATGAAGGTAGTAT
This sequence comes from Rhineura floridana, assembly GCF_030035675.1. Classification (NCBI taxonomy): domain Eukaryota; kingdom Metazoa; phylum Chordata; class Lepidosauria; order Squamata; family Rhineuridae; genus Rhineura; species Rhineura floridana. The sequence goes on along the minus strand of NC_084487.1, from coordinate 66,666,927 downwards.
ATTACTTTGTTCTGGTATGTTGGAATGTAGGAAACTTATATGACTTGAAAATCGACATGTGAAGTGGGAGTTTCTCACAGTACTCATCCGCACTGGCATATTTCCACTGAATTATCAACTACTCTGTGCCATTATAAGTGGTCTCTGAACCTAATTTGGTTCTAGTAAATATTGTAACAGTAGGCAGATCTTGTGAACAGAGCAAATTTGGAAAAAGAGCTCCAAAATGTAGGATAATGGCATGATGTTGGAAATTTTGACTCTACTGCACTTGCAGAAGCATGACATGCTTCTCTGTAGCCATTTCATTCCAACCTAATTTTCCTACACATTAAAGGGATGCTTAAGTTTGCCTTATGAATGATTGATGCCAACATGCTAGCTCTGTTTTAAGGGATTATATTGGAATTGGGGGTTTGATCCCACAGATCAAAGCCTGACTCTTCCCCCCTTCCACTAAACAAATACAAAATATGTCAAACTTAACTCATCTGACAGTTTTTCATAATGAATATATATGAATATATAAGAACACTGGGGTAGAGTAATATTGTGTGTTGATTGTACAACTAATGAAATTCCAAATACAAGAGTCTTGCATGGAGTTTGTAGCAGAGGTTGGTGGAGAGAGAGACAGAGAGAATGGGACTCCTTGTTGGAGACCTGAGGGAGGATTATGCTATTTATCCAGCTATCATAACAAGACCATAAGTATCAAATAAATGGTAATAGTAATTTAATGGACTTGACAAACAGGTGTACACAATCAAAATATTACTCTAAACAGTCCCTATAAAAGTTGAGTTTCATGTGTTGGTGTTTGATATTTAACAAAAGGGTTTTTTTTAGATCAAGACACAATGTCTAGTGTTCTAATGGTGACATCACCCCCCGGACCTAGGATAGTACTGTATACATTTCTCAGAACTGTAGATTCAGTGACCTTAATATAGAATTCTAGAAGAAGAAAAATAACAAAGCTGCAGTCCTATAGCCAATTACCTAGATGTAAGCCCCATCAAACTTAAAGGGACTTACTTCTGAGTAGACACATGTAGGAGTGAAAGTAATGTGGGTTTTGTTGGTCCTCTAAAATATTTGTTTGAGTATTATTCTGTATCCAGAAAGGCTTAATTAGAAATACAGGAAGGCTTTTGAAATAACACTTGGACTTATATTCCTATCGTATTTATAAAGAACACTTCACCTTAAAATGTTTAAGTGAATGAATACAGTATTATGTAAGCAAATATTTTGGGGATTTTTATATACAAAAATAATCTGAACAACTATAGATAAGTCTTATTTTCATGTGCTGCGTCGCTCAATTGGAGTGGATTTTAAGAAAGCATCAAATAATATTGTCTCTTGTACAAAAACGTAACACTTGCAAAAATATGGAGTCTGGATGAATTAAAAGAAAAAAGGCAGCATCAGTCTAGCACTTTTAATGATTCTTTGCATGCAAAGCTACCGGATAGATAGAGGCAGTATGAATATGCTGTTCATCTAAAATTTAGATCCTAAATCTTACCTTTGCCTGGGGTTTAGGTGGATATGAAGAGAGGTCATTGGTATAATCAATCATGTGAAAAGTTGCCCACTCAAACATAATGAAATCTCTTACAGAGTTCCTAATGGAAGCAAGAGATTTACTAATGCAAAGTTTTATGGGCATACATTAAATTATCTGGGATAGAATGTTCCTTCTGATATTTTATTCCATTTTCACAGTTTGAAATGGCTATGTATGTGCTAGGGCTTTAAAAAAGATATTTCATCTTTCCATCCCAAGTATTTTTCCTTGGAAATGGTCCCATTGTCCTTGGTGAGGTTACTCTAGAAAAAGCAGTTTGAAGATTGCAGTCTGAGCCCCTAAGACAATACCATTTTTATGTAGTTTCTGTTTGGTTTAAAACTGCTATGGGATTTCAGTATTTTCTTATCTGTCATTTTTTTGTTTTGTTTTCATCAGTTCCTTTAAGCTACATCCATTGGGAATTTCTTTTCTCTTCTACAGGGAGCTGTACCTCTCAATTCTTGAATTTGCAGATACTTGAGAATCTTGTAGTCCATTTCTCTTTCAGCTGCTATCAATAGTGCGAGGAAAATACCTAAATAATAAAGCAACACAATATATAATTATTTAATTGGCTAATTATTGAATAGCTCACACTGTCTGGTCCTGTGGAATTCCCCATGCTATGCATACACACCTGGAGTAATGTTATTTTAGGCAATGTCAAATTGAAGAAAATATTTAACATACAGCAAGGCAATTGTAGTATTATGACTGCTATTACAAAAGCTAAGCTTCAATTAACAGGTTTTGCATATCTGTCGTACAGAATGAGAGTATATAAAGTGTTATTTGTAAAGATACATGGACCATATGCCTTTTGGAAACACCTTGAAGTCTTTATTTTATTTTTTGTATTTTATTTTTTTCAATTTTATGTTTTCCCTATTCATTTACAGAGACTACAGTAGGTAGACATACATCAAACAGCCAACAACGGAATTGATGAAAAACATAACAAAACCCAGTCTTTAAACATTTCTGTTAGATGCCAACCCAGCTAACATTGCAATGCAATCCTATCTATATACACACTGAAGTAAGCCCCATTGAGTTCAACAGGATGTGCTGCCAGGTGAGTATAGGACTGAAGCCGGAGAAAGATTTTACAGTGCTTCCAGTTCTGCACTCAGGATCTGGCAAGTGTCCAAAGGATTGTGGGGACAGTACCAAGAACATCTGTTTGCATGTTTCAAATCTCCTCACTTGGCACACAGAGCATATTGTTAAGGGGGTATTCTCAGCTGGTCATAAAGAATTCAGTGGAACATGGAATGGAGCAAGATGTATACATTGTGTGTGTGTAAGATAAGGATAAGTAAGATAAGTAAAACTGCCCTATGTCATGAGGCAGTACATTTGTTCAAGCAGTAGTAGAGGGTACATAGATTACACAGGGAGAAATATAGCCAAATTGGGATACGTGACTGACTTTTGTGATTGAGTGATTCACACAAATGTGGTTGGATAACTTTGGTGCAGCACTGACTATGTCTATCCAACTATTTTATTATGTAGTGAGAACAAATTGCAGTCTGGAAATCTCAAAATGGAGGCAGACAGAATGTAATTTCAGTGGGGTTGAAATTAACTCTCAGTAGAAGAATCTTCTCACCTGCTTTCAGTGGAATAAATCCTTTTTCTTTTAACTAGGTTTGATACTTCTTTTGTTCCATGTCTTTTTCTTATAGATGACAGACAATTTGCATCTAGATTGACTGCAATCATATGTGCTCTTTATACAAGGATTAGTTTTAATTTATTTCTGTGATGGCAAGTTGGTGAACATTTCCAAAATAGTGGACTAGTTGTTGTTATGGAGGACTGTGATGCGTCCTTCCCTGGCTCTCCCTGTCAGGTTCCTACCTGCGCGTGGTTACTGCCTGTCACTAGGCACCACCAGGGACTCCACCAGTCCGGACCGCTCTCTCTTATGGTTTCTCTCCCCGCTCTAGCACAGATCTCAACAGATCCCCCTGCTAGGCAAACACCAGTAACGTCCCAATACTAGTATTCCCAGAGACTCTGAATACTGGTATTGTTATTCTCTTCACCGCTGCCACCATTTGTTACAGTTCCCCTTCAGCCTTGGTCATTACCTTACCCTCCCTTCTGGTCTGTGAAACCCCAGCCAAGGATCAGGCCTTTGGTAAACCAAATTAAGTATTTATTACAGATAACAAAGCTAACAAGATTAACAAGATTTCTTCTTAAGGCACATAAGCATATGGTTTTACTCAATACTAATCCGAACTCCACCTCCCTCCTGGTAAACAACTCTCTAAACCCCACCAAGCAATCCACTCTTTCTCTTCTCCCCCCAGATTCCACAATTCACCACCTCACATTCACCCAGATTTACCTGTCATCCTTTCATTTATACTGTCAGCCATTTTAAACATTCAGCCAATCATCAAGCATTCTATTGCCCATTCACTCCCCCTCCTCTTTCACTACTTAACATGTATACTCTAAACAACCAGCACTTACCATATATACACTAATATATAGGAACATCACAAGGACCTCTTGAAATATTAACATCCCCCAATCTGTCATGGAGTTATAAGATCCCGGAAGCTCTGTATTTCATTCTATACCTAAATCTGTATTTCTGTGTGCTGATACATATGAGCAAGGTGCATGGAATAGTCATGTAGCTGTAATATCTATTAGCTTTGCTCTTTGCATCAATATGTTTGTAATTCCTCACCCCTGCTGCATTGTAACTGTAACAGACTCACAAATCTAGCAGAAACTGTTTTATGATTCTCTGGGTCAATTAAGCTGCTGTCCCAGTCTCCTGAAATGCTGGTAGACCAGAACAAAGACAGAATGCACTATAGCAGTGAGGGTTTCATGCTTGCTTATATGCAGATTTCATATTTTGAGATGTATCTCTTAGACTTAGGGAGTTGAATCCAATTGTAGCTTTGTATCAGCAGGAAGTGCTTACACTAATATGATGAATGGCGTCCAGTTTTTGCTGATTCCCCTTTGCTTACTGCAGTCTTCTGCAGCCTAACCCATACTTGTCCAGAGGGTCCCCCAATCCTCAGGAACATCTTTTTAGAGGATATGGAGGTCTGCAGTGGGTAGGGGGGATTGGCAAAAATCAGCAAGTGGACTTTTTTGTTAGTGCAAAACCATCTGTGTATACAGTCCATTAACTTGGGCCACACTCACTATGTATGTTGAAATTTCTGAAATTGTTGACTGATGTTAAGCTTTAATGGTTTAAGTGCTCCAGCAGGTAGTCCTGTTTAAGTAGAAGGGGAATGTGTGCTTTGGTATGTTTAGGAGAGGGGGTCAGGTGGTGTAGAGCTGGGAATGGGTGATCATCCACTCTTTTATTTGCAAGCTTGGTATGCCTGCTTTGTGAATAATAGTAGCAATCTGAAAATACCATAATCTCGTTTGAATTTGTAAAGTATCTACTAGAAAGAACAAAAGCACCAAGAGGGGGAAATGGTCAAAGACCTCAATAGAAGTCAGATAAATCTTCATGGTATTTTGTAAACAGCTTCAGGCTTTCAGCATTCTTGTATTATGTCTTGGTTCAATTTTAAAATGGTTTACAAAGTGAAATTGGAATGTTATTTTCTATACTAATGTGTATATAAAAAGGCTTTTTTGATAGTTTCCTGATTAAGTGCTAAAAGAAAAGTGCTCCATGAAAGCCACATAGATGAGGCAAAAAGCTTTAAGGAACCTAATCCATCTGGCTTGTTATTTTCCAGACTTCTGTTTTTTACTAAATGTAGAATTACTGAAAATGAGACTCCCAAGTTGGTCTTGCAGGTTTAAACTAGCTGCAATCATAAATGTGTACTGTATGCATTGCATATATATTAATCATTGCTTATATTGACAAACATATTCTTCAGATTGGAAGAAAAGGCATTAGCTTCTTTGTAAAAATATGTAGTGACTCTCCAAGTTAAGTGCCAAATGTGTTAGCTTAATGCAGGCTGTAACCTTAAAACAGGATGTTTTTCACCTAGATTACACCAGCTGGGTTCCAGAGGAACAAACAACCAAGGCTTCAGTAAGAGGGATTTGTCAAATTACTGAAGGCATGACTGAGGCTTTTGGAAGGGTTCAAAAACATCATTATGGCCAAAGGATATTTTTGCTTTTGTGTCCAGGTTTTGTCTTTCTCCTGTGAGATTTCTTAAGAGCATATATATAACACTATGCAAAGGTGAACAGTAATCCCTGGCATAATGTTACTCTGCAGTCAAGGATTTGTTGCTTTTTAGTTTCGAGGTTTGGTTTAGTTTAGTGGTGACATGATAGAAGTGTATAAAATTATGCATGACATGGAGAAAGTGGATAGAGAAAAGTTTTTTTCTTTCTCTCTCTCTCTCTCATAATCCTAGAACCCGTGGACATCTAATAAAGCTAAATATTGAAGAATTCCGGACAGACAAAAGAAAGTCACTTCACACAGTGCATACTTAAACTATGGGACTGGCTCCTATCAGAAATAGCGATGGCCACCAACTTGGATAGATTAGACAAATTCATGGAGGATGAGGCTATCAATGACTGCTAGCCATGATAGCTATGCTCTGCATTCATGGTTGGAGGAAGTATGCTTCTGAGTACCAGTCACTGGAAACCACAGGAGTAGAGAGAATTTTTGTGCTTAGGTCCTACTTGCAGGCTTCCCATAGGGATCTGTGAGAACAGAATGTTGGACTAGGTGGGCCATTGGCTTGATCCATCAGGCTGTTCCTATGTTCTTAAGGATCTACTGTAATTCTCATTTTTGATGGATTGAAAGCAAATCTAGTTTGTGTTAGGCTGAATATTTCTGTTCTGCCCTCAACACATGTTGAACTGTGTGTCTAGACAGGCAGATAAACTCATGTCCAATCCACACTGTATATAATGCAAATTGTCTATTTTATTCATAAGTAATCTTGAACAGCAACTAATAAATTCAGCAGGAAAACACTTAACTGCACAAAGATGATAAATAGAAGATTCACTTGAACTTAGGAGATAGAATGGATGCGAGGTGGAAAGATAATGCACAGCCAAGCCCTCCAAGCGGTGGAGAATCAGGCCTGAGGGAGAATGTCTGCCTTCTAGAAAGAACCACCCAAAACGCAGAACGAAGGACGCTTTCCAGGAGCAGCCAGTCGAGGCATGATAACAGACAATCAGACTTAATCAGTTGCTAACAGATTTACTAAAGAGAATTCTACCTGCAAGCCTACAGGCAGTATATTAAATAACATAATGCCCAGTTGCGGCAGAACATTTCCTGCCTGGAATCTATAGATTCAACTTCCTATAAATTATTAACTATGCAACAGAACTACATTATTGACTATTAACTAATGAGATCAAGTTGTCAATGGGTGTATGTCTTCATAAGATATGAGCTGCACCACCTCCACAATAGGTCTAATGAATGTCTTTGTTGTCCCTAGCTTTGTTGTCTTGACTTCAGTCTTGCAGATCTTCCCTTTCTTTCTTGGGATGGTCTTGGTAATGAATCCCATAGGCCACCCATTACAATGGGTTTGTTTGTCTTTTTGAGTGCCAGTGTGGTGTAGTGGTTAAGGTGTTGGGCTATGACCTGGGAGACCAGGGTTCAAATCCCCACACAGCCATTTAACAAAACAACATCACCCACTTCATATTGGGAGTGTTGACTTGCCATTTGTTTTGGCTCTGCAAAGTTGCAAGGTACTCGTGTTTCCAGCACACCCAAAAGGCTCTGTACCTGTCTCCATTGATATTTATGTAGATCTCTGGTGTTGAAGTGCCCAAGCGGCGCTGAACTTACTCCTACCTCTTGTGTTAGCAGCATGGCAGGAGTTAGGACTGTTGGATTCTCTGGGTCAGAGGATACAGGAACCAGTGGCTTTGCATTGATGATAGCCGTTACTTCAGCCAAGAGTGTAATTAAAACTTCATGAGTGAGATGAATGGGTTTGGCTCCCAACAGTATAGAGTCTAAGATCCAGTGGGCAACCCCAATCATGCGTTCCCAAGCGCCACCCATATGAGAAGAGTGGAGAGAACTGAATTTCCATGTACAGCCTTGGGTAGTCAAGTGTCTCTCAAATTTTGCATCAAAGATGTTGGGGTTGATATTCAGCTCTCCAACAAAGGTTCCAACAAAGTTGGATCCACAGCTAGAACGTAATTGTTTGGCTGGTCTTCAGATGGCAAAGAATCTGCAAAGCATGTTTATGAAGCTGCAAGTATCCGTTAACTCAATTACTTCAATGTACACAGCACAGACACTCATACATGTGAACAGCACAGCCCATTGTTTGCTATTAGCTTGTCCTCCTCTTGTCCGGTGTGTCACTACCATCCAAGATCCAAAAGTGTCTAGGCCCATATAGGTGAAGGGGAGCTCTGTGCTGAGCTGATCCATAGGCAAGTCTGCCATTTTCTGCTCTTGATACCTGTCTCGATGTCTATGGGATTTCACACATATATGAATCACTGAGGTGATGCATTGTTTGGCATTTGCAATCCATACTCCTGTGGCTCTAATGGCTCCTTCAGTAAAGTGTCTGCCTTGGTGTTCAACCTTTTCATGATAGTGCCATATGAACAGAGAGGCAACATGATTTCACCCAGGGATCATAATAGGATTGTATTCACATTGCCCCAGATTAGCATTCTTTAAACGGCCACCGACTCTGAGTAGACCATTTTATCCATGAAGGGGCTCAACTTAAGTAGAGGACTATCCTTAGGGGTGTTTTCCTTCCTCTCTACATGCCTGACCTCATCTGTCTATGACTCGCATTGAACACTTTGGGAGATGGTTTCCTCTGCTTGAGTCAATTCATCCACTGTGCGTGGCTTAACATACAGATGCCAGAGGTGACAGTCACTTGGTGGGTCTTCTGGTGAGTGATGAAATGAGTGTGCAATGTGGATGAGATTCGCTATAGCTTGCAGAAGAATTCTCCATCTCAAGAAGTGTTTGAACCATTCAGCTCAGATAACTTCTGTGTATAACACTGGTCTTGAGGGTGTTTACCTGTGGATGAATTTCTGCATCTGCATCTGGGTTTACAAGTTCAAACTGGTCTTCCATTGTTGGGGTGATGTTGACTTGGTTCAAGAGGAACTCTGGTTCCTTTAACCATGTGGATGGCATCAGGTGAGCTGCTGGAATGGATCTTGTAGTGTGGTCTGCAGGATTCTGGTCTGTGGGAACGTAGTGCCACTGTTCCGGTTGCGTTGATCTCGTAATAATCTCTATTATGTTGCTTATGTAGACATAAAACCACCTGATCTGGTTGTATATATAGCCCAACACTACTTTACTATCAGTGTAGAAACTTACAGCATCAGGTTGGATGTCTATCTCACCTTGTGTTAGCTCAGCTGTTTCCAGCATTAGTACTGCACCACATAGTTCAAGTCCTGGAATAATGTGCTCAGGTTGTGGTGCTAGTTTGGACTTACCAAGGTGGAATCCAATATGATGACTGCCTTCTGCATCTGTGACCTTCAGGTAGGACACAGCTGCTATTGCTTTTGTTGAGGTGTCGGACAAGATGCAAATTTCTTTATGTAGGGCAGCTGTAAGTGAGATTGGGACATAATGACATGGAATTTGGACTTCCTAGAGAGCTTGCAAGGAATTCTTCAACATCTGCCATTCTCACCATTTATCGGTGGACAGTGGAGTGTCTCAGTCTTGCATCTCTGAAGAAAGCATTCTCAGTAGGAATTTTCCGTGTATGGTAACAGGAGCTGTAAACCCTATTGGATCAAATAAGCTGTTTACTGTTGACAAAATGTGAACATTTTTTCATGCATTGGTATTTGAAAGATGAATGTGTCTTTGATGTCCCAACTTAGTCCAAGACTATGTTGGATAGATGGTATATCATTCCCTAAGTCTAAGGCTTTTGCGCAATCCTCTAGCGCAAAGACCTTCATTACTATAGGGCCGTTGGATGCTATTTTGTGAAGCCTCAAATTAGCTATGGCTAGCATCCTTTGTGTTCTTTTGAGTAAGCCAATAGCTTCTTCTGCTGTAGGTGTGGATTTTAGACCATCATCTACATAAAAATCCCTGGCATCTACAAACTCTCTGGCATCCTGACCATACTCCTTCTCCCCTTGTTGTGCTGTTCCACACAGACCGTAGGTGGCAACAGGCTTCTTCCCAAAGACATGAACCCATGCATCTGATATTCAGCTACTTCTGCGTTGTGGTCATCATCACTGTACCACAAGAATCTCAAATAATTGTAATGGTCTTTGCGGACAACAGAGCAATAGAACAGCAATGGGTTCTTTTCTGAAATGAAAAAGCACTCCTAGAAGGTTGTTAGTTAAGTCTGGTCCAGGGAGAAGAACATTGTTTAGAGAAACTCCTTGTAATTTAGCACTTCAGTCAATGACCACTCTAATTTGTCCAGGTTTCTGTGGATTATACATGCCAAAAATTGGAAGGTACCAACATTCTTCACCCTCTCTGAGGGGAGCTGGTTCTGCATGGCCATTTGTAAACATGTTTTCCATGAAAGCCACAAAGTTGGTTTTCACCTTTGGCTCTCTCTAAGGTCTGGCATAGAGAAGCAAGTCGGGGGAGGGCTAGTTTTTTGTTGTTAAGAAGCCAGCACCCTGGTGAATGGAATGGAAATGGAGCCACCCAGCTCTTAGATTCATCTTTGGAAAACTCCTTGTCCATCATTTTCAGGAATGCATTGTCTTCCATTGAAGGTGCTGATTTGTTATAATTTTTTCTTACCTGAAACACTGTGTTTCCAAGAGTATCTCTTTGCTTCTCCTGTTTAGGGATATCCCTGTGCACTTGAGTAGTTCTGATTAGGTACTCCCTTGAGCAGAGATTTTCTTTGATTAAGAAGTGTTCAGGGCATGGTTTGAAATATGAGGCTCATCCATTCTCCAACACATCTGTTTTGAAGGTACTCACAGTGTCTGGTTCACACATGCAGTCTGTACAGACCTGGCCCACGATGACCCATCCAAGGTCAAGTCTCTGTGCATAAGGAACATTGTGCAGACCATTGTACTGTTGTCGAATCTTGTGCATTCTCAACATGTCTCTGCCAAGCAGGAGTAGGATTTGGGCATCTTGGGCCAATGGTGGGATGTGGCTGGCTATAGGTCTCAAGTGAGGGTGGTGGAGTGCAGTGTCTGCTGTAGGAATTTCACTTGTAGTTTGCTAGCTGGTAGCATTCTATCAGTGTAGAAAGGGGTAGCTTGATACTGATATCCACAGCCTCTACCATTTGCTCTTCTTCCTGTTGACTAATACTCCTGCACATGTTTTGAGTGTGTATGAAGAATTGTTCCCGTGCAAGCCAAACAAGTCAAAGAATTCTGATTTAGCTAGTGACC